>NC_035434.2:49250371-49571284 GCF_002127325.2 Helianthus annuus | reverse complement strand
GGCCACCAATAGTAATCTTTAAGGTCCTGGTACATCTTATCCGCTCCTGGGTGGATAGAGTACCGCGATTTGTGAGCTTCATCGAAAATGACCTTCCTTAAACCTCCAAACAAAGGAACCCAAATCCTTTTCTCAAAACATAACGTTCCTTCCTTGTTTGGTACCAATAGCTTCTCCATCCCACGGAGATATTCTTCTTTAAGGTTCCCTTCCTTGAGAGCTTCTTTCTACGCGGCACGAATGCGCAAGGAAAGATCGGTCTGAATAATCATCTCCAAAGCTCTAACCCTTATGGGCTTGATCCTCTCTTTTCGACTTAGGGCGTTGGCGACCACATTCGCCTTCCCTGGGTGATACTTTATCTCGCAGTCGTAGTCATTCGACAACTCGACCCAACGTCTCTGCCTCATATTCAACTCCTTCTGGTTGAATATGTGCTGCAGGCTCTTGTGATCTGTAAATATCGTACACTTTGTACCATAAAGGTAGTGTTTCCAGATCTTTAATGCAAGAACCACTGCGCCTAGTTCCAAATCGTGCGTGGTATAGTTCTTTTCGTGCACTTTCAATTGACGCGATGCGTAAGCTATAACCTTTTAGCGTTGCATCAACACACAACCCAATCCTTGATGCGAAGCGTCGCAGTATACCACAAAATCATCCGTACCTTCCGGTAGGGATAAGATCGGCGCATTGCAGAGCTTTTCCTTCAATATCTGGAACGCTTCTTCCTGTTTGATTCCCCAATCAAACTTCTTATCCTTCTGAGTGAGGAGCGTCAATGGTTGAGCGATCTTTGAGAAATCCTCAATAAATCTTCGATAATAGCCAGCCAAACCCAAGAATTGTCGAATCTCGGTTGGCGTCTTTGGCGTTTCCCAATTCTTGATCGCTTCGATCTTGGTTGGATCCACGTGGATTCCATTTCCATTTACCACATGTCCAAGGAATTGCACTTCGCGTAGCCAAAACTCGCACTTAGGGAACTTGGCATACAACTGTTCCTTCTTCAGCAACTCCAGAATGGCTCTTAAATGTTGTTCATGCTCACTGCAGATCGAAGATCTATTCATCAAATCCATGAACACTGCAGGTGCGTTTGTCAACCCAAACGGCATAACTAGGAACTCGTAGTGCCCATAACGAGTTCTGAAGGCTGTCTTTGGGATACTCTCCTCTTGTATCCTTAACTGATGGTATCTAGATCGAAGATCGATCTTTGAATAAAAGCTTGAACCTTGCAGTTGGTCAAACAGATCATCAATCCTTGGCAGAGGGTATCTATTCTTAATCGTCAGCTTATTCAAATCCCGGTAGTCGGTACACAATCGAAGACTACCGTCCTTCTTCTTGACAAACAAAACTGGAGCTCCCCAAGGCGAGAAGCTTGGTCGGATAAATCCCTTGTCTTAACAACTCTTGAAGTTGTGTTGACAATTCTTGCATCTCAGACGGAGCAAGTCTATAGGGTGCCTTAGCCACAGGCGCAGCGCCTGGAACTAAATCGATGTGAAACTCTACTTGCCTCAGAGGCGGCAGTCCGGGCAAGTCTTCTGGGAAGACTTCCGGGTATTCCCTCACGACAGGGATGTCTTTGATCTTCGGCTCAGCAGCCTTCTTATCCACAATATGTGCTAGGAAGGCAACACATCCCTTCTGCAACACTTACGCGCTTTCGAACAGCTGATAATTCTCAAAGGCGTCTCACGCTTCTCTCCATGAACCATAATGGTCTCACCATCATCGGTTGGGATACGAACGATCTTTTCGTGGCAAACAATTTCTGCATTGTTGCTCGATAACCAATCCATCCCTACTACCACGTCGAAGCTTCCCAACTGGACGGGTAGTAGATCCAAAACAAACTCACGCTCTCCCAATTCGATCACACAACCTCTGATAACTTCGTTGGCTTCTACTATCTTTCCATTAGCCAATTCCATTGAGTATGGAATATCTAACTTACCAGCGGCTAACCCAAGCATATTCTTAAACTCTAATGATACGAAGCTGTAATCGGCACCAGTATCAAATTAAAACAGATGCATAGCGTTGAGTAACATGGGACGTACCGATATCCATGCCTGGATTCCTGGCGTGCTTCCTTAGCCTGGTGTTAGACATCTTTCCCATAATTTTGTCTAATCTTCTTTGGGCAATCTTTCCTATAGTGCCTCATATCCCCGCAGTTATAACATCCCTTATCTTTTCCTTTTCCTTTCTTTCCACGCTTAGTCTCACGCCAACACATTTCCCTGTGGTGTCCCACTTTGCCACAGTTGTCACACTTCCCATTTTTACATCGCCCGGTATGATGACGTCGGCACCTGTCGCATTTAGGTAGCTTACCTATGTACTCTTTTCTCTTTTTGGTCTTGTTGTTGCTACTCGACTGGGTACCCTGTTTGAAATTCGCCAACTTTCTCTTGTTGTCCCCAGATGACTCTACATGAGTCTCCTTCTTCTCCTCAGAGGTTGAAAATTTGTTCATCCTGATTGCCTCTTCAGTCAAGGCTACACTTAGATTGATGGCCTTAGTGATCGTTGTAGGCCTTGATGTCGTCACCATGCTCATGATTTGGGGTGCCAATCCCCAAATGAAACGCTCAATCCTCTTAAACTCCGGATCTACCATGTAAGGAACAATACGCGACAGAACTTGGAACTTCTCCACATACTCAGCTATTTTTGGACCTTCCATCTTCAGGTTCCAGAACTCAGTCTCCACCTTCTGGCTTTCTGTTCTCAAACAGTACTTTTTTATACATTAGCTCTTTTAGCTCGTCCCATGATAAAGCATACGCAACAGCCTCGCCCATTGTCTGAACCTGTAGTTTCCACCATGACAGAGCCCCATCTCGGAACAGCCCGGAAATGTACGTGACCTGATCCTCTGGGGCGCATTTACTCGCACGCAAAACAGTGTTCGTCTTCTCAACCCAGCGCACGAAGGCTACAGCACCCCCAGTGCCGTCGAAATGTAGGGGCTGGCAGCCTAAGAACTGCTTGTAGGTGCAGCCGTTGGGTGGTTTGTTTCCGGGGCGAAAGGCCTCGTACTGTGCGATGAACTATAAGAGGCGTTCTTGAAATTCCGCCTCTGTCGTCGGCAAAGGGTTGTTGGTATCGGTGTTCCCTCGAGTCGACATCTTCCTAGAAGGAAGTCGGTTAGGTCGGGTCTTAGTAAGGACATGAGCACATAAGTCTCTGTTTAACGAATAAGACGTCAGGGGCATATTACATTTACGTAAATACGCAGTTGTTTAACAATTAATCACATATCATCACGGTTATAGCACAACTTGCAAATAGGAACCTAGCAAGTAAACATGTGGTATTATAGTTATAGCACATATATGTAAATCATCCACGTGCTTAGTGAGAGCATAGCGACGATATTTTTCGTTAGTCATTAGTCATAAGTATTGTCGCATGTTTAAAGATGATCGGGCTTTCATTATCCTCCGGCCACAATCACTGTGTCTTAGCAAAATGCATCACATCAGAAGGGACATAGGGTCACCCTACCCTTGTCCAACAAGTATATCGGTGCATCACAATTACGTGGTCAGAAGTGATCCTCAAAAGTCTCCGAAATCCCCGCTTATCATTAGCATCTTTTCCCAAGAGTAATGCAATCCGCTTAATCCAGAAAGCAACTATACTGGTGACTGAAGTGGGGGAGGAAAGAAAAGTATACTGTTAACGTGCGTGAGTCATTTGCTTTATCGCTTGTTAGTTTAGACATGAACATCAGAATCCCGGGAATGGTGAAAGAACAAAGGTCAAGAGCACAAAGGAGTCTTAATGTATGCGGCGGATCAAAGCATGCTGGTGGAGGACGTGGTGTTTTACTTAAAGTCTTCAGACAATATGCTGTCTTATGATGTAGACACTTAACTCATGTCTTCGGTTATGTAATGTTTTGTATTTGAAGTTGCCCTTTGTGGTGTCAGCTCAAGCTTCAATGTTCCGCGACTCATATCCTCAACTGTAGTCGATGTTATAGGAGCAACTTATCCTGTGTGTGTTTTTCATAATGCGAGGAATGGTAAGGGTTTATAGCTAGCATAGTGCGTTTATAGGGACCATCAAATTGGCTTATCGAGCGTCGTAGAGAAGAATATAGCAAGCGGTGCGGTCAGTTGGGGGGGGGGTTATTTCTAGTAGTGCCATCGCTGTGCTTAGAGCGGAGTGCTTCATGTCATGCAATTGCCTGTGAGTTGCGTTTTCGCAGCTCGGCTTCTATCCTTGGCAACATACTGGTGTTTGTGTCACGCCTGGGTGGCATTCTCTTCTGCCGAAAGGGCATGAAGTGAGTTAGACAACTTTCCAATTGTCTATGAGATACATAGCACCATAAGCCATCATGTACTCACCTAATTTCACACGTAAATATACTCAATGTATGGGTGGGGAAATAAATTTCTGAGCCTTCACATAGGCTTGCCAATTTGGCTTGTTGCTTGAAATAAAATGAACTCGAGGCTTCCTCGCCTTGGTCATTCGTGTTCTAGTTATTTCCTGCCACATTGGTTTTCATTAGCTTGACCCGCAGAGTCCATCAGGATTTCTGTGCACTACAAGTCGTTATTACATGGGCCCCCGTAATAATAAATTATCTTGCATAGTTACCCCAAATTTTCTCTCGTCCAAGCAGATGATCAACCAAGGAGCACCAGCAGGTGCATCGGCATGAACAGGGTCATGCTCCAATGCGGGGTCAAGAGCAACGCCTGGCTCAGGGCCACGGCTGGCTCTGGGTCAACAAACTCCATCTCAAAATTAGCTGGATCAGCCATCACAGGGGGTTACAGGATCCTCCAGGGGCTGGTCTAAGTGTATGAACTCAAGGTCATGGTCTGGATCAAAACCAGATGGAAGAACAGGATCACCCTCATTACTGTGATCAAACTCAAAGCTGTGTGCGGGAACCGGTGCAGCCGATGATGCCGTATCAGGGTCGGCGTTGTGTGAATGGTGCTGCACTCCCTGTATATGCGAAAATGCGGATGTCAGAAACTCAAATGAGTCTGGGACAGGGGAATGGGCATGAGTTTCCCCTGCAGGAGCGTCCGCAAGCAGTAGGCTAATACCAGCAGTAATAGGGCCTCGCCCTCGAATGGGTCCTCCTCTAGTAGATCGTTATCGTCGTCAGAGCCCACGTCGGGGGGGGGGGGGGGCATATCAACAACAGGATAAGCGGCAAGGGGCACAGGAGCAGGGATCACTGCGACTGGCAAATTCTCAACAAGATGGCCATCAGTAGGCTCTGCTACGACTTCAGGCAGCGCAAAAGGGCTGAAAGTCGTCATTGTCTGTGCCGGTAGTATCGGAAATGTACACCTCGTGCTTCGATAAAACTATGTCGTCTGATACTATGGCCTTGGGATTCGTAGTGTCCATCTTTCTAGTACATGATGAAAGCATGACGTTTGTAACACAAACACATATACGTATAATAATCAATCATATATTCATAATAACATGTAAGTCAACAATAAACAATCAAATAATTCTCCTAGTCCCACTAGCCTCCCAGTCTCCTAGACTGACATTCCTAGTCCCACTAGCCAAATTATCCCAGCCTCTAAGACTGCTCTATCATCTACCTCGATCTCTTAGATCGAGCCTCGGCCTCCAAGACCGAGCCTCAGTCTCCAAGACTGAGCCTACTCTTCCTAGTCTTACTAGCCATCTACCTCGATCTCTTTGATCGAGCCTCGGTCTCCTAGACCGAGCCTCAGCCTCCAAGACTGAGCCTACTCTCCCTAGTCTCACTAGCCATCTACCTCGACCTCTTAGATCGAGCCTCGTTTTCCAAGACCGAGCCTCAGCCTCCAAGACTGAGCCTAAAAATAAATAAATAAAATGTGCTCAACATTTGTTTGTAAAAACGTTTTGGATCTGGACTTAAGTGGAATGCAGTAAAAATGTTTTCGTGAGAGCCCTAGTGATCATAGTCTAGACTCGAGAAGGAATCCTAGTTCACTATGATCAGAGCTCTGATACCAAGCTGTCACACCCTGGCTTTGCGGAAGCGTGGTTAATTTGGTGTGACTTCTTAATACCATAGCTTAACCATAACAAAGCTATATGAATAAAAACCATGCAAGATCATCCATTCATTTAAGTTTTAAAACCAAATACAATAACATTGTATCAACGGAAACACACCCTAACGACATAAACATTGTTCAGCAAACATAAACATAAACACAGTTTAAGGACTGTGACTTGTCCAGGAAAGAGTCACATTCCCTAAACACGGATGACCTCGTACTAGTGCAGCGGGAAAACGTGCCATACCGTGCCAGATCCTTTAATTCCCTGAAATATATGTAAGTTGGAAAAATCAACAAAAATTGTTGAGCGAGTTCATGTGTAGTGAGTAAGTAAAACCTTTGTATAATGTCTGTATATGTGAAAATTCCTGGTATGTAGCAATAAGGAAAAAGAGATCGATTAATGTGTAGCTAATACATTAATAAGTGAAATGGCCTAGGAAGCACTCAAACCTGTAACGTGAATTTCATACCGGTCCTTCCGGCGGAACGACATAGTCACCACATGCAGCCACACGCTGGCTCATGCGTGGGGCTCGCAACACCCGATAGATCTATCACTCATGCCTCTCGGTCCTTATACAAGGATTAATGGTCTTACGATAATAGCCTACCCATTCACATGATCTAGGTAATAACCCTCCTTACGCATTCCATACCATGTAAAAAGTACTTGTAATCATAGTAACATGTATTTCACCCCGCAGTTTAGAAAACTGAAAACAGTTAAGAGAAAAGGGGGACATGAACTCACAGTGGTGCGTCTCTACCAAGTATACCTTCAAATCAAGCAGCTGTGCGACGACCTACATGTACTAACTCTATTAGTCGGACGGCCGTGCTTTAGCCTTATGGTTTAATTCTATGGGAAATAGTTAGACAACTATTTCGTGTTTACTTTCTGTATATACTTGGTAGTTATTTTCCTTCCCAAGGATGGGGAATTTAATACATGTGCGTTCGTATATCTTTGAAATATATTATTAAGTCTCACTTAATATATATTTATTCCTAACTCCAAAATATAATTATTCTTCTCAAAAATATTATATTTTTATTTCACATAATTTTCCCAAAATAATACTTTAACAAAAATACGCGTTCATAAATATTTCCATAAAATGCGTAAGTTACGTTTTAACGATCGAGTGGTGATAATAATTACCGGTGTAACTTATATATTCATCGTGAAAGCGTTCGTATTATTTTGGATTCGTTAGCGTTCGATAATATTATTTTTACCCTAAAAATAATATTTATTCACTTCACAAAATAGTTGACAAGTGACGTTGTGAAAAATATATTTACCAAATATATATTTATCACGTTTAATTTTGTGAAAATCCCACCTCCGATATTTGTAAATAAAGTCGTGGCGAAACTTATATTTTGAAAACATGTCGATAAGTATTTCTAACACTTGTAGTAAAAATAATTCTAAGTGTTAGGTTTTTAGAAAAATTTCGCCAGAGTTTCCTCTGTAACTGGAGGTGGCCACGCTTTCAAGCTATCCTTTTCTTTTACAACTCAATTCAACAATTTTCTTATTCAATCAAAACAACGTCCAACACAACAAACTAGTCCACATTATGTTAATCGCAAAGATTTCATGAACTTGTGATTTACTCAAAAGTACGAAGTAAATCTCATTACTTTTAGCGGATCTTAATATAAAGCGATCCGTTCTCGTAAAAACCTTGCTTTTAAAGAAATCCCGTCTTTACATCTTCTTGCAAATTTTACAAAAATTGTTATTTTGTCGAAACTTTTGTGCTACACAAGTGTTTACACACTTGTGTGTTCTAAAAATCATACTTGTTAGTGTAAGATCCGTTTTTAGAAAACATAATTTCCTTGACACTCGGTCCTTTGAAAATACCACTTGTAGATCCATAGATCTACTAGTTTTAAACACTATTTTACAAGTAAAAACGCTTTTACACAAGTTCATGATTCGTGTGTGGTAGAGTTTCACCCTTTAACCCTTGTTTCATTCAAAACAACCTTATGTCATGATCTAAGATCATGACTAACCCGGGTTAAATGATGATCCGAGCTACCACAACATAGATCGGGTCCAAATAACCACGCAAATCAATTACTACAACATTTACACAACTTATAAGCTTTTAACCATCTTTTTAAGTGTTTTTAGTAGTCTTTAATGCACCAACTTGTAAGATTTCGAGTTTTAACCGTTACACATCATATTAACCACTTCAAAATAGTTCGAGTAGGTGATTTAAGCAACATACCACTAGCTCGAGGCTAGGGAAGAATCTAGACGCAAATAGGGTGGATAAAAGCAAGAGAATGAGGTCCTTCACCTTCCGATTGCACCAAACCTCCTTATACGTGATCCTTGATACTTGTATGGACTTGGAATGTGAAGATCAAGGCTCGAAAAATTGATGGATGTTTAGGGGTGCTTGGCCGTGAGTTTGTAGAGAGGAGAGGGAGGGAGTTGTGGTGAAATGTTGGTGAAAATGATTAGTGGTTCAAGTCTATTACTTATAGACAATTATCAAGTTCATTACCCATTGGATGCAATGTCTTCTTGATACTAGACAATGTGAATATTATAATCAAAATTAGGACATGAGGTGTCCCTCTTTGGGGACGGTTTGGTTAGGGGGGGGGGTAATCTAGTTCAAATCCAACCAAACACTAAGTATTTAGTTAGGTTAAGTTTAGTTAGTTAAGTGCTTAACCCGGTTATTAGTGTGTAGTGTATCACCATGGGTGTTAGGGTATTCAGGGACCCTAACTGGCTCAGAAAAAGATCAATAATGTAAATGGCAATATTTTCATGTTCCGGGTATAGTCCGGTTGTTCGGTTGGATAGTAATTCGTTAAAGCGCTTAATAAAGCTTTAAAGTGTCGTTAATACCATTTTTAGTGACACAACTTATTCCCGACGCTCTGGAAAGTGTCTAGTAATATTTTTCTCATGTTTTGGCACTTTATTAGTTAGCTAGAAGCTGAATTGTTTATTAAAGTGCTGAGTTTTGTGCTCAGTGTACGTTTTAGGCACATCCAGTCATTGTATCTTATTCCTAGAGACGCAGTTCTACAACTCTTGTATCCCTACACTCACTCTGGGTGTAGTACAATCATTCTGGCTCATACAGGCCTTAGAGGCAGTGTCTGCCTGATGCTGGCTTATCAGCATGTTCAATAGGTTATCCGTTCATAGTGCTACTGTGCTTTTGTGCATCATGTTTGTCACTAAGGTTCAGCGTGTAAATAATGTAGTGACGGTAATTAAAGTATGATGCAGGTATGTACAAGTATCAGAAATCAAGTAGCAGTTCATCAGTAATTTCAAGCAAGCACAATAATTAAACAGTAATTAGTCATTAATTAAGTCGTACGGATACCTGGTTTAGTGAGGGTTGTCACATATGTGGGGAACAGGACTCAACAATGGTCCTCTTAAATGAAGAAAAGTGTATCCTGACCAGTACCGAGAAGAGAAGTATGATGGAAATACGTGGTACTTGGACAATGGCGCTACTAACCACATGACTGGGCAGAAGAACCTGTTTTCAGAATTAGACGAAAAAGTGACAGGTGAAGTTTGCTTTGGGGATGGCTCAAAAGTACAGATCAAAGGGAAAGGTACTTTACTGTTTGATTGTAAAAATGGTGAACATTTTATCATTCCCAATGTCTATTTCATGCCCTACGTAGCAATGTGATAAGCCTAGGACAGATGGATGAGGAAGGTTATGATGTGGGAATACATCAAGGCTTTCTGAAAATGTATGACCAGACCGGTAGGTTGATTATGAAGGTACAGAGGTCAAAAAATAGGCTCTACAAAATTAAGTTGACACCAGGAAAGCCTATGTGCCTAACCATGAAATTAGATGATGAATCATGGTTATGGCATGCACGTATGGGCCATGCTAATTTCTGATTGCTTGAAGAAATTACTGGTAAGGGTATGGTTACGGGTATGCCTCGCGTGACTCATCCATCACAGGTGTGTGAAGGGTGTATGATAGCTAAACAAGCACGACAAAGCTTTCCGAAAGAAACACTGTGGAGAGCCAAGGAACCGTTGCAACTCTTACATGGCAATTTGTGTGGTCCAATCACACCTTCAACAAAAGGGGGTAACAATTATTTTTTGCTGATTGTTGATGACTATTCTCGCTATATGTGGGTGTACCTAATTAAAACGAAGGATGAAGCCTTTCAGAGGTTCAAAAAAATTAAGTTGAGGTAGTTCAAAGAAATGATGGTATAGTGCTCACACAAAAGGGTTACGCTGAAAAAATTCTTAAGGCTGCAGGGATGGAAAAGTGCAACAGTGCTCAATATCCTATGGAGTCAAAACCGCAATTAACTAAAGACGAAAGTGGGAAGCAAGTCAATGCAACTCAGTACAGAAAGATCATTGGTAGTTTAAGGTACTTGATTCATACACGAGCAGATCTGAGCTATTCTATTGGTGTTGTAAGCATATTTATGCACAACCCCAAAGAAAGTCATCAAGCAGCCTTGAAGCAAATCCTGAGGTATGTAAAAGGAACAACAGATTTTGGTTTAAAATTCAGCAGTGGTGGTGATGGCAGACTCGTAGGCTACAGCGATAGCAGCCACGGGACTGATTTAGACGACCGGCAAAGCACCACTGGCTTGGCATTTTACTACTCAGGGAACTTGATAACATGGGCTTCACAAAAACAACAAACCGTAGCCTTAAGTTCATGTGAGGCAGAGTTTATGGCTGCGACATCAGCTGCGTGTCAAGGATTATGGTTAAGAAACTTGGTTAGTGATCTCACATGTAAACCAGCTCAAAAGGTTCAGCTTTTGGTCGATAATGAATCTGCGATTGCCCTTATGAAAAATCCCGTTTTCCACGGGAGAAGCAAACACATTGATACTAAGTATCATTTTATCCGAGAATGCGTGGAACGAGACCAAATTTATGTTGAGCATGTTAGTGGAGATATGCAGAAAGCTGATGTATTGGCCAAGGCATTGCCAAGAATAAAGTTTGCTGAAATAAGGGGACTTATTGGAGTTGGAGACTTGAAGGAACGGGTCAACATTAAGGGGGAGAGTGTTGGTCAATGTTGACCGAAGTTAATGGAAATAGCACGTGGAGTCAACCGTTGGTGGGGTACCAGGTCTTATGGTTAACGTTGCATTATTTTCTGCATTTTCAATTGTGTTTATTTACTATTTAAGCAGTGTTTGTTAGCTTCAATAAATTAGTCGAAAATTCTTCTTTGTAATCAGTGCTGAATCATTCAATAATCTACAAAGCTTTCGGCTATCAATCTTACTCTGTTATTTCACATCTGTTACTTATTGTTGCTATTTGATACCCAACAGATTCTCTCATTGGGTTGGTGATGGGAATCCATTTTCTACAAATATGATTAAGAGGATTGTGACAATTCCCCTAATGAAAAAATGAATGGGGTATCACATAATGGTGATTCAATTTGTAATAATAATGGTCATGCTGATATTTCGGATGATGAAAATCACTACTAGAAAACTGGATTTTTGCGACCGCATTTACTGTCGCAAAATGGTTGCAATTGTCGTGTTGCGACTGCTTTGCGACCGAAAGTGTTGTCGGAAAAAGACACGTCGCCCTATTGCGACCTATTTGCAACTACTTATACATTTTTGTGACCTGTTTTGCAACCTTAAGCACAATCACAAATATTACAACCATCGTGATTTTATGACTTTTATTTGTATTTTTGCGACTGTTTTGCGACCGCTTATTCCATTGTTCTTTGCAACCGTTTCGCGATGGCCTCCCATTCACAAACTTGCGATAGCCGTTTTGCGGTCACAAAATTTTATGGTATTTTTCGAATTTTTAGCTACTTTCTTTTTTAAACCTGCTAATAATATCCACATTTTCAAAAGTTACGCATTTATCCAGTTTTCAAATTATACAACATTCCACTTATTACATATTCAAACATCAAATACTCGAGTTATGCTAGCATAATTCAATCGTTTCTCGGGGCTTTACGCTCAACATCATCCTTTGCCTGTTTATATTACCAAAACACAACTCCATCAAAAGTGATTAGAGAAGAGGTTGTAGTGCACATGAGAACTCCTCATGAAGTACGCATGCCATCTAAATACATCCACAAGCATCCACGCACGTCTAATACACCATATTGTTCTCTTTCCTTCTCACTGAAATTTAACATGCACAAGTTTTACGGTTAATAACCATTGGTAGTAGCTAGAATATAGTTGTGACTTATGGAAGGTAGTTCCTAACACGAAATAATGGGTCATGCCTGGGTTGACCTAACTAGACCCGTCTCCATGGGTATGGACCGATAGGACCCGAATCAACCTATTCTATCAAACATTTGAGTCTGTGCGAGAGAGAGAGAGGGATAAAGATACATGAAATGAGCGGAGCTTCGGGATCTTGAACTGAGACTAGGGGTCAGATCTGGATCTAGGTTTGTGCTGAAAAAGAAACAGAGAAGTCTTATGCACAAAGAACCAAACAACGAGTGTTGAATTTGATAACCAAACAACATCAAGCTAAACTCGCGGATAACCTACAACATACATTATATGTGGTAAAATTGCCTATCCTTAGACTGCAAACCATTTGCAGATGATATCCGTGTGTGCTTCAGATGGCTAGCTAGTGCTCTTTCTTTCACAATATTCACCAACTAACAAATAAAGATGTAACGACCTATAAGATAATAATCACAGTATAATGGAAGATCTGCAAGATAAGAAACAATATTTATTAAAAAAGTATATCATATAAACAAATAATGATGTAGGATTGTAGGAAGACTGGTAGCATCATAAACGGCCCATGTGCACGGGAATAATGTATGATATTTGGAATGTTGGCCACTTAAATTTCCAGCGCCATAATGATAACCTTTGATCTGTGTATTGTTGTTACAAAACTAAAGTGGCAGATTTATCCCCCAAAGTGGCATGCTCTTCTAATGATTTGATAAATAGTCATATTATTAGAAACAAAAAGATGTTTAAAAATTAATTATCTTTGGTTGCATGCTCTTTTAAAGATTTGATAAGTAGAAAATAGTCCTTTTGTTTATTTACAAAATATGTTCAAAATTGTCAATATTAATTGTGCTGAAAGATGATGATTTGTGAGCATATACCTGTAGTTACAATGAGCACCAGTCCCTATTACAATGAGCAGCAACCACGTTCGGGTCGCCCTGTTCATGATTTCATCTTTAATACGAGATACATACATAGTTTACATGACTAAAACTCAAAACACTAAACAAAACTGACCGGGATCAGCTTGGGCCAAATGAAACCACCACTCCAGCAACCTTGGTAATCCTCTAGACAAAACAGAAGCTCGTTGTCAGAATATCAAGATTCTTAACCGCAGTATGTATTGAGAAAAAGAAAACAAAAAGTTCATCGCATGCGAAGATGCCTACCACAAGGCCCAACTTGAAATTCCCATTGTGTACCAACAAATTGGACTTTTATATGGTTGCGAATGAGAAAAGGGGAGTCGGGTTCGGGTCCAAACTAGACTGAATTACCTGCCTGGGCATAACCTCGCCATGGAACCTCCTTTTTGACTTCTAGATTGCTGAAGATCTTGGCAGCAGCACACCTCTTGTTAGATGAGATTGGCTCACCGGCCAGAGTGTAAGCATCACACATCACCTAAAACACATTCATTGTATGAGATATGGTCAGATAACTGCAATCTTTACACAGTACTAGGTATTTTAATCTAAAACCCAAACCAAAATGACCACTTTTCTAAAAACAGTCCCTTTTTGACCTGGTAACCAGATTGATAGGAACCCATTCGGTCTGTTTCGGTTCAAAAAACACAAAAAATGAGACGTCATCAACTGGTTAAAGATAGAGATGTAACTAATATGACACATGTTTCTTTATCGCGCTAATTGAAGTGAAAACTGAATAGAACATTTAGAACATGCTAATCTATGTTCAAGTTTCAAAAGGAAGGCATAAGTTAGTTGTAAAGGAAATTTATTTAGATTTATTTTAAAGGGATATGATCTTGATGTGTGTAAAATGCAACATATAAATCACATCAATTAAAGCATAAAACTAACCCTTTTTAAGTACTAATGTTGGAAAAAGAGTGTTTTTGTCTTCCTTTTGTATTTTCAGGATGAAATGAGCTCAAAATCACAAAAGAAGCAAAAGGACAACTAATTCTAGCATAAATACAAGAAAAGGAACAAAAGTAGACTGCCCGGACCCTCAACGGCACCTCCCAAGGCAAAGAAGAGAAAACAGAGACTGAACACGCCCCGTGTCCAGCGAACACGGGGGCGTGCCCAGGAAGCAGCAGAAAAGACAAACCAGTAGAAGCTTCCATTGCCCACCACGGGGCCGTGTCCAGCGGGCACGGGGGCGTGGTGAAAGTACAACAGGCGCATTAATTGTAATTGCGAATTATAATTAATGAAGAGAGAGAATGTCAGACGGGCATGGGGGCGTGTCCAGCGGACACGGGGCCGTGCCCAGCTTTCTGTTCAGCCTATAAATAGGGGTGCTTGGCTTCATTCCATTTCATCCCTTGGCACACCACCTCTCTCACACTTCATCCACCACCCACCACCACCATAACACCATCATCCACCACCATCATCCATTGTCCATCGTAGAGTGTGTGAGTCGTCTCGGGATCCAAGATTGATCGTAAGAGTTCTTGACAATCAAGGCCATGTTTGCCTAAGTCTCTTACATCACTTGGTGAAGACAAGTGTTTAGTATAATACTTTTTATTTTTAATCTTTTGCACTTTTTATTTGGTTTTGTATTAATGACTTTAATAACTAGTTACTTATGTTGAAGGTGATCTTTCCTTATCGTTTGTCCGTGGTGTCTTGGCGTTATTTTATTGTCTATATAAAATAAAAGATTTTCACCATTCATATTTCCACGGTCTATATGGAGGTATGTTGGCTACCTGGTCGGGGGTTAAGGGAACGGTTTGGTAAGGGTCTTGCCCTTGTTCAGCGTTTAGAGGTCCTGCTTGGGACCTGGGTCAAATTTAGTAGGATCTCCTTCAATGCCCATAGGTATTGGATGGCGGGGATCCAAACTCTTTGACCCCCTCATAAGTTAACTACTATTAATACTATAACCCGGCTATTTAGGACTGTATCCCTGCTGACTCAGACTACTTAGCCGAGGGTAACGTCACCGCCAAAAGCGGGGCCTACCACAATTTGCATGAATAACTTAATTCATTATCTTTCAATAATCCGACCCTTTAGGATTGTATCCTTGCTGACTCAAACTACTGGGTTGAGGGTAACGTCGCCTTCAAAAGAGGGGCCTACTACAATAACTAAGATAATCTCTTAAACAAGTGCAAAAGTGCGAAAATAATCAAAGGTTATACTAATACACGTGTCGGATCCAAGTGATTCATCTTGTCTATCTGTTTTTATTTTATTTTATTTTTCAGCATTTAGTTAGTTTTTATTTTTCTTAGTTTAAAACATTTTTCTCACTTTTTGATTTGGTTAGACGTTGAGGATAAACCAGTATTAAAAGCTCTTGTGTCCTTGGACGACCTCGGTATCTTACCAACACTATACTACGTCCATGATGGGTGCACTTGCCCATATGTGTGTTTAGTGTTAGTAAATATCGTGTTTTATAAATTTAAAACTTGGCTAAAAGTGTAAAAAGGGGCTTAAATATATATCAAAAATTATATACACACCGACACACATCAGATCTCATACGGGATTTCACCATAGATGAAAGCTTTAGAAAAGAGCACAAATTAAGAACACCAAGCTATGATTTTAAGTATGGTAATTGACTTCTAAGTAGACTGTTGAATATCATGAACATGTGCAGCGGAACTTGATTGAGTCTGAGAATTCATATTGTGATGTTCAGGAAACAAGGAAATACAGTTTGATATTGAAAGGACAATTCGTGTAGGAAATGTCTTGGTGTCGGTTACATTTGCCGGCAACACATAATCATTCATAACGGTTATTGGCGGTTGGTTTTAGAGGGAATAACCACCATAAGAAACGGTGCCACCCAAACCAACACAACCGTATAAATATCATCGTTACACATACATAAATATAGATTCGATATTCTTATACACACATAATATATATATATATATATATATATATATATATAAAATTAAGTTTATATACTCTAATATAGACATGATCTCTAAACATTTAAGACATTGTACAAAAAGACTTTCTAAAAGATATACATGGGATTATTGAACATATTGAAAAAGGATGGATTGAAGTAGAGATAATGAATCACTTACTCCAAGCATCACATAAACAGGTCCATATGCAGTCCCTATGAAGTGAAACTCATGATCAATATTGCGCCCCTCTTTAATAAGCTGCAATGACCAATTAGTTGTTCTTAGAATCAAATGCCAACACTAACCTGACCAGTCTCTAGAAAAAGCAAGAGAAGCTATATGTTTCAGCATATTGACGAAAAATTGAAAACTACATTGATTTTTTTATCAGCAAAACAGAGATCAGATTCACTGAAAACATAAAGATGACTTCGAATCGAGATGAACATGCTCTTCACATACAATTACAACATTCTATATGTGTTCGACTATGAGAACATCAACAAATCAGTGCTAGAATGTCAATGGCTAAACAAAAATAGATTTAAAAATCAGAAAAGATAAACGAAACGAAACGAGCATCAGAAATACCAAGTGGCTACAATATATACGTATAGCATAACCGATTTAGCAAAAATTCCTCCATCAATTAAGAATAGCAAGAACAAATGTTTAAGAGATTTATAATTTAGATCCAGAACTATATGTTTTAACCTCATGAGAGAAAAATAACTACTACATGTATTTTAAGCAATAAAACAGATATCAATTTCACTGAAAACATAGATGTGACTTCAAATCGAGATGAACATGTTCATCACTTACAATTACAATAGTGTATATGTTAGCAGCAGAACGGTATTTCTATCATTGTTAACATCATCATCATCGACATTGTGTTCGTGTGTGTTTGTACAAAGAATCGGGAAAACAATGCATATGGATATTGTATATTGAAAATATCTTAGTAACTGTAATGTTAGAGAATACATCATATATATAGGGTGGTGGTGACGGTTTGTCAACCGACATACCTTTTACCAACCGCTATGTAATATCTAATTTAATTACAAACCTATGATCTAGTTATCCTAACTAAATAATAAAAATAAACAATATATGCTAAGTTTATATTCTAACACCATCCCCTAAACTTAGCATCGGTAATGGCTCGTCACGTCGGCTTTGATGATAAACGCATTTTTCATTAAACTTGTCATGATGTGTCCATAGATCCACCTTGATTTGTTTCGTGATGCTGAGTATAGTAATATTGTTGCTCATTTCCCATTTTGTTGCTGAAAGTCTTTGAACCGTCGTTAATGCCAATTCAGTGTCGCTAAATCGTTATGTCGCTAATCTGTCTTCTGTCGCTATCTTTCTTCTTTTGTCACTAACTGTCGTCGCTAAAACTGGAAATCCATTCTTTCCTTTTTTTCCCGCCATTCCTGCGTCCTTTTTTCCTTCATTTTAACATCCGAAGATTCATTGTTAATCATGTGTTTCTGTCTTCTCATATAATTCTTGAAGAATAATATGTCATGATTTCTGTCGACTATTTCCGTCACCGATTCCGGTGATCGGTTCCGATTGTATCCTCCGCTCTCTTATTCATTAACTTCTAATTTTATTAACTTCTGCATTCTTTTCTTAATATTCTTGTCTTCATGAACGGTTCCGGTCACCGGAACATCATCTTGCATATCGCCTTCAGTTACGAAGACATACGAATCTTCATCTTCTTCATCGCTGTGGTCACCACCGGAATCGTAGTATTCCGTTTCTTCAATTGAATCATTGTGATCCTTCTGATCACTGATTGGTTCTTCCTGATCCTCCTGATCGTAACCAACCATATAGATATTCAGGGTGAAGCATGCCCCATCGCGAACATCTGTCTTGTCGGATTCAACATCGAAATGTCTTCTTCGTCTTTCTTCTTGGATTCCCTTGTTTCTTGAAGAATCAATTCCGATGACATCGGATTCTCGAACTCCCCTGTTTCTCCTTGTCTCCCTTCTGATTCTCGTTCTAATAATTCGATTTCGTGTTCTAATTTCATTAGAATCTCCTGCTTCCATTCTGCAAACTCGCGTGATCGCGGAGTCGTGCGATCGGGATTGGATTCTTGTCCGTCTTCATATCCCCTGTTTTCCTTCATCATTCGGGTGTGCCCGGAATCATGTATTCTCGATCGATTTTCTTCGATTTTCCATCCTTGCCCTGATACCACTTGTTGGCAGCGGAACAGTATTTCTATCATTGTTAACATCATCATCATCGACATCGCGTTCGTGTGTGTTTGTATAGAGAATCGGGAAAACAATGGATATGGATATTGTATATTGAAAATATCTTAGTAACTGTAAATGTTAGAGAATACATCATATATATAGGGTGGTGGTGACGGTTTATCAACCGACATACCTTTTACCAACCGCTAAGTAATATCTAATTTAATTACAAACCTATTGTCACACCCCGATTTTCGGTTTGTGCGGAAGCGTATGGCGAGGTGTGACGAGAGCGGCAATCGTTACAATCAATCGAGTAAACAACATATTTGAAACATAAAAGATGTTCATCCATACATTTGATTCAAAACCATAATTTACATTACATATGTCTTGTTTGAAACTTGAAACAACAACAACTTTAACTACATTATTCAAAGTTCAAAACATAACACTAAAAACGGATGACATCACAAAAGCTTGCGTTCTTGATAACCACTTGAACATATTTTCCCAAAGCCGTCCACTAATCTCCTGTAATACATGTTAATTTTGAAAACGTCAACAAAAGTTGAGTGAATTCATGTTATTTTGTTTTTGCATCAAATGAGTCTCCAAAACATTTGAAGTAATAAAATTCGTTTTTGTATAGTATGATAAAAAAAATTGTATGATCATTAGTGTGTTGCAAGGACACTAATATGTATGCCGAATAGGAGGCAACCAAACCTTGACAATTTATCGTGTGTGTCAACGACACTAGTTTGGACACAAAGGCACTCTTGACGATCGTGGTTATCGTTGTCGTTAAGAGTGGGGCTTGCCAAAACCCAAATAGATCTATCCGTTTGTTCCTCGGTACTTGTTGATTCATTAATGGCCCCTTTTATTTTAACACCTATCCGCATGTGATCAAAATAGTTTCATTGTATTATCATACTATTTTTAACATGTATACATCCCCGAAAGTTTAAAACTATAAACATTCAAAGTAAAAGGGGAAAACATGAACTCACAGATTTGCGTTCCGTGCAAATCTCTATTCGATTCCTTGTTCGCGATTCGTTTCTCGACCTACAAGTGTTCTAATCTAGTTAGACACTTAGGTTTGTTTTTGTGTATCATACAAATATTCTATCTTGTATTTTGTTTTTGTGTTTTCATATATATATATAACTTCCTTGTATATATACATTTATTTTATTTTATTTGTGTTTGAATGGGCTTAGTTTATGTTTTAGAATTTAAGTCCATTTTGGGTATTTGGTGCTTATGGGCCTAGCCTAAATAACTTTGTTTAAAAATATGGGTCAAACCAAAATTAATTTATAAGAGTGGGCCTTAGTCCAAAACATTTTATAAAAGTAGGCCTAGCCCAATTTAGTTTATAGTTGTGGACTTAGCCCAAATAACTTGTGTAAGAATGGGCCTAGCCCAAATTATTTTCTAAAATATATCTAGTCCATAATAATTTGTAAATATTGGGTTTTTAGCCCAAGTATTTTTGTAAAGTGGGCTTTAGCCCAATTTTGACTAAAAATACATTTTAGTCCATTGTTTTGTAAAAGTGGGCCTAGCCCAAATTTTGTTTATGAGAAATGGGCATTAGCCCAATTTTAATTTATGGACCACTTTTTAAATTACATAATTTTTGGGCTAGTAAATAAAATAAAAAAAAAATATAATAATAATAGTAATACTTGTATTTTTATAAAAATCTAATTTTTATAAAAATTGTTACTTATGCCATTGTTGAACATTTTAGTGCATAAACTTGTGTGACGGTTCGTATTTTATTCTAGTCATTTACTACTTGTCGGTTTTATTTATCCGTATCATTTATCCCGTTTGTGTTGTCCGTCACGTTTTACCATTTGCTTTGTTTGTGCCATTTTTGTTTGTCCAAAAGTCCATATAGTCAAATAGTGTCCGAATTTGTCCATTTGTGTTTTCGTGTCCAAGGATGGACATTTTATTTCGTTTTCAAGTTTATATACATATTTTGTAATTTTTATCGATGTGTAACAATTTTGCATTTGTTCCTACTAGAACTAACATATGATGTACACATCAAAATATATAAACTTATGATACTTGATGAATATTTTTGTAAGTACACATTTTATCCAAAAATATATACTTGTCATTTTTATTTAGAAATCTTTTTATAAAACATGGATTTATGACTTTGTCCAAAATTTGTTTAAACATGTTTAAAGACTCCAAGTAATTGTTTTAGTAACAAACTTCTTTGTTTAACAACTTTTAACACATCACAAAATTTATAAAAATTTTGCCATAGTTTTGTTTGAAATATGGATTTTTCCCCAAGTTTATACAAAACTTCTTTTCAAATTATTTCAATACAAAACATCATCAAGTATCAATATCTATCAAAATTTGTCAACAAAAGTAGCATGAACATGATATTGTTCTTAACTTTCCTAAAAAGGAAACTTTATTCCTTATTTTTGCCAAAAATTTGTAAAACGGGATTTTATGAAAAACTCTTGTTTTAGATGTCTTACAAAGTCATTTGAAGCATAAACATGTATTCAAAATATTTACTACTAACATATTTCTTGCTTTTGATTCTTTCCAGAAATGGAAACTTTATTCAACAAATTTTTCAAAAATTTATTTTCTTGTTTTTAAATGGTTTTCCACATTTTACTAGCATGCATGTTCATCAAAACCTCATGTTCATCACTTTGTTGATGAATCTTGGTTGATCCTACATGCATGTATGTAGATCATCTTTTTGAGTAAGAATAACCAAGATTCAAGTTTATTAGCCTAGATTTCTCCAAGTTCATCTCATAATCATAGAAAAATCATGTTTAAAAATAATGATTTTTAGTTGTTTCTTGTTATTTTTCAAGTGGGTTTAGATGAACTTGTAAAAAGAAATCAAGAATAAAAGTAAGACTAGTGTAATGTTCTTACAATTTTTGCTAGAAAATAGGGATGAAGATAAGAAAAATCTTGATGATCTAGGGCTTCTAGTTCCACCAAAAATGCTCCAAATAGCTTTACTAACTCCCTAGTATCTTGTTTCATCCATAAACTTCCATATTTGCAAGAAATCTTGAGTTTGTGATTTGAAATGAAGTTGGTGTGAGGGTGGTTTGGTCTTGAACGAATTTTAGGAGAGAGAGTGGAAGAGTAGTAAATTTTTTTTTTTTGATGGTTTTGAGATTATGGTAGAAGGTGGAGTGTAAGAATTAACTATATCTTGGAAAATGCCACTAATCAAGCATGTCCTTGTTCCAACAAAGCAATTTGATGATTGAGCTTAGATGGGGGTCCCACAATGAACGAAAATCAGCTAAATATGGGGTTAATTGCTGATTTTTTTTTATAAAAGTATTGTTCAAGTAGTAAACTTTAAGTATTTTTAGAACTTTGATATTTTATATAAAAATATCTACAAGGTCTTAAGCTCTAATATTTTAAAGTAATGTGACACTAGGTAAAACTAGTTCACCAAAATTTTAATTTTGTAATTCGGGTGAAAAAGTCGGTTCGGGTCCTGTACCGGGTTAAATACTGACACCGTGTTTCGTTTGGATAAATACATAACAAAAATTATTTTTGCACTTGATTTATTTTTCAAATAATTAATCCAACTTTTTGGACTAAAAATTTTATTATTTTTGACACGGTTCCGGTACCGGCTTTGCTGACTGGCAGTTACTGAACTAGCCGTGTAGCTTAACGCAATAAGATTTGATTGCGGATTTTGTGTCGATTTTAATACCCATTATATTATTTATGTCAAATAATATTTATTTTTGGGTTTTCGGACTATTACTGTTTTGCTCTACGGAATGCTGTACATTTCCGTAGGATTGCTGTATTTTTCTACGGACTTGGACAATTTGGTTTTATTGGAATTTTGTAAATGATAAAGCACATATTATTTTTGGACAAAGCTTTTTATAGAATATTTGTGTAGACATAACTGTATGTCTTGTTTTCATTGTGTCAGACTGTACCGCGACTAGTACTGACAAGTATCGTTTATTCGCGTTCCTATTGTTAGTCTAGGATATTGTTTCTAATCGCAACGGATTCGGTATCATACTTCACTATGATTTTAGTAATTCCTAGACTCTCAAGACTTTAATTAATTAAAATTAAGTCAAATACGCGAAAATAATAGTCGAAATAGTTGTTCAAGTTGTACGGAATTACCGGAATTTTGCCGTTTGTCACATTCTCCCCCTGTTAACGGAAATTTCGTCCCGAAATTTTTTTTTAATCTGCGTCCCTTCTTAGTTGAGACTTTATTAAACAAATGAGGGTACTTCTTTTTGATTTCATCTTTTCGTTCCCATGTGAACTCGGGTCCTCGTTTCGAGTTCCATCGGACTTTGATTAGTTTGATTCGACTTCTCCTTGTTTTGTGAATCTTTGAATCTAGAACCTCAACAGGTTCTTCGATGAAATGGAGTTTGTTTTCTACACGGATTTCGTCCGGGGGAATAATAAGTGATTCATCCGAAAGACACTTTTTCAAATTCGACACATGAAAAGTGTCGTGAATGTTACTGAGTGTTTCAGGCAATTTTAACTTGTAGGCGACGTTTCCAATCTTTTCCAAAATCTCATAAGGTCCTATGTATCTCGGGCTAAGCTTCCCATGCTTACCGAATCTAGCTACGCCTTTCCACGGCGAGACTTTTAGCAACACCTTGTCTCCAACCTCAAAGGACAACGGTTTGCGGCGTCTGTCCGCGTAGCTTTTCTGTCTGTCTCGAGCCGCCTTGATACGGTCTCGAATTTTAAATATTTTATCAGTAGTTTCTTGAACTAACTCAGGGCCTAACCGTTGTTTGTCGCCTAGTTCTGCCCAGCATACAGGAGATCGACACTTTCGGCCATATAATGCTTCAAATGGTGCGGCTTTAATACTTGTGTGATAACTGTTATTGTATGAGAACTCCACTAGAGGCAAGTGAGTATCCCAATTTCCACCTAAGTCCATCACACAAGCACGCAACATATCTTCTAGAGTTTGAATTGTGCGTTCACTTTGGCCGTCTGTTTGGGGATGAAAGGCCGTGCTCAAATTTAATTGGGATCCAAAGGCCTTTTGAAAAGACTGCCAAATCCTTGATATAAAACGACCGTCTCGGTCAGAGATTATCGACAAAGGTACACCATGTCTTGCTACAATTTCTCTGAGATAGATTTTAGCTAACTTTTCAGTACTATCTTTTTCCCGGATAGGCAAGAAGTGAGCTGACATGGTTAATCGGTCGACGATTACCCAAATCATGTCGTGACCACGAGAAGTCCTGGGTAATTTAGTTACGAAATCCATAGAAATATGTTCCCATTTCCAATTAGGGATTTCGGGTTGTTGTAGCAATCCAGAAGGTTTTTGGTACTCAGCCTTAACTTTAGCACATGTTAGACATTTCCAACATATGTCGCAATATCACCTTTGATATTAGGCCACCAATAAAATTCCTTGAGATCGTGATACATCTTATCTGTTCCAGGATGTATCGAATACTTGGATTTATGAGCCTCCTCAAGTATTAGTCCTCGAAGACCACCAAAATGAGGAATCCAAATTCTATTCATGAAATATAAGGCTCCGTTCTCTTTCGACTCAAATTGTTCTTCCATACCTCTAAGCATTTCTGCTTTGATATTTTCTGGTTTTAATGCTTCTTGCTGAGCATCAAGAATTCGAGAGGTAAGGTCGTTATGGATTGTAAGCCTTAAAGATCGCACACGCAAAGGTTTAACTCGTTCTTTTCGACTTAGAGCATCCGCGACAACGTTCGCTTTGCCCGGATGATATTTGATCTCACAATCGTAGTCATTCAACAATTCGACCCATCGTCATTGGCGCATATTTAACTCTTTCTGGTTAAATATATGTTGAAGACTCTTGTGATCCGTGAATATCGTACATTTGGTACCATAAAGGTAATGACGCCAAATTTTTAGTGCAAATACCACTGCACCTAACTCTAAGTCGTGTGTGGTATAGTTCCTTTCGTGAATCTTTAGCTGGCGTGATGCGTATGCAATAACTTTCTCCCTTTGCATCAACACGCATCCTAACCCTTGCCGTGAGGCATCACAATAGACTACGAAATCATCTGTACCGTCTGGAAGTGACAAAATTGGAGCATTACAGAGTTTGTCTTTAAGCAGTTGAAAAGCTGCTTCTTGTTTCTCTCCCCATTCAAATTTCTTATCCTTTTGAGTGAGAGAAGTGAGGGATTGTGCAATCTTCGAAAAGTTCTCAATGAACCTTCGATAATAACCGGCCAATCCTAGGAATTGACGTATTTCAGTCGGTGTCTTAGGTGCACTCCAATTCTTTATAGCCTCAATTTTTGATGGATCAACGTGTATGCCTTTCTCGTTGACTACGTGTCCGAGAAATTGAACTTCGCGAAGCCAAAATTCGCATTTGGAAAATTTCGCATACAGTTTCTCCTTTTTCAACAACTCAAGAATAATTCTAAGATGGTGCTCGTGTTCATTCTTGTTTCGTGAATATATCAATATATCATCGATAAACACTATCACGAATTTGTCAAGGTAAGGCTTGCACACTCGGTTCATTAAGTCCATGAACATCGCTGGTGCATTTGTTAAGCCAAAAGGCATAACAAGGAACTCGTAATGTCCGTAGCGAGTTCGGAATGCCGTTTTTGGAACACTTTCTTCTTGAACTCTGAGTTGATGGTATCCTGATCTCAAATCGATCTTCGAATAATAGCTCGATCCTTGAAGTTGGTCGAATAGATCATCAATCCTCGGTAGTGGATACCGATTCTTGATTGTGAGTTTATTCAACTCCCGATAGTCTATGCACATCCTAAAACTTCCATCCTTCTTCTTCACGAACAGCACTGGAGCTCCCCAAGGCGAGTGGCTTGGTCTGATGAAACCCTTATCCAACAACTCTTGAAGTTGTGTGGATAATTCTTGCATTTCCGAAGGAGCTAATCGGTATGGAGACTTTGCCACAGGTGCGGCACCTGGAATTAAGTCTATTCGAAATTCGACTTGTCGTTGTGGAGGTATTCCCGGCAAGTCTTCTGGAAAGACTTCAGGGAATTCCTTCACAACCGGGATTTCCTCAATTTTTAGCTCCTTGGCCTTCTTGTCAATAATGTGCGCTAAAAATGCTATACATCCTTTTCATAGGCACTTTCGGGTTTTCATACAGGAAATGATTCGTAATGGTATTTCATTTTTCTCACCGTGAACAAGAAGTGTTTCGTTATTAGGAAGAGGGATTCGAATGATCTTGTCGTAACACATGACTTCGGCTTGGTTGGTGGATAGCCAATCCATTCCAACTACGATATCAAAACTACCTAGTTGAACGGGCATTAGGTCAATTTTGAATTTTCGTCCTCCTAACTCTAAGGAGCATCCTTTAATGATGTTATTGGATTCAATCACCTTTCCATTCGCTAATTCGATAGTGAATGGAACATATAGTTTAGTTGACTTTAGTCCAAGCATATCTTTAAATTCTAAAGATATAAAACTAAAATCTGCACCGGTATCAAATAAAATAGAAGCGAAATGATCGTTGACAGGAAACGTACCGGTGATTACGTTGGGATCCTGTCGCGCTTCTTTGGCTCCAACCACAAAGGCTCGTCCGCGGCCTTTGATTTCTTTCGGACAGTCTTTCTTGAAGTGTCCCATATCACCGCAATTGAAACAGCCTTGGTTTTGTCCTCGTTCATTATCGTTTCTGTTGCCTCCTTCTTTCTTAACTACCTTGTTGTTACCCCAACATTTTTCTGTGCGGTGCCCCATCTTTCCACATTTGTCACGCTTGATATTTCGGCAACTACCCGTGTGATGAAACCCACATCTGTTGCACTTAGGTGCATTCCCCGCATATCCTTTTGATTCTGTTTCTGCTGCTGCTACGAATGCCTTCCCTGATTTCTTTGGAGGGTTCTCCTTTTTCTTATTACCCGAATGAGATCCTTTCTTAAATCGTGAGAACTTTCGCTTATTGTCATGTGAAGCAGATTCTCCTTGTTTTTCCTTCGCTTTCTCAGTACTCTCCTTGTCAAACTTATTCATCCTCTTCGCTTCTTCGGTTAAACTAACAGAAATTGTGATGGCCTCAGTGACCGTGGTAGGATGTGAAGACGTGACCAAACTCCGGATCTGGGGTGCCAATCCCCAAATATACCTTTCAACTCGTTTAAACTCTGGAGTTACCATGTACGGAACTACTCGTGAAAGATCATGGAATCGTTGTGTATACCCGTAAATATCTGGTCCGTCCATTGTTAGATGCCAAAACTCCGTTTCTAACATTTGTAACTCCGCCCTCGAACAATATTTCTCCCTCATCATCTCCTTCAGTCTGTCCCACGTAATGGCATATGCGGCTGCATCTCCCAAAATTTGTACTTGTAGATTCCACCAAGATAAAGCTTCAGCCATGAACATACCCGAGACATATAACACAGTCTGATTAGGGGTACAGTTGCTCATGCGAATGACGGAAACCATCTTCTCAGTCCAACGGACGAAAGCTACGGCACCACCCGTGCCATCAAAATTCAAGGGTTTGCAATCAAGGAATTGTTTATACGTGCATCCTGAAATGTTTGGTTCTCAAATTGTCAAAAATATATATTTTTCAATAAATATTAATGAGAATTCCTTTGAAAGGTTAAGAGTAACCAACCGTTAGCAGGATTTTGGGGTACTGGTGGAGGTTGAATTCTATGCCCATCATTTCGATTACCACGGTTTGCCTCATGCTGTGCAATCGCATCTGCGATGCGTTGGTTTAGTAAGGTATCAAGCTCAGCTTGAGTTGTGGGTAAAGGATTTTGAACATCACGTAAATTCCTCCTTCTTGGCGCCATGAATCTTCATATGAAAATCATATAAAGAATTTTAGACCAATATTTAAAATAAATATTGTCATCCATGGGCTCAAAAATAGAATGTAACACATCACCACAACGCATACATACATCAAAATGGGATAGATCGATCATATCTCGTGCAAAAACATCCGTACAAAAATCATCACCAACATAAAAACAATTCCAACAATAACAAAGCATAAAAGAAGAGATACCACATACATATATATAGACATCAACTTGTTACAAAATGTTTGTGAAGAAACAAAATATAGTTAGGAGTTACATTACTCCAAAATTCATGTCATAAACAAAATACAACTACAAAATAGATTTTTCTTCACATGGTTCTTCATCGTCTTCAAGTTGATTTTATATATATCTTCAGAAAGTCTCTTCTATTAGTCTTCTAACCTGCTAAGGGGATCTACCTCCTAATGCGACCACATACCAAGACTAGAGTGGGGGTGGGGGTGGGGGTGTAGATGCATCAATGACCCCTCGAACATAAGCCATATCCTCCTCTAAAGCGCTAACGCGTCCCTCAATAGACGGAGGTGGGGCATGGTGTGAAGGAAACAACGGTGCTGATGGAGATGGTGGTGGAGGTGATGTCGGTAACGGTGGTGGAGGAGGAGGGGATGATGTCGGTAGTGGGGGCAATGGGGATGATGATGGTGCGGCACTCGCAGGTGCTCGAGATGCAGACTGTGGAGTACTAAGCTCATCAAGGCGACGGAAAACGATGCCGAGCTGAATCTCGACAGATGTGAGCCTGAACTGATCAGTGGACGAAGGCATGTGACTCGGATAGTATGGGTCATGGGGACTCATACTCAGTGGAGGATATGCAGGAAGATCTGCAAAGTTTGGAGACGGGTAAGTGACAGTACTGTGCATGGAAGTAGGAAAATGATATGGATCTCCAAACAAAGGAACTGAAGTATGCAAAGGATACCCCGTCATAGGGTAGCTAGGAGTAGTGTAGGACGGCCCGACAGCATACGGGTCGAAATGAGAACTGACCGTGGATGTGACAGGAGTAGCAAAAGATCCGAACGGCGGATAAGGAGGTAAATGCTCATCTGGCATAGTCGCACCACTCAACGAGTAGTGAGCTGGTCCAGTAACAGGAGGGATGATCGGATGGATATCTAGGAATGTAGTGGGCAAAACAGGATCAACATGTAATGGTAACGCCTCCGTAGGTGGGGGTAACACTGTGTCAGGGGAGTGAAGTGGAGATGGAGTCAAAGGTGTAGCAGGGGATGAAGATGAAATATCAATGGTAGTAGCATGGGGATGAGCAACCTCAAGTATAGCAATATCAAAATCAACACAGATGCCTAGATCATCATGAAGGTGCTGGACAGGAACAACAGGGATGACCATGTCCTCGACATCGTCATCTGGTATAGGATCAACAACAGGAGGGACGTCATCGCCGCCCTCGGGGCCTACAACATCGAGTGGAATCGGAAGAAACGCAACAACATGCTCACCCTCGGGGTGACCATATATAATCATGTCATGAAAGTGGGGGATAGCAAGCACGTCATCCACCGGTGGGATGTCGGCTGAATCGGGATCAGGAAGGGCGAATGGCTGGAAATCAATGTCCATCCACTCGTCATCAGAAATCTCGTCATCGGAAACGAGTATAACGGGTGGGGCAGGATCGTCTAATGGTATGTAGTCGGCATCAGAGGCATGACCCGCTGAATCTGTGTCTGAACTGGATGACATGGTCCTGGCAAAATAATCCGTACAACGTATACATGTGAACAACTTATAAATAATAGATTTTTGGGCAATTGTACTTTTGTGTTCGTTGTTTATATCGTTTATTATTTCAAGTTCGACTTATTGTTATCGTGTCTAAACCCCATAGACTTATACCAAATAAACTAGTCTTTGGTATTATCGTTTCGAACTATCATTCAATACTACTACATAGTATCCTTGCATTTTTGTTTTGTATTAGTGGACGCTTTGTAAAAATATAATGTAGAACGCTTGTTGTAAAGAACATCGTTTTGATATTGTAGACTAGACTCAAAGAATCTTAGTTCACTACAATTGATGCTCTGATACCAGGTCTGTCACACCCCGATTTTCGGTTTGTGCGGAAGCGTATGGTGAGGTGTGACGAGAGCGGCAATCGTTACAATCAATCGAGTAAACAACATATTTGAAACATAAAAGATGTTCATCCATACATTTGATTCAAAACCATAATTTACATTACATATGTCATGTTTGAAACTTGAAACAACAACAACTTTAACTACATTATTCAAAGTTCAAAACATAACACTAAAAACGGATGACATCACAAAAGCTTGCGTTCTTGATAACCACTTGAACATATTTTCCCAAAGCCGTCCACTAATCTCCTGTAATACATGTTAATTTTGAAAACGTCAACAAAAGTTGAGTGAATTCATGTTATTTTGTTTTTGCATCAAATGAGTCTCCAAAACATTTGAAGTAATAAAATTCGTTTTTGTATAGTATGATAAAAAAAATTGTATGATCATTAGTGTGTTGCAAGGACACTAATATGTATGCCGAATAGGAGGCAACCAAACCTTGACAATTTATCGTGTGTGTCAACGACACTAGTTTGGACACAAAGGCACTCTTGACGATCGTGGTTATCGTTGTCGTTAAGAGTGGGGCTTGCCAAAACCCAAATAGATCTATCCGTTTGTTCCTCGGTACTTGTTTATTCATTAATGGCCCCTTTATTTTAACACCTATCCGCATGTGATCAAAATAGTTTCATTGTATTATCATACTATTTTTAACATGTATACATCCCCGAAAGTTTAAAACTATAAACATTCAAAGTAAAAGGGGAAAACATGAACTCACAGATTTGCGTTCCGTGCAAATCTCTATTCGATTCCTTGTTCGTGGTTCGTTTCTCGACCTACAAGTGTTCTAATCTAGTTAGACACTTAGGTTTGTTTTTGTGTATCATACAAATATTCTATCTTGTATTTTGTTTTTGTGTTTTCATATATATATATAACTTCCTTGTATATATACATTTATTTTATTTTATTTGTGTTTGAATGGGCTTAGTTTATGTTTTAGAATTTAAGTCCATTTTGGGTATTTGGTGCTTATGGGCCTAGCCTAAATAACTTTGTTTAAAAATATGGGTCAAACCAAAATTAATTTATAGGAGTGGGCCTTAGCCCAAAACATTTTATAAAGGTAGGCCTAGCCCAATTTAGTTTATAGTTGTGGACTTAGCCCAAATAACTTGTGTAAGAATGGGCCTAGCCCAAATTATTTTCTAAAATATATCTAGTCCATAATAATTTGTAAATATTGGGTTTTTAGCCCAAGTATTTTTGTAAAGTGGGCTTTAGCCCAATTTTGACTAAAAATACATTTTAGTCCATTGTTTTGTAAAAGTGGGCCTAGCCCAAATTTTGTTTATGAGAAATGGGCATTAGCCCAATTTTAATTTATGGACCACTTTTTAAATTACATAATTTTTGGGCTAGTAAATAAAATAAAAAAAAATATAATAATAATAGTAATACTTGTATTTTTATAAAAATCTAATTTTTATAAAAAATGTTACTTATGCCATTGTTGAACATTTTAGTGCATAAACTTGTGTGACGGTTCGTATTTTATTCTAGTCATTTACTACTTGTCGGTTTTATTTATCCGTATCATTTATCCCGTTTGTGTTGTCCGTCACGTTTTACCATTTGCTTTGTTTGTGCCATTTTTGTTTGTCCAAAAGTCCATATAGTCCAATAGTGTCCGAATTTGTCCATTTGTGTTTTCGTGTCCAAGGATGGACATTTTATTTCGTTTTCAAGTTTATATACATATTTTGTAATTTTTATGGATGTGTAACAATTTTGCATTTGTTCCTACTAGAACTAACATATGATGTACACATCAAAATATATAAACTTATGATACTTGATGAATATTTTTGTAAGTACACATTTTATCAAAAAATATATACTTGTCATTTTTATTTAGAAATCTTTTTATAAAACATGGATTTATGACTTTGTCCAAAATTTGTTTAACCATGTTTAAAGACTCCAAGTAATTGTTTTAGTAACAAACTTCTTTGTTTAACAACTTTTAACACATCACAAAATTTATAAAAATTTTGCCATAGTTTTGTTTGAAATATGGATTTTTCCCCAAGTTTATACAAAACTTCTTTTCAAATTATTTCAATACAAAACATCATCAAGTATCAATATCTATCAAAATTTGTCAACAAAAGTAGCATGAACATGATATTGTTCTTAACTTTCCTAAAAAGGAAACTTTATTCCTTATTTTTGCCAAAAATTTGTAAAACGGGATTTTATGAAAAACTCTTGTTTTAGATGTCTTACAAAGTCATTTGAAGCATAAACATGTATTCAAAATATTTACTACTAACATATTTCTTGCTTTTGATTCTTTCCAGAAATGGAAACTTTATTCAACAAATTTTTCAAAAATTTATTTTCTTGTTTTTAAATGGTTTTCCACATTTTACTAGCATGCATGTTCATCAAAACCTCATGTTCATCACTTTGTTGATGAATCTTGGTTGATCCTACATGCATGTATGTAGATCATCTTTTTGAGTAAGAATAACTAAGATTCAAGTTTATTAGCCTAGATTTCTCCAAGTTCATCTCATAATCATAGAAAAATCATGTTTAAAAATAATGATTTTTAGTTGTTTCTTGTTATTTTTCAAGTGGGTTTAGATGAACTTGTAAAAAGAAATCAAGAATAAAAGTAAGACTAGTGTAATGTTCTTACAATTTTTGCTAGAAAATAGGGATGAAGATAAGAAAAATCTTGATGATCTAGGGCTTCTAGTTCCACCAAAAATGCTCCAAATAGCTTTACTAACTCCCTAGTATCTTGTTTCATCCATAAACTTCCATATTTGCAAGAAATCTTGAGTTTGTGATTTGAAATGAAGTTGGTGTGAGGGTGGTTTGGTCTTGAACGAATTTTAGGAGAGAGAGTGGAAGAGTAGTAAATTTTTTTTTTTTTTTGATGGTTTTGAGATTATGGTAGAAGGTGGAGTGTAAGAATTAACTATATCTTGGAAAATGCCACTAATCAAGCATGTCCTTGTTCCAACAAAGCAATTTGATGATTGAGCTTAGATGGGTGTCCCACAATGAACGAAAATCAGCTAAATATGGGGTTAATTGCTGATTTTTTTTATAAAAGTATTGTTCAAGTAGTAAACTTTAAGTATTTTTAGAACTTTGATATTTTATATAAAAATATCTACAAGGTTTTAAGCTCTAATATTTTAAAGTAATGTGACACTAGGTAAAACTAGTTCACCAAAATTTTTATTTGTAATTCGGGTGAAAAAGTCGGTTCGGGTCCTGTACCGGGTTAAATACTGACACCGTGTTTCGTTTGGATAAATACATAAAAAAAATTATTTTTGCACTTGATTTATTATTCAAATAATTAATCCAACTTTTTGGACTAAAAATTTTATTATTTTTGACACGGTTCCGGTACCGGCTTTGCTGACTGGCAGTTACTGAACTAGCCGTGTAGCTTAACGCAATAAGATTTGATTGCGGATTTTGTGTTGATTTTAATACCCATTATATTATTTATGTCAAATAATATTTATTTTTGGGTTTTCGGACTGTTACTGTTTTGCTCTGCGGAATGCTGTACATTTCCGTAGGATTGCTGTATTTTTCTACGGACTTGGACAATTTGGTTTTATTGGAATTTTGTAAATGATAAAGCACATATTATTTTTGGACAAAGCTTTTTATAGAATATTTGTGTAGACATAACTGTATGTCTTGTTTTCATTGTGTCAGACTATACCGCGACTAGTACTGACAAGTATCGTTTATTCGCGTTCCTATTGTTAGTCTAGGATATTGTTTCTAATCGCAACGGATTCGGTATCATACTTCACTATGATTTTAGTAACTCCTAGACTCTCAAGACTTTAATTAATTAAAATTAAGTCAAATACGCGAAAATAATAGTCGAAATAGTTGTTCAAGTTGTACGGAATTACCGGAATTTTGCCGTTTGTCACACCTATGATCTAGTTATCCTAACTAAATAATAATAATAAACAATATATGCTAAGTTTATATTCTAACAGTATATGTATTCGACTATGATAACATCAACAAATAAGTGCTAAAACATCAATCGCTAAACCAAAACAGATTTAAAAACGATTATTTATGATACCTACTGGCTACAGTAGGTCTACATAGCATAATATAACCGAGTTAACAAAATTTCATGTGAGAATCAGTTAATCAACACAATAAATCAATTCGAACCTTGTACAACGCTTCTAGAGCTTCGCAGACAATTTGTCCACCAAGACAGTCGAACCAGACGAATTATTGATGTTTAACTTTGAGCCTCTGGATTTCGGCATAAAGTTCCGGCTATTTGAGTAAGCGAAGCCACCAGAAATCCGGTGGCGCGAGGAACGGTTAGGGTTTCGATGGTGTTAATTGAGTTTTATTTAACGGCTATAGTGTATGGGGTCATGGTTCTATAGCCATTTAGTTGAGCTTTGTTAATTACCAATTAGTCCCTAAAAATTTCTTATCTTGGATTGTCCAAGTTAAGTTCAGCAGGTTTGCATAGAAGTGCAACTATTTCACACAAATACTTGATGGACTAACTAGGCCAAGATCCCTCACAAATAATATATGTGGCTAATAATATAACTAATTTTATTTATAACTACGTTATATCTATTTGTCCCAGTTGAATAAAAAAATATTAATGAATATCAATCCAGGTATATGCTTCAAAATTACCATTGTGATTACGTTAAATGTGTTGACAAAAAATTGTAAGAAAAGCATTTTATAAATTTTTCATATTTGCGACTGTCTTAGACAGTCGCAACTTTTTCTTTTTTTATATTTTCGCGTATTTACGACCGCTTTAAACGGTCACAACTTTTTATTTTATTAGTTTTCTTGTATGTGCGACCGTTTTCTGACCACTATTCATTGATTTGTGACAGGCAAAATGCAGTCACAAAATTTGCGAATGTTTTGCGACCGAATCTAGGGTGGTCTTTAATATTGCCACTGTTTTTTATTTTGGTCGCAAATTAGTCGCTAGTCTTGCGACCACCTTATGTGCGTCGCAAATTTTGATCGCAATTGCCTAGTTTTCTAGTAGTGAATGAAGATCTTCTTGCCGACTTTATTGACGAAGATAGTGAACTACCAACCCTTATTGCTAAGCCCCCTAAACATTTAGTAAACCACTCTTTATCTTTGAGTACTGAAGGTATGCAGCTCACACAGGATTGTCGATCTGTGTGCTAAGGTGAGTTATTTCTCTAAACTCTTAAGTAATACGTGTCGTGAGTATACTGAACTGAATTTTACTTATATGTAAATTAGGCTGATGGATAAATATGCAAGGCTAATGCAAAAGTTAGAGATAACTAATGTTGACTTTGTTAAGGTATGCACCTATGCCCCTATTGACATCATTTTTCTTCGCTTTGTGGCTTCTGCCTTCATTGTTTACTTTTCCAAATATGGATAAGGTAAATAAATCCCTTTTGGTGAGTTTTCCCTTTTTTTTAAACTGTTGGTTTTCTCTAGCTTAAAATGATTGAGAGGGTCCAATGTGAAATGGTATTAGATGTGATGCAGCAAGACCAATACATCAGACATGTTAGATGAGGCGGTGGAGTGTGTCAAGTTTCTGCAAAGACAGATTCAGGTATTGATCTCACCGTTCCAGTGATGTATTATATTAACTTGTCTGATGGAAGGGTAATGGGTGGCTAAATGCATTTAAAATGATTATAGGTTCGACCCATTTCATTTTGCTTTAGACAAAAACATAAACATGATCATGATCATCCCGCTAATTACAAGCAGACTCTTATCTACACTCTAGTTCATGTAAACTAGCTAAATGCAGGAACTTAGGGAGCATCAAGACAACCACACATGTTAAGCAATATCAACATGAAGAAATGACTCAGTCACGTTTATGTTGTTTCATGTTGTGGAGATCTCGTTGAAGACAAAAGCACATGCAGGGCATTAAAGCTAACCATCACGACATCACCACAAACTAATAGGGATTGAACAACATATTTCATTTTAACGGGTCATCTGTAGCGAAATAGCCTGAACGTACACATCAAAAATGTCAAACAATGTATCAAACATGTCAAACAAAGCGACTCAAAACCTGAAATTGGAGTTGTGTTCCGGTACGGGTCATATAACGGGTCGACCAAAGGCTGATGTATCATTTGTTTACTAGTATTTTTTTTTTTTGCTGATTTTCTCTGCAATTTTAAGCGAAAAAACATGATCTTCGGTTTTTTTAATTGTTTTTTAAAATTTTTTTAATATTCCGTCACAAATGCGTTATATATTTTTTTTTTGATATTCAGTCACAAATGCATTGCAATTTTTTTATATTGTCACACTCTGACTTTTAGGGAAGCGTGATTATAGTGTGACTTTCTTAATATCATTGCATTCAATCATAACATCAACTATATGATAAAACCATAGGTTTGTCATCCATTAAATAAGTTCAAAACATAACAACATCGTTTTAAAACGTAGACACCAAATTCAAGTTTTACAAATCGTACAAATTGTTTTTGAGTTCATTAAGGACTCGTCAAAAGATATTGAATAATACCAAGGTTTGGAAGACATGTCTCGTCCAGGAATAAGACACACCGTCCAAACTCAAAGACCATGGATGACATCTTTATTATCAACGCAGCATAAAAACTTCCAACGCCCACCAGATCCATTAAAATTTTCTGAAATACATGTAGTTTGAAAAACATCAACAAAAGTTGAGCGAGTTCATGTGTTCGTTTATGTGTATGTATAAACCTTTGAAAATGTTGTAAGTATGTATGAAAGTCCCTGGTATGTAGCAATACGGAAAAAGAGATCACCAATGGTTTGCAAGGCCATTGATATGTGTGAAGTGATGCAGGAAGACTCAAACCTACCAGATTTGTTACCGGGCTTCGGCTGGAAGACACAGTCACCACATGGTCCATTCTGTGGACTCAGGGGTGGGGCTCGCTACACCCAAATAGATCTATCACTCATGTCCCTCGGTCCTATAACGAGGATTGATGGCCTTAATCGCCCTACCCATTCACATGATCTAGTAGTAAAAACCCTCCCTACGCTAACCATACCATATAAGTAAAAGTTTGTAACAATTATCGCATGTATTTCACCTCCGAAGTATAAAACTGAAAACAGTAAAGAGAAAAAGGGGAACGTGAACTCACAGTATTGCGTCTTCAGTATGTGCAACCCAAGTCTCCTCAGCCAACACGATTACCTACAGTGTACTAACGTCTATTAGACGAACGGGTCGTGTCTTTGCTTAGTATGAAGGTTTTGAGTTACGTTTCTTGTGTTCCCAAAATTATTCCAGGTTATAACTATTAGTTAAAATAATTATTTTAACTTTAAATTATAGTTAATGTTTGGAATAGTTGTTAAACAATATTTCGTATTCCTACTTCTCAAGTATTTTAACTTCGTATTTCATTCCCAAGGGTGGGGGTATTTCATACATGTATTTTGGTATTCGTAAGTGTATACCTTGCCATGTAATGGCGTCGTATTTCGGCGTATTATTCCAAATAAAAACATGTTAATATATTCCCAATATATATTTCCAAAACCATATATTTCAATTCTCACTTAAAAATATAAATAAACCTTATTTTGTTTAATCATGTATTGTCCCAGAAAATATATATTTTTCTTAAAAATTATATATCTTCTAAATATACCAGGATAATATCTCTCAAAAATAATATAATTTCTCGTTATCAAAAATATGATATACTTGCTAATATTTACGAAATCATATTTTTACCTCTCTCATTTCCAAAATAAGATTTTCCAAAAATATAGTGTAACGGTATATCCCAAAATATTTTATAAGTTACGTTTTGGTGTTCGGTTTCACAATATTATGGGTGTAACTTAAATATTTATTCCTTGTGGTTTTTGGTATTATTTTGGAGTTGTAATTTCCATGGTATTTTGTAAGTTATATTATTTTACCCTAAAATAATATAACTAGTTCACAAAATATACAAATAATCACGCAAGTGTCTTAGTATAAAATATATTTTCTAAATATATATTTACCCATTTTTATTTACGAAAACCAACCTCCGGTACTTGGTGTTTTTATAATAAAAATCATGGCGAAGTTTATTTTGAAAACAAGGTTAAAAAAATATATTCGTAAACAACTAACAACTGATAGAAGAATATTTTCTAAGTGTCGGATTTTTAGAAAAATTTCGCCAGAGTTTCCTTTGTAAATGGAGGTGTCCGTGCTTACTATCATATTATTTTCTTTTCAAAAATTCATTCAAACAATTCTCAATCAACAAAATACATTCTCTACTTACCAAACTTGTCAAAAACGAGCATAAACTATAAACTCATGAACTTGAAAATTTATAAATGTATGTAGTAACTTACTAGCATACTTAGTAAGTCTTGTTTCCTTAAAAAAATGTGATTAGTTCCTTAAAAACTTCATTTTAAAAGAGTTTGAATATTCACAACTTCTAGTCATATTTTCAAAAAATATTTCTTTGTGAAATTTTCTCATTACACAAGTGTTTCTACACTTGTTTATCCACTAAAAATATGTTAAGTTTATGTAAGATCCAAGTTTTAACAAAACTCATACTTTTCACTTGGTTCTTTCGAAAAACCACTCATGAATCTTTAGATCTACAAGATTATAACTTACTTTGATCATTACTTTTCAAGAAAAACACTCATTTATTCAAGTTCATAGTTAATGTGTGGATGATTCTATCATCCACAGCATTCTTACTTTCTCATCTTGTTAGTTCATGTTTTTAATCATGCTCTAACAACAACCAACAAGCATCATAACATATGAATAACATGATTTCCTCATCAACTTAACACTACTTCATCACAAAGTTGGTTCATGTTCAAGACTTCTTTATGTTTTTAGTGTTTCTTGAGATTTCATCATTCTTTTTACTATTAACCAACAAAAACATGAAGAGGATGAAGATCTAAGACACTTACCACTAGCACAAGGCTAGGGGAGTTCTAGTGAAGAAAAGTGGTGGATAAAAGAAAATGAGAGCGGTCCTTGAGCTTCCGAACACACCAAGCTTGTTTGTACGATCTCTAACACCCTTGGAAGTATGTAGATTGCTTGGAATGAAACTTGAAGGTGGTGATGGTGGTGTGGTGGCTCACGGCTGACCTCAAGGAGAAAGGAGAGAGTGAAGTTTGTTGTTGGTGAAGATGATAAGAGAATTGTGATGGACTTATGGTTTAAATAGAAATCTTCCAACATTTGATTGTCCATTATGTAAAATGCTCCTTAATCCACCAACATAATATAATAAACAACTTAAAGAAATTAAGGGGTGGGTCCACCCCTTGTAACCGTATGAAAGGGGGGGGGGTGCTTGGTTGGGTTTTAACTATTTAGTTAATGATCTTGGTTGAAAACAAATGATAAGTTAGTGCTTTATGGTGTGCTATGTAACATAAAGTGTGTTAGGGTGTTCGGAGACCCTAACTAGCTTAGAAAAATAAAAACAATGTGTTTAACAATATTTTTGTGTTCCGATTAAAGTTTGGTTGTTCGGTTGGGTGTTGTCCATTAAATCGCTTAATTAATCCTTAAGGTGTCTTTTATATTACTTTTTGTGACACATTTAATTCCCATCACTTTGGAAAGTATCTAGGACCATTTTGTCAAGTTTTTGCACTTTACTAGCATAATTAAATGCTGAATTTTGTTATTAAGTGCAGAGTTCTGCATTCAGAGTGTGTTTTAGGCACTTCCCGACACTATAACTATCACCTAGTGACGCAGTTTTATGGTCCTCACTTCCCTACACTCCCTACTAGTGTAATATCCTGTCTCTGGCTCATTCCGGCCTCAAAAACATTGTCTGTCTAGGTGCTGGCATTGTCAGCATGTTTTCTGGGTTATCCGCTTACTGTGCTAACTGTGCTTTGTGCATCAAGTTTGTCACTAAAGTTTGCATGTAATAAATGGAGTGACAGTATGAATGTGATGCATGTGTATGTATGTAACAGAAATCAAAAAGCAGTTTAAATGGTCAGTTGTAATTTAGCACAGTCATTAAGCACAAATCAATATTAATTAAACATACGGATGCATGCAAATTTGACAGTTGTCACATTCTCCCCATGTTAAGAAAATTTCGTCCTCGAAATTTGTACTACCTTAACTCCTTATGGACACGTCACACGCGTGTGTATATGAATAATACCAAGGTAAATAATCACTAAACCGAGTCAAACCTTACTCACATCAGGTGAGTCCAAGAATATATAACAACCCGAATCCTATGGGTAAAAGGTGTGTGCTTTTAGCATTTGATGTCAAAGGTGCAAGACGTATTTGACGTATAGTCTAGTGTAATCCAGCTAGCAGGGGTTCCACAAAAGAGGAGTTTTGACTAATAAGATTCTCAAACGATCGATCGGAATATGCAAACGAGTTTTCCACAACCCATAGCATCCGCTATATGAATTCAAAATCAACAACTCAATGTAATAGTAAAATGGTCTGCTAACTCCCGAGTAAAAGAATGGTAAGGTTTAGTGTGTTGACATTCTTAAATTTCGAAAGTACACCGAATGAAATACAAGCGAATCTGGTGTATCATTGTCGTGATTCGTAGTTGCATCAGAAATGTTTAAATGGCAAGTCAAACGAAAGTACGTGCAGTTTTGTGTGAAACGGTTGACCCTGATTAGCACAAGTTACAAGTTTGTACTGACACCACAAGGTGTCGCAGTGACATAACTCAAGTATAGTGGTGACTGAACAAGTTCATCGTGTTGGAAATCAAATGAACACGTACCGAAACAAGCCAGAAGATTTGATTTACACAATGTCATAGTGTTTTCAGTTGAATATGGAACATCAAAGAGCCACTGTTTTCGGTCGAAAGTGAGAAAGCAATAAGTACCGCAAGGCATTCGACCGATCATAAAAGAATCGTTAGGAGGTACACTATGATATGAAATGAATCTATGTACCTTTGCCTCAACACACAACTGTGTTGAGACCCATTTCATCGTGATAAACAAGACGGATTTAGGGCAAATTATCAAATAATCAATTAAATCCGTGTATGAAGTGAGTAACCAAATAAGCGCAAGCTTCAATTTTGTGAAAGTATCCCCACAGGATGCCGTAATCAACAAATGATTTAGTGAGGTCGTAGACCAAACGAGTATACTACGACTCGAAATAAAAGAATCTTTGCCAATGATTTGAATATGATGCTCTCAATACATCATATGACGTCTTAAACTGAATGTGCGAAATGAATAAGTTCAAGCAATTGAACTTGGTTCTGGCCTAATCCAATAATAAACGTATGCATCAACTAAGGAATCCCAACATGGTTACCATGATGAACTATGAACTCAACTTGAAAGAAAGCAGTTTCAAGAAAGTGTGTTGACTTGGTAACAAAAGAGCCAACAATAACAATAATGTAGGTCATTCGAATCATGAATCAGTAATTAGGTTTAGCAAAATAATATTTAAATTTCAATGAAGTGTTTGTTCGAAACGAAACCACATGCATAGCAAATGATTCATGTATGTCATGAAAGTTTCCGAGTACTGAAACAATGAGTACTTGTTAAAATGAAGAAATAACCAAGTATCGAAACAAATGTGTGTTTGCTCTCAGCGAAGAAAATTTACGTGATGCAACTACCATTAAGGGGAGTAGAGATGCAAACGTCTACTCGCTAGAAGTAAAAGAAATTCAAGTACTTTCGGTTTGGTCAACGGAACTGGCATATATGTCAGGTTAATGGTCTCAGCTTGAGTTAACATATGTGGTTCCTAAGTAACTACCTTTGTGAATTTGGACCTGGTTCCCGATGGTCCTAAGTACAGGTTTCGTAGATTCTCAGAGTTGCGTATTCGGTGTAGAATCGTTCGGTGCATCGTGTAGGAAACACCATTCTTGTTTATGCTAAAGCATGTTATTGTCCCACTGTTGGTGCATCCGTCTGTCGCCTACGTCTTGTATCGAGTCTTGTTTAGAGTTAGCTAGAATAGGGCTCGGAATCCAAGAAAATGAGTTTTGTAAGTGATTCCGCTAGAAATGATCACTTGTCATTTCAAGCGAAACCACAACATGCTGATTCCGCTCGAAGTTGTCTAGAGTCTGATTTCGCTTGAGTTATCATTGAGTGATTCTGCTTGAACCATTCTGGTCATGTTCAAGCAGAATAGGGACTACTATAAATAGGTGAGTGTTAGAGCGAAATCATAAGTCTGATCTTCCGGTGAGCCACGAAGTGCTGCCGAAGTGTTGTCGTGCATGTAAACAGCTTCCTGATCAATAAAAACAACAGATTAAAGTGAATACAGCTGGAATAACACTAATTCATTAGTTTCCGCCTCTTGAATTAGTGAAAACTCTTCTGATTGACTCGTTCAGGTCCGAAAACGATCCTACAAGTGGTATCAGAGCTCAGGAGGAAGAGTTCTTGCCATTTCAGCCGTGTTTTCTAATTTTCTACACCTTCTTCTTCAAAATTAAAATATTTTTCACGGTAAAATCGGCTCAATTTCACACACAACACGCGCAATCATGTTTTGATAAATCCTTGAAAGTTTCAGAAGTAAAATCGATCTAAAACTTAAGATTTTTGCTATTCCGCTTGAAATCTGATTCGAAAAAGTGACGTCATTTTGATTCCGCTTCGATTGGACCTTGATTCCGCTTGAACCGGTGACTGATTCCACTTGAATCTACGTGATTCCGCTTCAGTTTAGCTATTCCGCTTCAAAATTTCAAAGTAGATTCCGCTTGAACAGACTTTGGTGATCCCGCTTGAACAGAATTTGGTGATTCCGCTCCAGATTCTGATTTCGCTTGAAAGTATATGGTTGTTTGATTTCGCTTGAAAGAATACTCTTGTTATTTCGCTTGAACTTGGAAATTTGTGAACTTTTAAAAAATTGAACAATGGACAACGAGTTTTACAATGCCTTTGCTAGTCCTATTACAATTACTCAGAATGCTTTGCTTGAAAATGAAACAAGAACAACTCAAAAACCGCCTAAGCTTATGGACATTGATGATTATAACAGTTGGTCCGAACGCTTTGGTAACTGGGTTGAGGCGTATCATTTGGATGCTTGGGATCATACTGAAGAACCATTATTCAGACCTCTTGGTAGTGATCGAAAGATGATACCAGTTAAAGAATTAAGTCCTGATGAGAAAAAGAAATACAAAGATGAGAAGCTGATGGTTAGTTTATTGCAACAAGCAATTAAAGAAGACATCTTGATCCTACTTCAACATGATGGTAGTGCATATTCGATCTGGAAAGAATTAGAAGCAAAGTCTCTTGGTAATGAAGATTTGGTCAGAAACAAAGTGTCTCTAATGAAGAAAGAATTTGATTTATCTCATGGTTTGAAATCAGAAAACACCAACCAGATTATTGAAAGATATTGTAACTTGGTAAGAAAAATGACGAAATTAGACATCAAAAAGGATACAGATGAGCTGATTGAGAAACTAGCAGATGCGTTACCACATGATATTTGGGGAACGTATCTGATGATGTTGAGAAGCAACAGAAAAGAATATAAAAATCTAACACTGAGTGAATTTATTAAACATTTGGAAGCTCAAGAGATGGAGTAAAGAAAGATTGCCATGATGAAGAACTATGATGGAGAACAGGACATTGGTTTGTATTTTAAAAGTGGTGTTAGTGAAAAGACAAATCTCTCTCCAAAGGTTGAAACTGCTTTTAATGCAAAAGGTTCTTCTGAAAATCCATCTCAGGGATCAAGCAGCACAACAGGATTTTCTTCATTTCCAACATATGATCCACAGTTTTCTACGACAAAGAGTGGCAAAGTTCTTCAATGCAATATTGCCTTAAAGCTTGAGAATGATCAGAACTATACTGAGGAAGTTGCTAAAAGTCACATGTCTTTGTTGGTTACAGTGCTTGAATCCTATGGAGGATTAGTTGCAGGAAGGATCGGGAATCCAATGCTCACAAAAGAGGATTATGATCAAATTGATGTCGAGGAAATGGAATTGATGGATATTAAATGGTGCATGGCTAGTGTGTTGAGACGAGCTGAAAAGTTCAAACAAATTACAGGCAGAGATGATTTTCGCGAGGCACATGTTTCAACTTTAGGTTTTGATAAGTCTAAAGTTACTTGTTTGATACGTCAAAGATGACATAGAGGAGTCAAAACCGGAGTCCAAATCCGAGTCAAAGTCTGAGTTCGATACGTCAAAGAAAACAATCAAAAAGCACAAACGGGTTTATGATAAGGAATTTTTGCTATCAAAATCTAATTTGAATGACGAACCGGTCAAAGTAGCATATACTTTGAACGATTCTGACAAATTATATTCTGATGAGATTTTTCCAATAAGAAGTGTTAGAATTGAAATGATTCAAAAGGTTTTCAAAATCACAGAAATTAATATTTCTGAAATAAAAGATTTAAATCTTACTGGAAAACCTAAACAATACACTTCAAGAGATTAACAAAGAATTAACAAGAAAATGGGTTACAATTGTACTTATAGTTTCCAAAAGAAACCAAACCATAATCGTAATTTCAAAAAGAAAGGTCTTGGATTTAATCAACCGAAAAATTATAAAAATGAAAAAGTTTATAAACCAAAAACTGTGTTTGTTTCAGGAAAAAAGACAGAGGCTAAAAAAGAGCAAGCATTCAGAAAGCAGACAAATCAAGAATTCCTTGCCAAGAAGCAAGAGGACATGAAGAAAAATGTTGTTCAGAAGACTACAGAGACAAGAACCTGTTTTCAGTGTAAAACAGTCGGTCATATTGCCAGAAATTGTCCAAAGGCGATACAGACAAAACAGGGAGTCTCTGGTAAACTGAAAGAAAAAGTTGTTGAGAAAACTGAACTTTCAACCAGAAAATTTACAAGCTTTGAAAATCCAACTTTTAAGGTTGGAGAATGTTCAAAGAATGTGGTAAAAATGAAAGAAAATCTGAAAAACCAAAAATGGGTTGTTAAGGGTTCTGGGAATAGTTCTGGTGATGAATCTGATTCCATAAAATCAGAGGAGCCACGTGTTGAAGAAAAGGTTGAGAAATCAGTTCTGACAGTGGATGATGTGAATTTTCCACCACTGAATGCTAAAAATTTGAAATCTAAAATCGGGAAAGTTGAAATTTCAAATCAATTTTTTCCTAAAAAGAAAGAATTATATATTGAAAAAGCCTTTAATCCTGCAGTGAAAAACATTTCTGGAAAAATGATTGAGGGAAACGCTAAAGGGGTAAAGGAGTTTTATCAATCAAAAAAGAAAGATACAACCCCAAATGAGACTGAAAAGGTTACACCCAAGGAAAGTCAGGCTTGGGTGGATATATTTTTCAATGAGTAAAAACCTGACTTGCCGAAGCTCCCAAGTTGGTAATCGCGGAGCATGAATCGGCATCATTCTTGAAAATATTTTTGAGAAAAGTTTAATTGAGAAGTGTGAATTGCCGGAACTCCCAGGTTGGTAAGTGTGGAGTAGGAATCGGCACCTTGAGAATTCAACCATCAGATGGTAATTGATTGAAAATATTTGTTAGTTGATTTTATAAGTGGTTAATCAAGGTCATTAAGTTGAACTTGATTTAACTATCACTCAAAAGTCTTGGTAAACAAAGTGACGAAGTGACCCCAAACCTACAAGTGGTTGATAAACAAACTAAATTTTTCCAGAAAAACCATTTTAATTAAAACATACTTAAGTGTTTTGAAATCATAATGGGAAAATAGTTTGTTGTAAGGGGGAGTTCTGATTGTTTATGCCAAAGTGAATAGAGAATTGAAGCAATTCATATCAGTTGTCATGTTTTTGTACAGTTTGTTTTCAATTTCATTAAATGTTTTTGAATTCTAGGGGGAGTAAGAAATTTTGAAAATCCAAAAACATTAAAAAATTAAAAAAAAAAACATGATAAAATGAAAATGAGTTTTGTTGCATAAAAGTGGAAATGATAGTACATCAGTGGACTATCACAACACGCTAAAGATATGAAATATTTAAATGTGATAAACAATCTTACTGTGGATGTGTCAGTAGGTTTTTACACGTTTAGTAGATTGTGACGAGATATAAACCTAAATTTCAAACTTGCTTATCTCGTGGGGAACATTTCTTGGATATATGGGTAACCCCCGAAATCTTGTTTGAAAGGTCCCTCTTTCTGAGATACTAGGTCTTTATACTCAGTGATATCTGGGGTATTATTCCGGGACTTCTGCTGAATGGAAATTCTGACCTAGTCCCCGCATAATACTTTCTGCAAAATGCTTGAAATATAGCACAACCCTCAGCTTAAAAAATGATGAACCATTGAAAAATGCTAATCATGAGCTGTTGAAGAAAAGATCCTCTAAAGGGGACACACCTAAAAGTCGAACCCGGCATCTCTCTGCGTATACGGAAGTATCGATCTGAGCTCTCACGGCCCTCGCAATTTAACCCCTTTACAGATATCATCTGTGGTATACTCACCTGTAAGACTGAATATTGGGATCTGGATACGGTAGTATATTCAAGTAGTGGGTCACACGAATGAGTTTAAGTATCTAAAATACTAATCTCATATCTCGGAACAGTTGAACTTTGTGTGAAAATTTAAATGGACCAATATACTGACAATCTAGGTGAATTGTTTAGAACTTAAAATGAAATCAAGCTTAACGGTGTTAGTGATTTGTCTCAAAAACTAATATGATCCTCTTGCACAAACTCACAAAAATATTGTAGGTAAATATTTTCTTTACTGCAGTTACTTTCTTTAAAAATCCAAAAAGATTTTAAGTGTGTTTTAGCAATAATTTTGAAAAATCCAAAAAGATTTTTTGACAACTGATGTTGAAAAGTTGATTTTCGAAATTCCAAGTGCTAGACATGAAGAACAGGTTTGGATAAAGAGTGTATGAAAATGATTGTATTTTTCAAGAGGTTTTCAAAGAATTAATCATTTTGAATGAAATCTGCAAATAGTTTCTAAATTTTAAATATTTAAATTTTGAGAAACTTATGTGTTGGGTAGAGATTTGCAGGATAAGAGATAGGCAACGAGCTTGAACCTGTGATTTCCAGACTACGATCCCAGCAGAATGAGAGGGGGAGTCTGAAGGATAAAGTACCAGTTTCTGTTTCTGAGATTGCTGATGCTAAAGATTCAACATTCAAGGGAGAGGAGTTTGTTGGTGATAGAGATTGAGTAAGAATGCTTACAATGGAGAATACTTCGGAGAAAAGCACGAAGACTGATAAAGACTGAAGGTTTGACAACCGAAGACTCGACACTAAAGACTCCGTCAACATCCGAGGGGGAGTTTGTTGGTGCATCCGTCTGTCGCCTACGTCTTGTATCGAGTCTTGTTTAGAGTTAGCTAGAATAGGGCTCGGAATCCAAGAAAATGAGTTTTGTAAGTGATTCCGCTTGAAATGATCACTTGTCATTTCAAGCGAAACCACAACATGCTGATTCCGCTCGAAGTTGTCTAGAGTCTGATTTCGCTTGAGTTATCATTGAGTGATTCTACTTGAACCATTCAGGTCATGTTCAAGCGGAATAGGGACTACTATAAATAGGTGAGTGTTAGAGCGAAATCATAAGTCTGATCTTCCGGTGAGCCACGAAGTGCTGCCGAAGTGTTGTCGTGCATGTAAACAGCTTCCTGATCAATAAAAACAACAGATTAAAGTGAATACAGCTGGAATAACACTAATTCATTAGTTTCCGCCTCTTGAATTAGTGAAAAACTCTTCTGATTACTCGTTCGGGTCCGAAAACGATCCTACACCCACAATGTCCTCGGTATGCTTTCTTTCTGAATTTTCATCTATCGACACTCGATCATCGATCGGTCGCGTAATCCTTAGCGAGGGTTATCGACTCTGGTTGGTTAGCTCGTTCGGCTCCTAGTAGTCTGATATTCATTTGAAAGCCATCCTCCTTTCTCTTAACAAGCAGAACTGGGGTTACCCAAAACGGAAATTTTGGTCTGTTATCTTCCTTTTCTATCCACTACTGAAACTACTCTGTCAATCCTTGCATTTCCGAAGGTGTACATCTCTAGAGTGTATTAACTACAGACGTGGCGCCTGGAATTAAATCGATGCGAAATTCGGCTTGTCGTTGAGGAGGTATTTCTGGCAAGTCTTTGGGGGAGACTTCAGGGTATTCCCTTATCACAGGAGTATCTACGTGTTTTGGTCCTTCGACTCCCTTGTCCTCGACATGATCAAGAAAACAACACATCCTATTCGCAAACAATATTCGTGCCTCCAAGCAATTTGTAGTTTGTAAAGGCGTACCCTGCTTCACGAGTCGAGATTATTTCTATTTTCGGCATCGGGATGCGGACATCGATCTCCTCTTGATCACTTGACAACCAATCCATCTGACTACCTTGTCGAAGCTTCCCAATTCACTGGCAGTAGACCAAGCGTAAACTTACGCTTTCCGGGTTCTATCTTGCCATTTCCAAATACTTCGTTGGCTTCCACTAGCTTCCCATTAACTAGTTCTATCGAGTGCGGGTCATCTAACTTACTTACTACTAAACCAAGCATACTTTCAACCTTTAGAAATGCAAAACTAAAAATGGCGACAGTATCTAGCAGCACAGATACGTAACGTTGAGTAATATGGGACGTACCGATACCCACGCTTGGATTCCTGGTGCTCCCCTAGTTCTGCTACTGAGCTTTTATCCTTGTGCCTGATTCTTCTTAGGGTAGTATTTTCTGAAATGCTTCTTGCTCCCACAGGTAAGACAACCACGGGCACGTTTTTGTTTGTCACTCGCACTGCCTTTGTCGTTGTCGTTGTTTTCTACATGATTCTCGCTGCCATCTTGGCCTCCATTTCTATGTTCAGTGTCTTGCCTATAAGTTTCCTTAGGATGCCCCCTCTTACCACAGTTATCACATTTTCGATATTTACATCGCCCGACATGATAACGTAGACAATTGTCGCACTTAGGTAGGATACCCATGTAGTCTTTTCCCTTTTTGGCCTTCTTCTTGTTTTTCGCCCAAGTAACCTTCTTGAAATTTGCGAACTTTCTCTTGTTATCCCCAGATGACTCTACAGGAGTCTCCTTTTTCTCTTCCAAAGCGGAAAAATCTCCTAGCCTAATTGCTTCTTCAGTAAGCGCCACGCTCATGTCGATTGCTTCGATGATTGTTGAAGGCTTAGATGTTGTTACCAGGCTTAGAATCTGAGGTGCCAGTCCCCTGATGAAATGTTCGATCTTTCGAGATTCTGGTTCCACCAAACGCGATGCAACTTGTGATAATTCGCCAAATCTCTGCACATATTCAGCTATCTTTAGACCTTCCATTTTCAAGTTCCACAATTCAGTTTCCAACTTCTGGACTTCCGCCCTAGAGCAATATCTTTTGCGCATTAGTTCCTTCAGCTCGTCCCATGTCAAAGCATACGCAGTAGTCTCGCCCATTGTTTGAACCTGAAGGTTCCACCATGACAGAGCCCCATCTACAAATAGTCCAGCTACGTACGTGACCTGATGTTCTGGGGCGCACTTGCTCAACCGTAAGACAGAATTCGTCTTCTCCACCCAACATACAAAAGCTAAGGCACCCCCAGTGCCGTCGAATTCTCGAGGTTTGTGGTTCAAGAACTGCTCGTGCGTGCAGCCGTTGGGTGTGTTATTTCCTGAGGTACCTCCGCCGTGTTCGGAGCGAAGGGCCTCGAGTTGTGCGATGGCTTGCGAGATGCGCCCTTGCAGTTCTGACTCTGCTGTTGTCGGCAGAGGGTTGTTGGTATCGACGTTCCCTTGTATCGACATCTTCTGAGAAGAAGATTGGTTAGGTCTGGTCTTATTTGTTCGGGGAGCGCATATAGTTGTTTAGAGATCATATGCACATACACATAATAGGTTATCAACCAATCACGCAATAGTATAATCATAGTATATCCAAGTAACTTGGTAGTTATGTTTAATGAGAGCATGGCAAGTAAGCACGTAGCATTATAATTATAGCACACACATATAGATCAATTACGCGCTTAACGAAGACATAACGGCTGAGCTTTCGTTGGTCACTGGTCACAAAGTATTGTCGCATGCTTAATGAGGATTGGCTTCTCATTATTCCCTGGCCACCATTGTGTTGTCTTCCAAAATGTATCACAGCAACAGGGACACATGGTCACCCTACCCTTGTCCATTAAATATGTTAGTGTATCAAAATTACGTAGTCAGATGTGGTCTTCAAAAGTCTCCACAATCTCGGCTTATCATTAGTGTCCTTACCCAAATGTAATGCAATCCGCATAATCCAGAAACCAACGATACTGGTGACTGAGGTGGAGGAGGAAAGAAAAGTAAACTGTCAACATGCGTGAATTCCTCCTTGAGCTTGTACATACGTCGAAGTAATTAACTGATTTGCCGCTCGACAGTAAAGAAACAAGCATAAAAAACCTGGGAAAGGTGTAATAGCAGCAGGCGAGAGTTCAAAAGGGATCTTTGATAAATGTGGGGGACCAAAGTATACGGGCAATAGACAGGGTGGAGGACGTGGTGTTAGCTCAAGCTCAAAAACTCGGTGACTTATCTCCCCAAACTGTAGCTGATGTTATAGTATCACTCATCCCGTGTGCAGACTCCATAATGTGAGGGATGGTAAGAGTCCAATATCAGCATAGTGTATTATAGGAACCATCGAAACGGTTCGTCCAACGATGTAGAGGTGAATGTATCAGACGGTGCGGACTGTGAGGTCGTAGAAAATGCTGCTGTAACAAAAGGGACCGTTACACGGTTGCAGACCTGAAGTATCTTCCCGGGGTGCGGGTATGTCTTGAAAGAAAGCGACAGGCATGTTGGCGCAATGGACGTTGGTCTTCACAAGAGCAACATCAGCGGGTGAAGGTGCAGGTACAAACGTCTCAACTGATAGGAAGATCATTAGGTGTCGGTACTGGGTCGAGTATAAGGGATGTATTGTCTGGTAAATCAAAAGAAACAGGGTCATGATCAACTAAGGGTGCTGGCTCACCAGGTACAACATCAGGTTGACCCCAAAAGAAACAGGGGCTGTCTCAGAAGCAGGTTCTGGGTCGTGTAACGGTGTGGTGCCTCGAGCAGGTGATAGGTTCAGCAGTTATAACGCGTCGTCGTCTGCGTCAATAGTAGAAAGCTGTAATCTGGCTGTCTGTAAGGCTGCGGATGTCACAGACTCAAAGGAGTCTGAAATCGAATGTATGCTAGAATCAGAGGATAACTTGTTAACAGGGGTCTCAAAAAGTGAAATTAGTAACAACGTTCTCGTCTAACTTCCCATCATCATGAGTGTTATCAGAAGGACCATCAATAACATGGCAACATCATCATCAATTATTCGTTGTGTAGCCAACCTTCGGAAGGAATGTCCACAGGAAGCGCATTGTCGAGGATTGGAGCCATGGTGTGTTCACCATCGGGATGACCAATGATGAGGTGGTCATGGACTAAAACAAGAGTGACAGGAGGATTCTTGTCAAGGAAACTATCAGCCAGGGTAATTCATCACCAAGGTCTGGCAGCGCGGATGGTTGGAAGTCGTCCTCGTCCTTGTCAGCATGTCAGGGTCGCTCTCAGTGTCTGTCGTAAATATCTCCGGCGCAGGTACAGTCTCATCATCTGTGGTGGTGGCCGTAGGGTCATCATTATCTGACAATTCATTCCCTGAGGAAGGTGACGTGTGTGCCGGTACATAGTAGTCATAGCACGTATATCCATAATAATCATTAGCAATCAGTGTATGCAAATAAGAGTAATTTATCACGTAGTCATGTATTCACATTATCTTTCCTAGTCTCTCAGACAAATCTCCCAGTCTCTCAGACTAAACCACCCAGTCTCTCAGACTAACACATCCCGTCTCTCAGACTAAACCTCCCCAGTCTCTAAGACTGAACTCCCTAGTCTTTAAGACTAACTCCTTGGCCTCTAAGACCAAACCTTTCCAGTCTCTAAGACTAATTCCCTGGTCTCTAAGACCAACTCCCAGTCTATAAGACTAATTCCCTGGCCTCTAAGACCAACTCCCTGGCCTCTAAGACCAATCCTCCCAGTCTCTAAGACTAATTCCCCGGCCTCTAAGACCAACTCCCTGGCCTCTAAGACCAATCCTCCCAGTCTCTAAGACTAATTATCCCCAGCCTCTAAGGCTAGTCCTCCCTTAGCCTCTAAGACTGAACCTCCCTCAGTCTCTAAGACTGAATTATAAATATGAATTTTGAAATGTGTATTTGTGCCTTTTGTTTGTAAATATGTTTGTTCCTTGGATCTGGACATTTTGTGTATGCAATGAAAAACAAGTCGTGAAAACATTTTCGTGAGAGCCCTAATGATCATAGTCTAGACTCGAGAAAGAATCCTAGTTCGCTATGATCGAAGCTTTGATACCAAGCTGTCACACTCTAACTTTTGCGGAAGCGTGATTATGGTGTACTTTCTTAATATCATTGCATTCAATCATAACACCAACTATATGATAAAACCATAGGTTTGTCATCCATTAAATAAGTTCAAAACATAACAACATCATTTTAAAACGTTGACACCAAATTCAAGTTTTACAAATCGTACAAATTGTTTTTGAGTTCATTAAGGACTCGTCAAAAGATATTGAATAATACCAAGGTTTGGAAGACATGTCTCCTCCAGGAATAAGACACCGTCCAAACTCAAAGACCATGGATGACATCTTTATTCTCAACGCAGCATAAAAACTTCCAACGCCCGCCAGATCCATTAAAATTTCCTGAAATACATGTAGTTTGAAAAACATCAAAAAAAGTTGAGCGAGTTCATGTGTTCGTTTGTGTGTATGTATAAACCTTTGAAAATGTTGTAAGTATGTATGAAAGTCCCTGGTATGTAGCAATAAGGAAAAAGAGATCACCAATGGTTTGCAACGTCATTGATATGTGTGAAGTGATGCAGGAAGACTCAAACCTAGCAGATTTGTTACCGGGCTTCAGCTGGAAGACATAGTCACCACATGGTCCATTATGCGGACTCATGTTTGGGGCTCGCTACACCCAAATAGATCTATCACTCATGTCCATCGGTCCTATAACGAGGATTGATGGCCTTAATCACCCTACCACATGATCTAGTAGTAAAAACCCTCCCTACGCTAACCATACCATATAAGTAAAAGTTTGTAATAATTGTCGCATGTATTTCACCCCCGAAGTATAAAACTGAAAACAGTAAAGAGAAAAGGGGGAACATGAACTCACAGTATTGCATCTTCAGTATGTGCAACCCAAGTCTCCTCAGCCAACACGACTACCTACAGTGTACTAACGTCTATTAGACGAACGGGTCGTGCCTTTGCTTAGTATGAAGGTTTTGAGTTACATTTCTTGTGTTCCCAAAATTATTCCAGGTTATAACTTTTAGTTAAAATAATTATTTTAACTTTAAATTATAGTTAATGTTTGGAATAGTTGTTAAACAATATTTCGTATTCCTACTTCTCAAGTATTTGAACTTCGTATTTCATTCCCAAGGGTGGGGGTATTTCATACATGTATTTTCGTATTTGTAAGTGTATACCTTGCCATGTAATGGCGTCGTATTTCGGCGTATTATTTCAAATAAAAACTTGTTAATATATTCCCAATATATATTTCCAAAACCATATATTTCAAGTCTCACTTAAAAATATAAATAAACCTTATTTTGTTTAATCATGTATTGTTCCAGAAAATATATATTTTTCTTAAAAATTATATATCTTCTAAATATACCAGGAAAATATCTCTCAAAAATAATATATTTTCTCGTTATCAAAAATATGATATACTTGGTAATATTTACGAAATCATATTTTCACTTCTCTCATTTCCAAAATAAGATTTTCCAAAAATATAGTGTAACGGTATATCCCAAAATATTTTATAAGTTACGTTTTGGTGTTCGGTTTCACAATATTATGGGTGTAACTTAAATATTTATTCCTTGTGGTTTTTGGTATTATGTTGGAGTTGTAATTTCCATGGTATTTTGTAAGTTATATTATTTTACCCTAAAATAATATAATTAGTTCACAAAATATACAAATAATCACGCAAGTGTTATAGTATAAAATATATATTCTAAATATATATTTACCCATTTTTATTTGCGAAAATCAACCTCCGGTACTTGGTATTTTTGTAATAAAAATCATGGCGATGTTTATTTTGAAAACAAGGTTAAAAAAATATATTCGTAAACACTTGATAGAAGAATATTTTCTAAGTGTCGGATTTTTAGAAAAATTTCGCCAGAGTTTCCTTTGTAAATGGAGGTGTCCATGCTTACTAGCATATTATTTTCTTTTCAAAAATTCATTCAAACAATTCTCAATCAACAATATACATTCTCTACTTACCAAACTTGTCAAAAACGAGCATAACTTATAAACTCATGAACTTGAAAAATTATAAAAGTATGTAGTAACTTACTAGCATACTTACTTAGTAAGTCTTGTTTCCTTAAAAAATGTGATTAGTTCCTTAAAAACTTCATTTTAAAAGAGTTTGAATATTCACAACTTCTAGTCATATTTTCTAAAAATATTTCTTTGTGAAATTTTCTCATTACATAAGTGTTTCTACACTTGTTTATCCACTAAAAATATGTTAAGTTTATGTAAGATCCAAGTTTTAACAAAACTCATACTTTTCACTTGGTTCTTTTGAAAAACCACTCATGAATCTTTAGATCTACAAGATTATAACTTACTTTGATCTTTATTTTTCAAGAAAAACACTCATTCATTCAAGTTCATAGTTTATGTGTGGATGATTCTATCATCCACAACATTCTTACTTTCTCATCTTTTTAGTTCATGTTTTTAATCATGCTCTAGCAAGACCATATGATGGTCCATCAACAATATGAGTAACAACAACCAACAAGCATCATAACATATGAATAACATGATTTCCTCATCAACTTAACACTACTTCATCACAAAGTTGGTTCATGTTCAAGACTTGTTTATGTTTTTAGTGTTTCTTGAGATTTCATCATTCTTTTAACTATTAACCATCAAAAACATGAAGAGGATGAAGATCTAAGACACTTACCACTAGCACAAGGCTAGGGAGTTCTAGTGAAGAAAAGTGGTGGATAAAAGAAAATGAGAGCGGTCCTTGAGCTTCCGAACACACCAAGCTTGTTTGTACGATCTCTAACACCCTTGGAAGTATGTAGATTGCTTGGAATGAAACTTGAAGGTGGTGATGGTGGTGTGGTGGCTCACGGCCGACCCCAAGGAGAAATGAGAGAGTGAAGTTTGTTGTTGGTGAAGATGATAAGAGAATTGTGATGGACTTATGGTTTAAATAGAAATCTTCCAACATTTGATTGTCATTATGTAAAATGCTCCTTAATCCACCAACATAATATAATAAACAACTTAAAGAAATCAAGGGGTGGGTCCACCCCTTGTAACCGTATGAAGGGAGGGGGGGGGGGTGCTTGGTTGGGTTTTAACTATTTAGTTAATGATCTTGGTTGAAAACAAATGATAAGTTAGTGCTTTATGGTGTGCTATGTAACATAAAGTGTGTTAGGGTGTTCGGGGACCTTAACTAGCTTAGAAAAATAAAAACATTGTTTTTAACAATATTTTTGTGTTCCGGGTAAAGTCCGGTTGTTCGGTTGGGTGTTGTCCGTTAAAGTGCTTAATTAATCCATAAGGTGTATTTTATATTACTTTTTGTGACACATTTAATTCCCATCACTTTGGAAATTATCTAGGACCATTTTGTCAAGTTTTTGCACTTTACTAGCATAATTAAATGCTGAATTTTGTTATTACGTGCAGAGTTCTGCATTCAGAGTGTGTTTTAGGCACTTCCCGGCACTATAACTATCACCTAGTGACGCAGTTTTATGGTCCTCACTTCCCTACACTCCCTACTAGTGTAATATCCTGTCTCTGGCTCATTTTGGCCTCAAAAACATTGTCTGTCTAGGTGCTGGCATTGTCAGCATGTTTTTTGGGTTATCTGCTCACTGTGCTAACTGTGCTTTGTGCATCAAGTTTGTCACTAAAGTTTGTGTGTAATAAATGGAGTAACAGTATGAATGTGATGCATGTGTATGTATGTAACATAAATCAGAAAGCAGTTTAAATTGTCAGTCGTAATTTAGCACAGTCATTAAGTACAAATCAATATTAATTAAACGTACGGGTGCATGCAAATTTAACAGTTGTCACCAGTGGCGGATCCAGGAAATTTTTTTACTGGGTTCACTTTTTTAGATACTCCAATTTCATATGACTGAACATAAAAAAATTTCGGGTCTGTTCGGCAGTTCGGATCGGGTAAGGTTCATTACATAATAAAAGTGCGATACAATAAGGAAAAGAAAATCGTCATTATATAATATAAAATACGACAGTCTTTACACTCTCAACGGATACTTTTGTAATAACTCCTTTTCAATGTAACAAATTAAATAAGTATATAATAGAACGCAAACTAAAATAAATATATTAAACAAACGGACATAATCAAGCGAACGAACTAGACAAGGTTGATTAGGGACATAGGATCAACTGAGGAGGTATCATACATTATGATTTATAAAACATTGTGACCTATTTTTCATATTCATACATTTTGGTCTTTTTGAATCATAGTCAGATTTAGTTTTGTGTGTAATTTAAAGAAATAAAAGAGCATTGAACACTGAAAGATAGTTGAAGAGGCTTTTCAATACATTGCAATAAAAGATCATGTATAAGGCATTTAAAAGCAATGACTTCAACTGCAGTTTCGTACAATACGGGCCGGACAAAAAAATAATGATGATACCATTCAAGTAGGCAAAAATTGCATCTTTTAGACAAACTGCATGGTGCAACTGTTGATGTGGTGTTTGCATCTTTTAGACAAACTGCATGGCGCAGCTGTTGATGTGGTGTGTTACCTGTTAGATGGTGGTTTTAATCCCATGGAACAAAAAGAATAATAATTGCCTCAGACATGATTCGAACCCGGGCGTTTTGGAAAGAATAACATGGATTAACCAGTGGAGAACCAAAGCTTTTTTGTTATGGGTTCCTTTATATTTTACTTATGGGTTCCTTTTCAGTTTGCTATATATATTTGCACTAAAAATTAAAAACCGAACGGGTTCCTGGGAACCCGGTGTTTGTTAATAGGTCCGCCCCTGGTTGTCACAGATATTCCGTCACAAATGCGGTGCACACTCTTAAGGAAATGATGTAGAAAATGCGTAATAAATGGGTCACAAATTTCCTACACCATGTTTTTGTCGGAAATACGGTAAAATTTGCGTAGCAAATGCTTAGTAAATAGTTTCCAACGGGGCTTTTTCCAACATCAACATTTTGTTGCAAATCCGTAGCAAATCTCAATTTGTGACGCCTTTGTGACGGAAAAGTGTGTTAAAAATAGTCATTTTTCTAGTAGTGATATAATTATAGGATTGCATGAACCTGGACGATTTTCTTCATTGAATTACCAAACACCCTCCAACCTTGATTCGGAAACTTTAAGTGTTACCAAAACAAGAATCAAGGATCCTACAAATCTGTTTAGACACCACTTTCTTCTTACTTTTTCACTAAACGCACACCCACAACCCTTTTCGCACAACCTGCAACTGCCTTAACTCGCCGGAGAAGTCCGACGCCGTCGGAGAAGACGACGGGAGTCTTCGACGAAACTTACGGATCGTTGTTTCCGTATACCTCTCTTCACCTTTAATCATCTGACTTATCTTATATTAAAACAACCATCATTTCGTTGTTAATCATGAACTGTACCAGTGAGATGTTTGATTGAATGGGTGGGATTCAGTGTGTTCGGTTCGGTTAAGACTTTTTTTAACAAAGAAGATGAACAGTATGTTCATAGGAGTTCAAATCGGACCACTTGCAGATTGTTAATATGGTGGAATGGTTGGTGTGGTTCAAAACAAGCAAAGGTCACGGGTTTGACCCGGCCCCCTATGCGTTTTTTTTGTTGTCCTTTCTTTGATAAACCTTTTAAGTCAAAAAAACCACTTTAAGCTGTATATTCCTTTTTACAGTTTATCTGTAAATCAGATTTTATATACGTAATCATTAAATCAGATTAATATATAACAAGTTTCCATGTCATTCTTTATTTCAAGTAGACAATTTTTAGTTTCTATTTTCTATAGAAACCCATATTGAATTCATTGAATTATTATTTGTGGAGCAAATTGTTTCTTGCTTCAAATCAACGAAAGGGCAAACATGTTTCCTTATCATTCTTTATTTCAATTGTTTATCAATTTCTTAATTATTTTTAATGACAACTAATCGTGAATATAATAAGGCCTTTGGGTATAGTTTAACTAAACTTAACTCCACCTAAGTGACACATCAACTTTTTTTCCTCATTTCACTTTGTCTCACTCTATGGAAATGGTTTAACATGTTAACACATAAATCATTTAATTCACTTTAACATTGGGTTTTTGTCTAAAAAAATAATAATTAAATCAATCTCTTAACATTGGGTTAACATGTTAACACATAACTCATTTAATGCACTTTAACACAAGAAGTGAGTGGTTTACAATGTTAGTTAACATGTCATGTCATTGTTAACACTTTAGATGTTAGAATACACCCATGGTCTAACAGAGACCAACGACCAAATTTGATAATTTTTGCAACAAATAATTGATATAAACATTTCTAAACGCAGAAAGCATAATTTGTAATTTTTAACTCTACATATCCAAATCCAACATGGTATTATTTTCTTTATGATAAATTTGTTTTCTTTTTAATTCATTTTCTCTTATAACTAAATCTTTAAATCCACTAATAACATAAATAAGTGTCATTTTTTTTATTTTTAATTCTTTTTCTTAACATAAATAATTAATGAATTAATATAATTCCTTAATAAATTCTAACGTTAAAAGTGGTGTATCTAAATAATTAATTTGTAAACCTTAAATATTAGGAATCTTATTTAACGAGATCGTTGTGTTATTTTAATATCAAGGATAAACGTATTTCGTTCGTTCGGTTCCCAAATCCTATTCGCACGCTTTATTTTACAAGGAATCTTCATACGCAAAGTTGGTAATCTCGAGACTCCAACAACTTTCCTCACGGTTTAAGTGTACTTCCTACGCAAAACTGTTAGTATACCCGATCTCATTTTTCACTTTTAGACACTTTGGGTGCAACATGTATTCTATAAAAAACACGCAACACATGAAACTTGTTATATTCACACTCTATCCACGTTTAAACATTAAACAATTTGATGCTTGTTAATCTCATATGCTACGTAAACTTTTCATGTCTATATGCTCATTAACTTCCTACAAGCCTACCTTAACAATTATACCGCTATAGGATTAACGCACCACCCATTAGACTTGGGGTATTGTTAAGTAAAACATGTTAACCTCCCATTAGTCTTTGGGAAAGGCAAAATTGTGTTGCAAACTTTCGTTTGAACATATAGCTTACACCATTTCAGCATATTACTAACTTGTATCATGTTATTCATTTTGGGTATGAGCATTTAAACATTTTATTCTATTTTATGCTATGTATCAAAGTTGTATACTCGCAAACATTTTGTTGATGTTATTTTAATACATGTTGCAGGTTGATAGATGAAGTGATCAAGAAAACAAGCTAGGATGAACTTAGAAACTTATCTTAGAAATAAACAATGTTTGGATTCTGTTTGAAACAATTTTTATTATGTTTAAATCTTGTATGACATTTTAGTATTTTTTATGAAATTTGGTTTAATCTATATTGTCACAATTAGCGTTATGATGCTTTGAGCGATTTGTTCGTCTGATCTCGATGTTTCCGCCATCGGTTGGGGTGTGACAACTAACCCTCTATTGGGCATTTTTGAGTTTTTGCCTGTCTGTATACCCTGCTGCATCTTGATGCAATACCAAAGTTTGACGCAAGGGGCGATGAATGTTACTTTATTGGATATACTGGTAAAGTTGCACACGAGAATAAGACTGCATACAGAGTGTACAACAAAATAACAAGGCAGATCGTCGAGTCGTTTGATGTATAACGGCTTGAAGAAAACAAGACAGATGCTGGAAACGGGCCATTTACTCTCTATAATTATGCATGTCGTTTGGATCGTTTGATATACTTGATGACTTATCTCCTGATGTTTCTACAGATAAAACAGGTACTTCAAGTGCTACTCATGGTTCCTCGATCATTATAAATAATGTTGATGAAGAGGGGGATGTTGAAGTTGTGAGGGATGGCACAACTGCAGCCTCACCTTTAGCAACTGTACCTGATGTGCTAGAAGTTCCAGATCATTCAGATTCCCACACACACAGAAGACGAAGCTTCGAATGCATCTGATGATCAAGGCTCGTTGAACAATCATAATGACCTTCTCTCACATGACGATATTCCTGATGATTATGTTATGGATAAATCTTTGGAAGAAGCTGTGGTTGAACCCCTGGAACTTGCCACAACTAATATTTTGACAAATCTTTCATCAACAGGGACAGTTCCAGAATTTGTCGTTCCTACTAGTGTTCAAAGGAATCACCCGGTGTAGAACGTGATTGAACCTATAGGGGCTGGGGTTTTGACTAGAAGTCAGACAAGAGATATAAAACACATGCTTAAACTCGTGATTCAGCTCACAAATAGAGCCTAAAACAACCCCTATGGCTCTTTGAGAACCATGTTGGGTAGATTCCGTGCAAGATGAGCAAAACAAGTTTGAAAAACTACAAGTATGGAGGTTGGTTAAGTTGCCTGCAGGAAAGAAATCACTCGGGACAAGATGGGTTTATCGAAACAAAAGATATGATAATGGAGTGATTGTGAGACACAAAGCAAGATTGGTGGTGCAAGGTTTCAGACAAATTGAGGGGCTTAATTATGACGAAGTGTATGCCCCGGTGGCCAGATTAAAAGCCATTTGAATTTTTCTTGCCTATATATCATTCAAAGGGTTCACTGTTTATCAGATGTATGTGAAGACGAAATTTCTCTATGGAAAATGAAAAGAGGAGATTTATGTTGATCAGCCGCTAGATTTCGTTAACCCACGCTATCCAGGGCATGTGTCTAAGCTCGACAAGGCATTGTATGGGTTGCACCAGGCACCTCGTGCATGCTATGCTACTTTAACTGAGCACTTGCTCGCAAATGGATACACTCGTGGAATCATTGATCAGACCTTGTTCCTTCGAAAAATGGGAGAAGCCCAGATTCTTGTGCAAATCTATGTGGAGGATATTATCTTTAGGTCCACTAGTGATGCAGTATGCAGAGAATTTAAAGATGTTATTAAGAAGCAATTTGAGATGAATGCTTTGGGAGAAATCAACTTCTTTCTGGGATTGCAAGTTCGTCAGGACTCAAAGGATATCCTGATTCATCAAGGAAAAAATGTGGATGACATTATTGCAGACGACAGAGAGACAAGTTCTCACAAAAGATCTGGAAGCAGAGGCTGTCGAAGAAACATTGTACCGGTCAATCATTGGGTCTTTGATGTATTTGACAGCCAGCAGACCGGATATTATCTTCGCCGTGTGTTAGTGTGCACGTTATCAGGCTACTCCTAAGCTCTCTCGTTTAAATGCTGTCAAGAGAATCTTTAGATATCTTAAAGGCAAACCTAGACTTGGTCTTTTGTATCGTAGAGATTCTGCATTTGATTTGTGTGCTTTTTTTTGAAAGTAATTTTGGTGGTATGGGCAAGGATATCAAGTCGACATCAGCTGGATGTCAGTACATGGGTAATAGTGCAAGAAGCAGCAGACTGTGTTGCTATGAACTGCAGAGGTTGGATATGTAGTTGCTTCAGCTTGTTGTTCCTAGGTGATATGGATCCAACACCAACTGGTGGATTATAGTTTGAATTTCTCTTAGACTCTCATTTATTGTGACAATGATGAGCAATCCAAATAGTGAAAAATCTTGTGTATTTTTCAAAAACTAAGTACATCGCCATAAAAATACATTTGATTCGTGACTCGTACAACCAGGGACTAATTTCAATGGAACAGATTCACACCGAAGACAATGTCGCGTTGACTGGTTGACTTGAGTGGACTGAGTTTGACCGCAGATGACCGCGTTGACCCGAACACCAAAACTGACTCGTTGACCAAGTTTGACCACAGTTGACCCAAACCTGAAACCAACATCAAATCTGACTGCATTGACCTTAGTTGACCCGAACCCGATTCTGACCGCATTGACAAGCATTCACTGAAACCTGAACCGGGTTGAACCGTGTTGACCCGAACCTGAACCCGGTTGAACCAGACCCGAAACGTCAAGATAAAATCATCACCGCCGCCGGCTGCAGTGTTACATCCACCTTCGCCATCACCCTAACTGCCGCCAGCCACCTCTTCACCCACATCCACCAAAAACCACCTAACATAACCCACACTCTTCGTTAAACAAACCGAAATGCTCAAAAGTTATAGAATGGTCCCTAGTAGCCCGATCTAAACAAGCACGGAAAGAAAAAAAACCCAAAAAGAGTTCGTCGGAATTCCGACTGGAGCTTCGCCGGAATTCCGATCGAAGCCTCGCCGGAGTTGTGTCTGGGCTCAAACAGCTTCGAATCTCTGAAAACGGACATCACCATTGCGCAGAGGAGGTTCGGTTTAATTGGGCAGGAGTACTTTTCCGAAAAAAGTCGTCGGAAAAATCACGCCGGACCACCGTCGGGCCGCCACTGGACCACATCCTAACCACTGACGACCCCCACCGGACCCCGGTCCCCGGATTTCTAGAGAGAGAAAGTGAGAGAGAGAGTTGAGAGAAGAGAGAGAGTATGTGTGTGTAGAAATAGTGTGGAGAGTGTGTGTGTTTAGGTTTTATAGTTAGTGTTTTAGGGTAGGTTGGGCTTTTAGGTAGGTTGGGTCGAAAGCCCAATTATTGCGTTCCTAGTATTTGGTGTGGCCCAAACACAATTCCAAGGCCCGTTTTCACACCCGAACTTGGTGGAATACCGTTAAATGCTTGTTTAGGGTCGAGAACATTCAAAATTATGCTGGAAGTCAATATTTGACGCATACGTTCGTCGGTTGCGTTAAAATCGCGTAAAATATTGTGGTTGTGGTTTCCAGTCCGTTTTTTCAATCCGATTTCAACTGCGGATATTAAAATTGGATTACGAAGCTAAATATATGATAATATTTCAGTTTTCAAAATAATGAACGAGTCTGATGCTCCCATTTCAATGTCGGTGCGTTCTTACTGTCGCGTTTTTGGTTCATGTATGCGTTCTACGGTGTTCGGAAGCAAAATAATTTAGTAAATAATTTCATGTGTATAAAACATGCGTATAAAACTCGTATTTTTTGATGTTGTCAGTATTTCTTTCAGTGTCAGTTTGTTACCGTTTATATGTTCTGCAGTTTTCCTGCAAATCACCATTCGCGTACTGTAAAGCCAAATAGACGTTCCTAGGCATTCCAAATTCCCAATTAAGTTAATATGCGTCTTAGAACACTACTTATTATTGTCTTAGTGTTTGTTATACACATAATTATAAACCAAATATTACCCGGTTGTCACAATGTCGACGTGCTTCAATTAGGCCATGGGGTATGGGGCGTGGGTTGGGGGAAAACGCCCAAGCCACCACCCCGGGGGCTTGGGTTGGGGCTTGAGTTTGGGCGTGGCCCCCTTTGGCGTGGGTTTGAAGCCGGGCGTGGGGCGGGCTAGCAAGGTGACATGGCGGGCTCTCAATGGTCATGTGTCAACTCATGCCCCCAACCCAAGCCCCCAACCCAAGCCCCACCATACCCCATGGGCGTGGGTTTTTTTCCCATTCCACGTGTCAACCAATGCCCAACCCAAGCCCCAACCCAAGCCCCAACCCAAGCCCCACCATACCCCACGGTCTTATAATTTTAGCTAATCGAACCACTGTTTTCATTATTTTGGTCAAGTTGAACCGAAGAAACTTTATATTCTTAGTAATAGTACCACATTTAGGTTTTCTCTTCCCGTTATTATTATTAGACAGAGTTTCTGTACGGTACACCGAGCAATACCGACCAAATTTTGCTTGTCCTGCCGCGAAACGCGAGCATCAACCTTTAAATCTTACCTTTAAATCTTGAAACAAGTACACTTATATATATATATATATATATATTATTTTGGAACCTCTAAATCTAATCTATCCCATCTAAATTAATAAAATTTACCTTAAATTGAGAATAAGTCAAAAAATGAATCTAATTGATAATCAACAACCACATGTTCCACCCACTACTAACGTAATTTTCCAAGAAATTTCATCAAGTTGGGTTGATTTAATTATCTTATAGGGACCATAGTCATTTTCGAAGAATTTGGACTGATTAGAATTGCTTCTAGGGACCGTAGTGATTTTCCAAGAAGTTTCAACAAGTTGGCCTCATTCAAATTTTTTATAAGGATTGCAGTCATTTTCCAAGAAGTTGGACTTATTTGAATTGATTCTAGGGACCGCAGTCATTTTCCAAGAAGTTGGCCTCATTCAAATTTTTTATAAGGATTGCAGTCATTTTCCAAGAAGTTTCAACCAGTTGGGCGGATTCAAGTTGCTTCTAGGGACCACAATGGACATGTGGAACACTAAACTGTATACTAGATCAACATGTTATAGCTAAAAGCGTCTCAACAAGACTTGTCTGTGCTTCCTTCTTCCTCTAGTAATCAAAGAGCAAATCACATCTTTAGTTGATCTCAATCAGATGGGTAAGCTATTTATTTGATTTGGAATGCTAGCTCATGCAATCAGTAATGTTTTTAAATTCTTGGTGATTGTAGTTCAATTTTAAGTCATTCCATTGTTAAATGCTGCTGATTGCTCTTTTTTACCAATCACGTTTTAGTATAACTTTTTCTTAACTCTAGTGTAAGTGCAGTATGCTTAAGCATGTTGCATTTTAGTTATCTTGTAGAAAATGAGAGCTTATAGACTAGATAGTTGACCAAAAGATTTTGCGTCTGTGGTTGAATCTGGACCAAATTGTTATGGAATACATGACAATTAATTTGCAATCCAATTAAAGTAGATGAGTTGATTTCAAATCTTAATTATCCAGCTTAGAATTTCCATATGGAGCTGCTCCAAGTCAAGGGATTATGTATATAATCATGAAATTGATGTCTTATTTCAGATAAAGCAGCTGACTGTTACACAACCCAACTCATAGAAGGGGATGGTACTTTTAATGCAGACGGTCTTGAAAATTTTATCAAACAAGTTAAACTTGAAGAATGTGGACGTTCATATGCGATCGTTGCTGTCATGGGCCCACAAAGCAGTGGTATGTTTAGTTTACCACATTCAAAGCTAAACTCTTTGATCTATTTCTTAAATTTAGTATATGTTCTTATTTAATTACACATAAATTTGCAACTTGTGATATTAATGTGTCTTATAGGGAAAAGCACACTTCTAAATCATCTTTTTCATACCAACTTTAGAGAAATGGATGCTTCAAAGGGAAGGCACGCATGACCTAATAAATATGATATTTTTATTTTTATTATTATTATTGTTGTTGTTGTTGTTGTGTTGTTGTTGTTGTTGTTGTTGTTGTTGTTGTTGTTGTTGTTGTTGTTGTTGTTGTTGTTGTTGTTGTTGTTGTTGTTGTTGTTGTTGTTGTTGTTGTTGTTGTTGTTGTTGTTGTTGTTGTTGTTGTTGTTGTTGTTGTTGTTGTTGTTGTTGTTGTTGTTGTTGTTGTTGTTGTTGTTGTTGTTGTTGTTGTTGTTGTTGTTGTTGTTGTTGTTGTTGTTGTTGTTGTTGTTGTTGTTGTTGTTGTTGTTGTTGTTGTTGTTGTTGTTGTTGTTGTTGTTGTTGTTGTTGTTGTTGTTGTTGTTGTTGTTGTTGTTGTTGTTGTTGTTGTTGTTGTTGTTGTTGTTGTTGTTGTTGTTGTTGTTGTTGTTGTTGTTGTTGTTGTTGTTGTTGTTGTTGTTGTTGTTGTTGTTGTTGTTGTTGTTGTTGTTGTTGTTGTTGTTGTTGCAATAGCTCATTTCCATGTTATTCTTGCCAGGAATCAGACCACCCAAGGTATATGGATAGCAAGATGTACTCGCATTGAACCCTGCACTATTGTAATGGATATTGAGGGAACAGATGGACAAGAGCGAGGAGAGGTTATTCTAAATTATCATTTATTTTGTTAATTCTTATATTTGTGAACACAATATGTTTTGCTTTTGTATTGTGTTTGCATCTTCTTTATTTACCGTCATTATTAAAAATTTAATTACCGGGCTAGGATGATACTGCATTTGAGAAACAAAGTGCGCTTTTTGGGATTGCCATTTCCGATATAGTGATTATAAACATGTAAGTTTTGCAGCTCGAGATACTCTTGATCTCATCTGAATTCTTTTTACACTTATGTTTTGTCTCCGGATAAAATCGTGTTACATAGGTGGTGTAATGATATTGGTCATGAGAAAGCTGCAAATAAACCTCTTCTGAAAACCGTGTTCCAGGTGCATTATCTATATCAATAATTTAGCCATTGCACATCATCGGTTTGTTAATCTTATGGCTAATACCTTTCAGGTTATGTTGCGGCTATTTAGTCCACGTAAAACAACGTTAATGTTTGTTATACGTGATACAACAACCAAGGTAATTTTTGTCTCTCGTGCCGTATGTTAGGGTCACATGATTTGATGTGGATTTGATTTAAATCTTTTTATCTCAGGCAGACATCTCCTGAAATCATAAAGTCTAAATTGAGGAAAGAGATTAGAAAGGTAGCTTTTTTCTTATAGTGTAACGCGCCATCATGATACCTCCCTTGTGTGTCAACGATGTATAGATGGGTCATATTCGTCACTCGTCCAACATAATTCATCTTCAACGTTGAGTGGCACCACCATAATCCATAGAGAACTCATAACACTTGAACCTAGATAGGGCTAATGTGTCTCTTTAACAATAACTAATGTCACACCCCCAAATTTCCACATGCAGAGTACTACCGCGAGGCTTGTGACTGAACAGAATCAAGCCACCAATCATATTGAACAATCATAATAGTTAAATAATTTTATCAAAACAAATATGATTAGTGACTAATAGAGTCTAAGTCCATAGTTTTAAGTTCCAAAACAAAGTTTAGAATAACGGCGGAAGCATACAGTTCGAAATATAGGTTTAAACTTCATAGTTGATGTCAAAGACCCAACACGGGTTAGGTTTAAGCAGTCCACTAAATACTAAATACGAGTGTGCGACAACACAATGAGTGTGCAGTCCAAATCAAGGTGCCATTCTATTAACTAAGTGTGTGGCCCACAATGGGATGGCCCACACCGAATGTGCGGCCCACATTCTAGTTTGCGGCATCCCAAGGTGTGCGGTCATGCTGTTCAAGGTTTGTACAGTGTGTTTGTGTGCTGGTACCAGGACTGTGCGGTCCACAAGGTGTGCGGCCTTGTTCGGCTTAGGTGTACGAGATGCATCACAGCTTGTACCCTTTTTGGGGTGTGCAACACACGTGGCACACCCTGTGTGCGACCTGCTGTGTCGTGTACGTTGTGCAGATTAAGTGGTACGTTGGGCAATTGTACGGTATGGAAACAACATGCAATAACCATTTCTTGCTCAAATATTCCACTGGATCAAATCAGATAAGACAAGAGTATAATTTCTTTTACATCAATCTTCATAACCTTAATAATACTTTCAACATTTATCTGTGCATATTTCGGTCGGCCCTAGCTACAAATGATCTATGTCAAAATCATTCAATCATATACAAGCATATTCATCCTAACATCATTTATGAATCAAGAACATCATTCACATAATCATATTCGTAGTGATTAGCATTCATGTAGTTTTGAAATCAGAATCAACACTCTTAACAAATTCATAAAGATCTAAACTCGGTAATTTAACAATTTCCTAACCTTCACAACCACACCTTTACTCAAATATGGCATAATTCTTGTCAAAACGTCAACATATTGTTGCAAAGGACATCATCATAGTCATGAGCATCAATTATACGAAATCACGGACATTCTCATTTAGCCATTCAAATCATCAAGCAACTAAACACCTTTATCACACATTATCACTCAAACATGGAGGTATTACACTAACCGTTCAATAGTAGAAGCGAGAGGTGTGTAGAATCAACAAATGGAAGCTCTCGAGCGATGAACACAAGCTGTTTTGAAGATTGATACTGCTGGCGTTCAATGGTGATGATCTTGCCGCCGGATTCAAGAAGAAAGGGAGGATCTTGATGTATTTTTAGGGTTTTCTTAGAGAGAGAAAGTTAGAGAGAGAGTATGTTTTAGGGATTGGAGCCCTAATAATTTGCTGTCACTACTAGGGTTTGAGGTGGGCCTCTCCAAGATACTGGGCTTGGGCAACAGAAACAAAGAAATGTCGTGGGTGTGCGAGACTAGTGAGGGTGTACGGGGTCAGCTAAGAGTGTGCGGTCAGGGGCTTTGTACGGGTTTGATTATAATTAATGTTACACATTAGTAAAGGATTTCACACATTTATCACATGATACACATAATACACAATGATTATAACGTAAGTTTTCAATTAATAATTCACATAATCGTATCATACAATGAAGTTGTGCGGGAAAACCTGAAGTGTCACATTATCCCCAAGTTTCAAGAAATTTCGTCCCGAAATTTTGCGCGCAACCACTGACAAGCTAGTATGTTCAAATGTTTTCGCGGGGTGTCACATCATCCCCTTGTTCGTTTGGAATTTCGTTCCGAAATTCAGTTGTGGCCTTAGTGCTGGAAGTATTGTTTGTAAACAACTGGGGATACCTACACATCATCTGGTCCTCCCGTTCCCAGGTAAACTCTGGGCCACAACGCGAGTTCCAACGAACTCGAACGAGGGGTATCATGCTACGCTTGAGGGTCTTGGTCTATCGTTCCATGATCTCAACCGGTTCTTCAACAAAGCATAGCTGGTCATCAATAGTGAGTTCCTTAAAAGAAACGACAAGAGTTTCATTTGACAAACACTTCTTCAGCTATGATACATGAAAAAACATGGTGTAACGCACTCACCTCTTCAGGCAGGTTTAGTCTGTAAGCTACCTTACCGATCCTCTCGGTAGTTTTGAAAGGTCCAACGTATCGCGGATTAAGCTTGCCCCCTTTTCCAAAACGTACCACACCTTTCCAAGGTGAAACTTTTAGTAGAACTCAGTCCCCGACCTGGAATTCTAGTGGTTTGCTACGCTTATCCGCGTAGCTTTTCAGACGGTCACGAGCTGCCACCATGCGTTGTCTGATCTGGGCAATCTTATCCGTAGTGTCAAGTACAAGTTCTGGGCCAGTAATTTGGCTTTCGCCAACTTCCGCCCAATAACAAAGGTGATCGACATTTACGACCGTACAATGCCTCAAATGGTGCTACCCGAATGTTAGTGTGGTAGCTGTTGTTGTAAGAAAACTCTACCAGAGGTAAGTGGTGTTCCCACCCGTTTCCAAGGTCAATAACGCATGCTCTTAGCATGTATTCAAGTGTCTGGATGGTATGTTCCATCTGACCATCCGTTAGTGGGTGATAAGCGGTGCTCATATCTAAATGTGAGCCAAAGGATTTGTGCATAGTCTACCACAATTCAGACGTAAAATGTGGGTCACGATCGGAGATAATGGATGTTGGCACTCCGTGCCTAGCAACTACTTCTTTCACGTAGATGGCTGTAAGTTTTGAAAACTTGTCGGTTTCTTTCATCGCGAGGAAATGTGCACACTTTGTTAAACGGTCTACAATCACCCAAATGGTGTCGTTTACGTTTTAAGACTTTGGTAAGCCAGTAACAAAATCCATGGAAATTTGCTCCCATTTCCACGTCGGCAACTCAGGTTGCTGCAGTAATCCTGACGGCTTGTGATACTCGATCTTGACTCTAGCACAAGTCAAGCATTTGCTAACGTACTTAGCGATAATGGGGTTCATGTTAGGCCACCAATACAAGGCCTTGAGATCGTGATACATCTTGTCAGAACCTGGATGTATGAAGTAGCGAGACTTGTGTGCTTCGTCCATTACAAGCTCTCAGAGATTTCCATAGAATGGAACCCAATACGGTCCAAAAAATGCAAACAACATATCATACAAGAAATTTATACCCCAAAGAAAACATATCATTATAACATCATCTTGAATATTCGTTATGGGTTTTAAAAAGAAACAGAGAACACTACAACACTTAACACTGCACCAACAATTGACCAAGTAATTAGTAGACTTATCCAAATACTTCAAACCAACCAGGTTCAACTAAAAACATATTCACATTCGAATATATATCATGCCCGAGACGAATTTATCAAAAGAAATAGAGTTTTCAAGACAACTAAGATAATCACAAATAACATTCACTGACCAAGGAGACTTCCAGGTAGGGGGCAGGTCGCTGCCACGGCCGCTGTACACGGGCCAGAACTCCGCTGCCGTCATGAAATACGATTGAACAAACACCCGAAGCAAACACCCGAAACACGAACATGAATTTGTTGAACCTTATACACAACTGAACCGAGATGAATCTGCTGAACCGAGAACCCGACCCGAACCAACTCAAAACTGAGCACGAGACGCTGTGGCTCCGACGTCCGTTGTCATTGTCGAGCACCTCCAATCATCATCTTCATCATCATCGGACTCCACATCATCGGAAATCCGTCGGGAAAAAACAAATACCACCGCCGCTACAGACGTCGGCGCTTGAAAAAAAAAGTTCGGGGGTTGGAAGGTAACATACCTAGAAAAATATTTCTATCGCGTAGTTTTGAGGTGTATGTTCAGGTCGGACGTTGGTGATTCGATTCGGGTCGTGTCAGGTCGGGTCAAACATTAATATCAAATAAAAAACATTCTCAAACACAAAATAGAAGTTATCATTTTATTCTTCCCATAACATAATCTAATAACAAAACAAGTTAAGGAATCACTCTAAATTTCAAACACTAATTTCTATCTAAATCAAATCACAATAAGATTAAACAAATAAAATTAGATATAGTTACAGAAAGATTCAACAAGTTTAGGGCAAAAATTCAAAAAAATTCACCCCTAATTTCAACCTAAATCACATAAATTGCAGCCCTAAATTAAACCTAAAGATAAAAAACACATACCTTTACCCTTATGAAGTTTGAAGATGTCGAACAAGAGTACAAGACCACAACAACGAGCAGCGTTTTGACTTCTGTTCTCGAACAAGAAGCTGAAGTCGAACAGTTCTGGAACCTGCGTTCCCCCCCCCTTTCTGTAGTTCTGGCTTGTGGCTTCTATTCTTCTGGTCGATGTCCCAAAGTAAATGAATTTGGTTTTTTTATAGGGTGGGCTTTTAAGTTGGGCTATATAATGATTTGATTTGGGTTATATAATATACATTCTAGTATTCTACCAAATATAATGATTTGGGCTATAATATTTGGGCTAATTAAATATTTTATTTGAGCTATATAAATCAAAAAATTAAAACCGGGGGTCGAAAACGTATATACCTATAAAATCCTATACGAAACGTACATATATAACACTACTGATCGAAAAGTTCGGGGGGTCGGGCGCCCCTCCCCGCCCTTAAATCTTGCGCCCTTGTCGGCGGTGCCGTCTGCCGCCGCCGCTCACCGGAGCTCGACGCCGGCTCCTCATCTCCTCGTCTCTCTCTCCCCGAACAGTTTATCTCTCTCAGCTGTTTCATCACCACGGCGCCACCAGACGGCGATGGTGGTGATGGTCGGCCGTTCGTCGATCAGATTAGGGAGAAGGTGGGTGCTGTGGGTGCGGCAGAGGGTATAATCAGGGGTGGGGGTTGGGTGTATATGTAATGGAGGGGAGTTAGGGGTGTGCGGTAGCCGGAGATGATCGCCGGAGAACGGCTCTGGTCGCCGGAATTCTTTGGTCGCACAAGAGGGGTATGCGCCTGAAGGTTATTGGGGTTTTAGGAATAACAAATGAGGATGGTTATATTGTTATAGGGTAGGGTTTTAGGGTATGCAGGTGTGAGTTGTGTTGTCCTCGGCCCAAGTATATGGATCCGTTTAATCTTATGTATTAGCTAAGCCCGTTGTTCGTTTTAATTTCCAAGTACCTATGTCGGTTTATATATATACGTGTGGGTTAATTTATATACGTGGTTCGTTTTCTCGTAGCGAATTTGTTATTATTAGATAATAATAATAAATGTGGTAGTAATAATAAAAGATCATTTAATAATAATACCCTTCTCTCGATAATTGAAAATGAGAGTACGAGTTGTCACATTTAATAACTTTTTCATAAGTTAATTATTTAAATAAAAACACCACAAAATTGAGTCTTTTTATCTATTATTTGATTATAGTATTGTAATATCGAGAAACAGATATTTTTTTAAATGCGTTAAACTGAGTTCATTTTTTTTTTAAATGGTGTTTTATTTTGGCCCATGTGTTTTAATTTATTTCAATGGTGTTTTTAATGATACAATGTTAACTACCAAAAATAAACCAGCGATTTAAATGACTCGAATGCTCTTCCTACAAAAAAAAATAAGAATTGGCACTTGTCATTTAATGGTATGGTCTTTTCAGATGGTGCGTGTCATTCACTAGCTGATACCATTTTGGGGATCTTGTTGGTTGTATAGAAAAGGAAGGAAAACAAGAGTTCAAGTTTGTTTCATGGGATAAAACAAATTAAGAGTTTTAAGTAAAGAGCCATAGGGCTCAAACTCAATAAGTAATTGGTATTTAATTTATCCCACGCAATTCTGTGTCTAAATTCCTTTTTTTAATTAACAAATTTAACTACCTAAGGGTGTTAGGAGTTGTTAAACACTTGATAGTGGCAAACTAAAAAATCTACCAATGAGAGTGTGCCATGTCAAAGTGGTAAACTATGCTCAAAAGTGTTGGCAATGGTTAGACACTTGGTGAAGTGGTAAACTTTAAAAAAAAGGAAATAGGTGTGATTGGTTGAGAGATGGCATGGACGACACCCACACACCCCCTCTCTCTCTCCTTCCTCCCCTCCCCTCACCGCATCGTCATCCCTTCACCGATGTTTAATGAAACCGAGTGGCAAAAGGGGTTGGCGGCTGTGTTACCGCGTGGCAAACCCCCTTGCTGAACCACTTTACCGCACCACTCCTAACACCCTAATGTTTCAAAACAAAAACAAATTAGTAAGCTAAACTATTGTGACAAAGTGGACGATGTTGGGGTGGTGGCCAGACATACTTAAATTTGTAATCTCTTGCCACCTTAAAAGGTAACACGACTATGCCACAGGATTTGATACTATGTTGTTTGACGTAGATATGGGATTCCGTTCCCAAGCCAGAAGCCCACAAATACACCCATATGAGCGAATTCTTTAATGTAAGAAGTAGGATATAACACTTGTATTTATTTTATTTTATTTTCATGTTTTTTGAAGAAAGATTAGTATGCCTATCCACCGTATTATAACTTCTCATTGATGGTATGAACAGGTTGAAGTTGAATTGCTTTCTAATTATGAATACCAGGAAAAACAATTTAAAGAAGAAGTATGTATGAGATTCAATATTGTAACTAAGAACTTTCTTGTATCTCATTATTCTGTATTGTAACTAAGAACTTTCTTGAAAGGTGGCACATTTGAGACTTAAATTCATCCAATCTACTGCACCTGGTGGTCTAAACGATGATAGGAGAGGGGTTATTCCTGCTTCAGGGTTTTCCGACAATGCACAAAATATCTGGAAACAAATCAAAGAGAACAAAGATCTTGACTTGCCTTCCCAAATGGTAAATGTTGTTTACACTTTCGGTAAGATCTGACATATATTGTATGTCTATATGTTGATTTTGTTTTTGTTTGCCAGATTATGGTGTCAACTATACGTTGTGAAAAAATTCTTGAGGATATCTATTCTTCCTTTGTTGTAAACTACAAGGTATTTTTTTTTTTTTTTTTTTTTTTTTTTTTGTAATCTAAGACATAACATAACATAATATTGAAATATTGAAACATGCTGTTGGAAGGGTGATAGCTTAGTAGTAGAGAAAGATTGGATCAATATAACTAACTGAAGATAACTAAAGTCAAATGAATGAAACGACTTTTATTAACGATTTCTGATTGTTGTGGTTATTTTTAAAAGTCCGGAGAGGGGTATTTTATACACGCGGAGTTGCAACATCGCAAAGCTTTCTAAATTTATGTGACAACATAACTTTATTTTCTAACTAATCACAACATTTAAACAACCTATTTACGAATTACATTTTATACCCTGACTATATAACTGTGTTTTCTAACTAAGTTGAACTAAACTTAACGAATTAACGAGATTGGAAAATTAACCAGCAACAACCATCTTCTTTTGTTCGCACTTGACCCCTAAGACTTGTAAACATTTGAAGTTAGAACATTAATATATGTGTTTTAGAATAAGATTGTCAATATCTTTGGCAACATGTTACTAACATATATGACACATTACCTTCATAAGTTTGAAGTAAATAAATCTATGTTGCAGGATTGGCGCCATGACTTAGGAGCGGATGTGAAATCTCAATCAAAGAAGCTTAGATCTCTGCTTGAAAATTGTTTGTCCAAGTAATAACATCGTGTTAATTCTACCATTTTTATAAATTATAATTACAACATTCATATATTTGTTGCTCATATTTTAGTAATTTTTGTCGTCAGTTATAATAAAGAGGTTGTGTACTTTGATGCTGAAGTTGTATCTGCAAAAAGAAAGCAATTGGAAGAGAAAGTGATGGAAGTAATGTTTCATGTTACTTGGCAAATATTCTCTGTTTTATTTAGGTGTAGTATTTCGTAATTACTAATTTTGGTATCTTGTATTACCTGTAGCATGTTCTACCCGCCTACAAGCAGTTGTTTAAACACATACGATCGGAGTCTTTGGATTATTTCACAAGAGCACTTAAGGATGCCTTGAATGAAGGACAGGGATTTGCAGAGGCAGCTCGTAACTGCACTAAAAAGTCGGTCGGACGATTCAATGAACTATGTGAAGGTACCACTATCTAGTATCATTTTTTTTTTTTTCCAGAAACTACTTCTTTTTCCTTCCAGATTCTATAAATATACAGTTTTGACTCGGAGATTGCAGATGCGACCATTAAGCAAGCTAATTGGGACCCTACTAAAATAAGGGATAAATTTTACCACGATTTGGATCAACATATTACTAAAGTTCGAGCTGCCAGACTAGATGAACTTACTACACTATATGAGGTAAACTAATAATAGAGAAATTGAAAGTATTCTATAGTGCATGATTTCTTGAAATTTTTATGGTCTTCACAGTTGCAAAAAAAAAACCCAAGAACCCAGCTCGTAATTCTTTTTCTCGTCACTTGCGTCTGACAAATCACCACTAGAAAATGAAACCCTAATTTTCTTTCTTTACCTACTTGCATACGAAGAACCACCCCAATGATAGGAATAAGACGCGAATCACCGGTCCAAACCGTAAAATTAAAAAATAGATCTACGACTCTTTTGGATACAGATTCACCAAAAGAGTCAGATTCACCACCAAACAAACCGTAGGGCTATGATTTCTAACAGAAGATACAAATAGACCACCACAGTTAGAGAATCATGTCTAAAAACACCACCCAACGTGCCACAGTTCAGCTAGCATAGACCATCAATTTTAACTCATAATGCAATAAGATAAAATCAACACAAAAATGTCGATAATCTAAAATTCTCTGCCCGTTTCCAATGACCCGTAAGTTGTTTGCTATTTTTTAAGGTATTCACCCCTTGATTCATTTACGCTAAAAAAAAAACAAATCCATGTAATGTAATTAGATGAATTGGGCTATCTCATGGGCAAAGCAAAACCCAACACCAAGCCACATTCTGAATGTCCCTAGTGCAACTACTTAAAGTGTGTTGGTTGCAATGTAGTAGAGAAAGCAAGCCCAAACATCAAATTTGTGGACGTTCTAGATACTATCCTTCGTCGAATTCTAGCATAATTAAAAAAAGTGATTTTTGACTAACAACTAAGAAAACAAATACAAAGTGGAAAACTTAAATCTAACAAGCTAGAGAACCAAAATCTAGACAATATTAAGAACACTGAGAACAAAATATGAAATCAATCATAAATAAGAACTCGAATTCCGAAAAATATGCAATGACCTCTAATCTGACAATTGACCAAAATCTGGATTTCTAACCCAAAAGACCTCCCGCAAGAGATGGCTAAATCCTATAGTTATCGGGCAGCTAGGCATGTAATCCACACGCTCAAGATCCTAAAAAACCTGTTGATTAAGTAAAATTAGAACAAAGTGAAGAAGTGCTAAGATGGAATCAGTTATCGCCGGATATACAAAATTTCACAATTTATTAGATATGTGACACCAATTCTAACGAAAACTATGAAGCTAACCATAAGATGATATACCGAATACCTAGGAATAACAGACGAGAATTAACGTGAATCTGAGCTATCGACTCCATAACTGTCAAACAGTGACTAGTAATTAACTTACCAATCCCAACTCGTCTCTCGATTTGTTACAAAAAGATGCAAACTTTACTTCGTTAATTTTAAATGGGCTTAATTTACCTTGTACTATCTCTTATTAGAAATTTAGAAGCTCAAGACCGATTAACCATCAAAGACCGATTTGATTTAGATGAAAAAACAATAATGAATCCAGACCAGACCAACAAAATTGTCAAACAAAATCATTAAACACAACCAAGACCAGCAGCGTACAATATCATAATCAGAATAAATCAAATCAAAAAGTCAAAACATTATTTAAAGTTATCTAAACCTAGGTAGTTATAAAAGTTTACCTACTCATAATTGAGAACAAACCTAGGTAGTTATAAAAGTTTACCTACTCATTATTGAGAAAGATGCAAAGCCATAATCCAAGTTAGGGTTCATCGTTAAAGATATAAAAATTAATTAAGCTACTAGACTGCTAAGCTTAAATTAACTTGTTCGTTTGTCTAGCGAAATTAAATATCATGGAGTGTGCTTGCTTCCAAGTTCTAGATCTCGTCCAAGTTATAGAATTCCTTTTGCTAGCCTACATTGCACCTCCTAATATCCTTTTCAACCCATGTGATCCATTTAGTGAACCCCTTAAATTTATGGTCACTCCATATTCATTTAGTTCTTGTTCACTTAACTGAAGCCCAAATGGGTTTATGATGCTCCAACCCCAACTGGGTTTATTTCTCTTGTTACAAATATATAGACCTGCACATCAAATGATCATGGAATTTAATGAATCACATATTATATAGCTTTGAAAAATTTAAGGCATTTAAATGTCATGATGAAAAATTACGATTAAGTAAAAATAACTAATATTAGTATATGTAACATGGAATATGAATATTAATTTAATGGTTTATGTTTTCGAACTCTTGATTTCATACATGTATACTTTAATAAAAACAACCCTCAATCTAATAAAAAGTAATAAAAAGTGTAGGAAATATTTATAAAAAAAAATGTGTAATTTAGAGCACGTCAAAGTCAAATGTCCTCACACTTGAAACCAAACAATGAACCAATATTATCATAGTCTTGTACATCAATCAAATCCACCTAACTGTTAAAACTGACACAAACCAAGGCACTTTTTGTACGTAAGCTAGGGGTAAAGGCAGGGAAATGATTTTATGGAAAATTTGGCTAAAACAAAACAAGTGGAAAATCCAGCACAAACAAATAAACAACTAAAAACTTAATTGGGTAATTTTGACCCATATCACTTTAATCCATTTCTTTTCTTATTTCTCATTATTTAATTCTCTTCTCTTGGTGTCTAGTTGGTAATTTTCAAACGGGTCAAACAAATTAAAGTATCTAGCAAGTGGCTAATTCCTAATGCCTCTGTCCTCTTTGAGTAAAATCCATACCCAAGATCTCAAAATATATCAAAATGTACAAGTTTTAAAATAAGTGCAACATGCATGTTGATAAATTCAAACAACACACGAAAGGAAGCATAAACATGGAAATCATTTAAGGCTCAAATTCTCACTAAAATGTGGAAAAGTTGTTAATAGTGGCAAAGCACAATTTTCCTATATCCAATTTGCTACACTATCCTAGGCACCTCAAAACAGTTTTTATTTAAAAACAAACTAAGTAATACAAACTTTATCCTACAACTTAAAGAATTGTTGTCATAAAGTGTGCAAACCTCAACAACCCGCCTTCAGCTTACGCAGGGCCGGCCCTTAGAATTCAGATGCCCTGTCCGAGCTCGAAAAAATGTGCCCCTTCGTCTTAACTAATCAACAAAATTTCTAATAAATCAATGCCTAAATAATCGACAATTAACGTTAAATAACACCTAAGTCCTAACTAATCGACAATTAGTGGTAAAATAGGTTTGGTAAAACCAATTCAACAAAACCTAAATAGGTCCTATGATAAAGTTTTTTATATTTGAAATAATATATTTATTGAGCTAAAAAAATAAAGTAAAAGAAATAACAAAGTTGGCTAAGTTAAATATACTAAGAAATACATAAATAAATAAATAAATAATAAGTAAAATTATAGCTAGCTTTAGTTTGCTGTTAATTATTATTATAATTTTTGTATTTTTAAACTGATAGAGAAAAAAGAAAAGAAAAAGTTTAAAATAGAAAGGTGTACACATTATACATTATAGCTAGCTTTAGTTTGCCGTTTATTATTATTATTATTATTATTATTATTATTATTATTATTATTATTATTATTATTATTATTATTATTATTATTTTGAAAAGTAACTTTCATTAACAACGAGCGCCGACCCAAAACGGGCCGACAACAACAGCTACAACATCACATATTTACGAAATTACACCAATCTTTCCATTCTATCCCTTTATACTTAGATCTACTAGAAAACCAAAGAAAATTCAAAGCTTTAACTTCACTAATGTTTATTTCAATCCTAACCTGAGAGCTCGAGAATTTAGCACTATTTCTTGCCTGCCATAAACTCCAGCAAGCAGTCATTATTATTCCTTGAATCGCGACCTTCTTCTTCTCCGATCCACTAAATTCTTTATGAAGACCGAGGAGATCTTTAGCCTGATTAGCAACCGGTGTCGCAACCATGGTTTCGGCTAATCATGCTGAGGTCTCGAGTCGCAACGGGACTCGTAACCTGTGGTCTCGGCTTGTCCTGTTATGGTTGCGAGTCGCAACCGCGTGGTCTCGAGTTGACACGCTGTGGTTGCGAGTCGCAACCGTGTGATTGCGAGTCGGTATGCTGTCATTTTCACGTTCAGTGTTGATTCAGGTATGGTCAGTTTAATGGTACAATGTAATCAGGCCCAAATCAGGAAACAACCAATAGAATTCCACTAACAGTTTTCCTAATCAGGCTATTAGTCAAAATGGATCAAAAATCACAAGGGTTTTCATATCTTCAACTATTATTCAAAGTGTTCTTCATATATTCAAACCCATATTCATCAAGTTCATATCATATTTAGCACTTATTCAACCAAAACTATGAACAAACATCAAAACTCTTAGCATAACACACAACTCGGTTTTCATATAGGTCCGATTTCATGACAAGTGCAACCCGATTTCATGTATTATCAATAACTAGTAGTTTGAACTTCATTAAACACAAGGTATCATGAGTTCTTTAGCAACACATTCAATCATTAAAACTTTTTAACACACATTAAACATCATTCATGTGATATCATTCTTTTTGACAACAATTAATAAGAACATTCATGCATAAATCATATTGTCATAATCATCAATCCAAGCACCAAAACACAACATGAACTACTAACATATCAAGAAATACTAACCGGTTGGTGAAGTGTGGGTGTGTGCCGATCCAAAGTTCTAAATCCGAGAGTTCTTGTGCCAACCGATTGGATCCGAAAACTTGGTGGTGTGTTTGTGTTCTAGAGTTTTTAGTGAGAGAGAAGTAGGAGAGTGTGTGTGTGTCCTTGTTCAACAAATGGTAAAAATGACTAAGGGTGGTTTATATATATAGTCAAGTTCCAAGTGGTGCACCCTTCATGGGTTTCGGCTAAGGGTTTTCGGCCCAAATGGCCCAACCGGCCAAAGGCCCAAACCGGCCTAATGGTTACGGTTCACTCGAGACCACATGGTCTCGAGTCGGGTCCTTGTTGTTTCGTGTTGGGTTCTCGGCTCGCATACATACATAGATACATACGAATGCACACATAACAAAGCACATAAAAGTTCACGTTTATCATTAAGTTTAATCAGTTAACTAGTCACATAATGTACAAACAAGTTTCATCAAGACACAACGAAAGGTTCTAGATTTCGAGTTGTCACATCATCCCCAAGTTGAAAGAAATTTCGTCCCGAAATTTGATGGCACTCACTGAGGAAGCTAGTCAAGTTGCATGGTTTTCCTGGTTCTCCTGGGGTGTCACATCCACCCCTCGTTGATCTGGAATTTCGTCCCGAAATTCCGTAGCTTCAGCCTCAGTAGCGTTTGTACTGTTCTCAAACAGTTGGGGATACTTTTGTTTTATCCGATCTTCGCGCTCCCAAGTGAACTCTGGGCCGCGACGTGAGTTCCAACGAACTCGAACAAGAGGTATTCTAGTGCTCTTGAGGACCTTAACATCCCGGTCCGTGATCTTGACTGGTTCTTCGACGAATTTCAACTGTTCGTCGATCGTGAGTTCCTTCAGAGGAACTACGTGCGTCTCATCTGACAGACACTTCTTCAGATTCGACACATGGAAAACGTTGTGAACTGCACCGAGTTCTGCTGGTAAGTTCAGTCTGTAGGCCACCTTGCCTATTTTCTCAAGGATTTCGAAAGGTCCAACGTATCGTGGGTTGAGTTTGCCTCGTTTACCAAAATGAACCACACCCTTCCAGGGTGAAACTTTGAGTAATACCCGCTCCCCAACCTGGAGCTCAAGTGGCTTCCTGCCCTTGTCGGCGTAGGCCTTCTGACGGTCTCGAGCCGCCGCCATGCGTTGTCGTATTTGAGCAATCCGCTCAGTAGTGTCTACCACATGTTCTGGACCAGTGATTTGACTATCCCCCACCTCTGCCCAACAGAGGGGTGACCGGCATTTACGTCCGTACAATGCCTCGAACGGAGCAGCTTTAATGCTGGTGTGGTAGCTGTTATTGTATGAAAATTCCACAAGTGGCAGATGCCTTTCCCAGCTGTTGCCAAAGTCGATTACACAAGCGCGAAGCATGTCCTCTAATGTCTGAATAGTTCGCTCGGACTGCCCGTCCGTCTGTGGGTGATACGCTGTGCTCATATCTAGACGTGAGCCAAAAGACTTGTGCATTGCTTGCCACAGTTCCGAAGTAAAACGTGCATCTCGATCCGAGATGATAGAGGTGGGCACCCCGTGCCTCGAAACAACTTCCTTGAGGTATATTTCCGCTAGAGTGGAGAATTTGTCTGTTTCTTTGATTGCCAAGAAGTGTGCGGATTTCGTGAGTCGATCCACGATCACCCAGATAGTATCGTTTCCGCGCTGTGATCTAGGTAGGCTAGTAACGAAATCCATGGAAATTTGCTCCCATTTCCATTGTGGTATCTCTGGTTGCTGAAGTAGGCCTGAGGGTTTCTGATATTCCGTCTTAACTCGCGCACAAGTCAAACACTTGCTGACATAAGTTGCTATGTGGGCCTTCATGCTAGGCCACCAATACGTAGTTTTAATATCGTGGTACATTTTGTCCGAACCAGGGTGTACCGAGTAGCGGGATTTGTGCGCTTCATCCATCACGAGTTCTCGTAGGTCGCCATAGAGTGGGACCCAGATGCGTCCTGTTACGTAGTAAGCACCGTCTTCTTTCTGTTCTAAGCGTTGCCTTGACCCGCGTAGGGCTTCAGCTCTAACGTTCTCTGGTTTCAGTGCTTCTATCTGAGCAGCTCGTATCTGCGAAGGTAGACTAGAATGGATCGTGAGTTGTAAAGCTCTTACGCGCTTAGGCGTAGTGTCTTTTCGACTCAGGGCGTCGGCCACAACATTGGCCTTGCCCGGGTGATACCTGATAGAGCACTCGTAGTCATTCAGCAGCTCGACCCATCGTCGCTGCCGCATATTCAGTTCCTTCTGCTTGAATATGTGCTCTAAACTCCTGTGGTCAGTGTAGATGGCGCACTTGGTTCCGTATAGGTAATGCCGCCATAGCTTAAGTGCGAAAACAACAGCTCCCAGCTCTAAATCATGTGTAGTGTAGTTCTTCTCGTGAACTTTGAGTTGTCGTGAGGCGTAGGCTATGACTTTATCTCGTTGCATCAATACACAACCAAGACCTTGAATTGATGCGTCACAGTAAACCACAAAATCTTCTGTGCCCTCTGGCAGTGAAAGGATAGGTGCACTACAAAGTCTATCCTTTAGATGCTGAAAAGCTAACTCTTGTGCATTTCCCCAGTGATAGACAACGCCTTTCTGCGTTAGTACGGTGAGAGGCTGCGCGATCTTAGAGAAATCCTTAATGAATCTCCTGTAGTAACCTGCCAATCCCAAGAATTGGCGAATCTCCTTTGGTGTGCGAGGCGCAGGCCAGTTCTTAATAGAGTCCACTTTGGATGGATCAACGTGAATCCCATCCTTGTTCACCACATGCCCTAGGAAATGGACCTCTCGAAGCCAGAAGTCGCATTTCGAGAACTTCGCGTAAAGCTGTTCCTTCCGAAGGAGTTCCAGAATAAGTCGTAGATGCTGTTCGTGCTCCTCTTTGCTCTTAGAATAGATCAGGATGTCGTCGATGAAGACTATAACAAACTTGTCCAGGTACGGTTTGCAAACTCGGTTCATCAAATCCATAAAAACTGCCGGTGCGTTCGTCAGCCCAAACGGCATGACCAGAAACTCATAGTGCCCATAACGAGTTCTAAAGGCTGTCTTAGAGACATCCTCTTCTCGAACTCTCAACTGGTGATATCCCGATCTCAGATCGATCTTTGAATAGTAGCTCGACCCCTGCAACTGGTCGAACAAGTCGTCAATACGCGGTAGAGGATAACGATTCTTCACAGTCACCTTGTTGAGTTCACGATAGTCGATACACATTCTGAAGGTACCATCCTTCTTCTTCACAAAAAGTACTGGGGCTCCCCAAGGCGATGAGCTAGGACGAATGAAACCCTTATCCAAGAGTTCTTGTAGTTGCGTGGAGAGTTCTTCCAATTCTGATGGCGCTAATCGATAAGGTGCACGGGCTACAGGCGCAGCTCCAGGAGCTAGTTCAATCTGAAACTCGACTTGGCGATGGGGCGGAAGACCAGGTAATTCCTCAGGGAATACCTCAGGATAGTCGCGTACAACGGGAAAATCTTCTAGCTTCTTCTCCTTCTCTGTGGTGTCAGTAACTAGAGCCAAAATCGCAGTGTGCCCCTTTCGTAAGCACTTCTGGGCCTTAAGAAGAGAGATGATGTTCTCAACAGCACTTCTCTTGTCGCCACGAATCATGAGAGGTTCACTACCTAAACCAGGAATACGAACGATCTTCTCGTTGCAAAGAATCTCTGCTCGGTGTCGGGATAACCAATCCATCCCAATGACAACGTCGAAACTACCCAAGACAATAGGAATAAGATCAACAGAGAAGGTCTGGTTAGCGAGAATAAGCTGGCAACCCTTGACTACGTGTGAGGCTTCCAAACTCTTACCATTTGCTAGCTCTACACTGTGCTTGTCGCTCAGGGGTGTAGGAATACGCTTAAGCATCTTACTAACTTCTAGTGACACATAGCTAGTATCGGCACCCGAATCAAATAAGACTGTAACATAAAAGTCGTCGAGAAGGAACTTACCCGTCACCACGTTGGGATCATTCCTTGCTTCACCTTGACCAATCACGAACACTCGTCCCCTAGCACCATTGTTGTTGTTGTTCCCATTGTTACCATTCCCCTGATTGTTGTTGTTGTTGTTCTGGTTCAGTTGGGGACAATCTTTCTTGAAGTGGCCTTCAGCTCCACACTGAAAGCACCCTTTGTTGTTACCCTGCTGCTGTCGCTGGTTCTGCTGAGGTTGCTGACGATTCTGATTGGCGGGATATGCGCTCCTGCAATCCTTTGCAACATGACCAGGCTTGTTGCACCGATGACAGTTGCCCCTGGTGCATGGCCCACTGTGGTGTAGGTTGCAACGATTGCATTTGGGGTGATTTCCTTTGTACCCACCATGACTTTGACCACCAGATGACTGCTGACTGGGGCTCTTGTGATCATCCGTCTTTCTCTGCTGAGACTGAGTTTGCACCGAAGTTGAACCCCTGCTTGAAGTTCCATCCCATTTCCGTTTATCCCCACTAGAAGCACCAGAAGTAGTTGTAGCACCTATACGCTTCGGTAACTTGTTCTGCTCCACCGCCTGATCAGTGAGACGGTGAGCCAACTGTACAACCTGCTGGATAGTGGTCAAGTTTGCTGAAGTCACATAACTTTGGATCTCTGGCACCAAGCCCTTGAGGTAGAGTTCAATTCGCTTATACGGAGGGTCCACCATAGTAGGACACAACAAGGCAAGCTCATGCGATCTCTTAGTGTATGCCTCAATCTCTGACCCCGTCATCTTGAGATTGTAGAATTCATCTTCCAGCTTGTGAATGTCGTCACGACTGCAGTACTCCTCCCTGATCATTTCCTTGAAGTTTTCCCATGGGGTGGCGTTGGCAGCAACCAACCCTAACATCTGCACTTGAGCATTCCACCACGTGAGGGCCAAACCCTCGAGAGTACCAGTAGCATACTTTACCCTGCGCGCTTCAGGGCATTCACACATTTCAAACACAGACTCCAGTTTCTCAAACCAGTGTAGGAGACCTACTGCTCCTTCAGTTCCGCTAAAAGTTGTGGGTCGACAGTCCATAAAGGTCTTAAAAGTACACACCGATGCCTGAGCATATTGACCTAAGGTAGGTGAAAGAAAGACAGAGTTTAACACAAAGGTTGGTTCACGAGAGTAGGATCCAAATGATCCTAGAACAATTTCGGACTGCAGGATATACCTCCTGCGTTTGCAGCTGCAAGCGCTGCGGCAACTCGTTCGTTGATCAAAGCCGTCAACTGGGCTTGTGTCATGTTAACGCGTCCAGACATGGTTCTTCATAATAAGAGTAATACGTGTGAGGGAGGTTCGCGAAAGTACGATAGTAGGACAGAGTAAGCACACACGTGTTCAAACAACAGTAGTCATACTAATCAAGCATACCATGAGCAATGTACTACGTAACTAACAAGTAGGCAATATTCGCACATCGTATTACCTAGAACGTCGAGCCTTGCATGAAGAGCGAAGTGTCGTTGTGGACCGTTGAGCACTAAACCGGTTATAGTCTGGTTTTAACAAAAACGTTTCTCCTTTATTAAAACCAAGTTCACTATAACCAATGGCTCTGATACCAATCTGTCACACCCCCAAAATCCCACCTGCGGAGTACTACCGCTTGGAGGCGTGACTGACCAGGATCCAGCCACCAATCATACTGAACAAGCATATAAAGATCATAAAAGTTTAACCAATACGATTGGTGTTTCAAAACAATTAAGTTTAAGTTGCAAGCGGAAGCATAAGTTTAAAGTTATAACATAAGTTCAAAAGTTTCAAGTTTAACATAGCACGTAGCAATCCGTGTCCCACAACGATCCTCCTCCATGCAAGCTCCAGCTGAGTATCTATGGTCCTGCAAAGCATGTAGTAACGAGTCAACAACTAGTTGAGTGAGTTCACGGTTGGGTGTTCGTTTTAGTTGTTTCAAAAACAGTTTCCTTTAACTGGCATCCTGCCGTGGGGGTTACCCCAAAGTTTAAAAACGTGACATGTTCATTCCCAGTTACTCCGGCATTCCAGCCGTGGGGGCTACCCCATGTTAGTTATCAGGCATTTCGGCCGTGGGGGCTACCCCATGCGTACACTAGACTCGTTACCATATCGACTGCTGACTGTAGTCATGTTTATGTGCCCTGAAAACATCAATGTCTATCATCATTGACGTGCCCCAGATCCATTAGTTCACGCCCGTCCTCTGCGGCACGGTGTGAGGCTTGTCAGACCTAAATAGCGCTATCTAACTAATGACCCGCTCGCCATTGGCCCGGCGATTAGTCGATACAAAAAGGAGGGACTTCGTGATAGAGTTTTAGTCTAGTACGTTTATCCGTCCGTCCGGACGAGGAATCACATTCCTGAACCACTGACGTCCTACCCAAGGAGGACGAGGAATCCACGTTCCTTAACCCCGTTCCCAACCCAGGGAATCCCATGCTTTGTAGAGGGTGTGAACTCACCTTGGTTTGCTCGGCAGTTAATCACAAAAGTCAATCAAGTCGCAAGTAGTCAATTACACCCTAACATGGATATCACTTATAATCAGATTCAAACCAAGCAGTGTGCGTACAAGTAGCAGTTACGGCATACAGTTTCTATCATGGCAGTTTAACAACAGTGCACAGTATCACATTTGGCCCACAAGTTCTACCTAAGCCCAATTCACGTATTAATCAGTTAACACAGAAGTCCACAAGGCCGGCCCACCAACTTAGGCCCATAAGTGTGGTCTCGAGTCGCAACCGGACTCGCAAGCATGGTCTCGAGTCATGTTGTTTGATCATAAATGGTTGCGAGTCGCAACCGGTGTCGCAACCATGGTTTCGGCTAATCATGCTGAGGTCTCGAGTCGCAACGGGACTCGTAACCTGTGGTCTCGGCTTGTCCTGTTATGGTTGCGAGTCGCAACCGCGTGATCTCGAGTTGACACGCTGTGGTTGCGAGTCGCAACCGTGTGATTGCGAGTCGGTATGCTGTCATTTTCACGTTCAGTGTTGATTCAGGTATGGTCAGTTTAATGGTACAATGTAATCAGGCCCAAATCAGGAAACAACCAATAGAATTCCACTAACAGTTTTCCTAATCAGGCTATTAGTCAAAATGGATCAAAAATCACAAGGGTTTTCATATCTTCAACTATTATTCAAAGTGTTCTTCATATATTCAAACCCATATTCATCAAGTTCATATCATATTTAGCACTTATTCAACCAAAACTATGAACAAACATCAAAACTCTTAGCATAACACACAACTCGGTTTTCATATAGGTCCGATTTCATGACAAGTGCAACCCGATTTCATGTATTATCAATAACTAGTAGTTTGAACTTCATTAAACACAAGGTATCATGAGTTCTTTAGCAACACATTCAATCATTAAAACTTTTTAACACACATTAAACATCATTCATGTGATATCATTCTTTTTGACAACAATTAATAAGAACATTCATGCATAAATCATATTGTCATAATCATCAATCCAAGCACCAAAACACAACATGAACTACTAACATATCAAGAAATACTAACCGGTTGGTGAAGTGTGGGTGTGTGCCGATCCAAAGTTCTAAATCCGAGAGTTCTTGTGCCAACCGATTGGATCCGAAAACTTGGTGGTGTGTTTGTGTTCTAGAGTTTTTAGTGAGAGAGAAGTAGGAGAGTGTGTGTGTGTCCTTGTTCAACAAATGGTAAAAATGACTAAGGGTGGTTTATATATATAGTCAAGTTCCAAGTGGTGCACCCTTCATGGGTTTCGGCTAAGGGTTTTCGGCCCAAATGGCCCAACCGGCCAAAGGCCCAAACCGGCCTAATGGTTACGGTTCACTCGAGACCACATGGTCTCGAGTCGGGTCCTTGTTGTTTCGTGTTGGGTTCTCGGCTCGCATACATACATAGATACATACGAATGCACACATAACAAAGCACATAAAAGTTCACGTTTATCATTAAGTTTAATCAGTTAACTAGTCACATAATGTACAAACAAGTTTCATCAAGACACAACGAAAGGTTCTAGATTTCGAGTTGTCACACAGGTATACGTAGATGATATTATTTTTGGTTCCACTAATGATGTCTTGTGGAGGGAATTCGAGCGTGTTATGCAAGAGAAATTCGAGATGAGCGTGATGAGGGAAATGAATTTCTTCTTGGGCCTACAAGTTCAACAAATGGAGTCTTGGATTTCATCAGTCAGACAAAATATGTCAGAGATATCTTGAGCCGGTTCCAGATGTCCGAAGCAACGCCCATAGGTACCCCAGTCCCACCTCTGCAGAATCACGGGATTACTCCGGACTTGAAGGGTGAAAACATTGACCCTTCACTGTACCGAACAATGATCGGATCTATCATGTATCTCACTGACTCGAGGCCCGACATCATGTATCCTACGTGCCTGCCTGCCCAATATCAAGCCAACCCGAAGGCCTCTTATCTAATTGTTGTAAAAAGAATTTTCTACTATTTGAAGGTTCGACTTGATCGCATTCAGTGATTCTAATTTTGGTGGCTGCAAAATCGACGGCAAATCCCAACGACTGTATGTTAGTTTTTAGGAAATTGCCTGGTCACCTGGAAGTGCAAGAAGCAGAATTGTGTAGCTACATCAACATATGAAGTCGAGTACATTGCAGCTTCAAGTTGTTGCTCCCAAGTCTTGTGGACCCCCACAGCAAATGTGCGATAATGGTTTTGAATTCCTAACTACTATTTTCATTGATAATTCTACTGCCTTACAGATCACTAGAAATCCTGTGCAGCATTCAAAGACCAAACACATCGAGATCAAGTATCACTTCATACGTGATTGTTTTGATAAAAGACTTATCGATGTTGTTAAGGTCCACACCGATGACCAACTGATGGAGAGTGTGAAACACGAGCCTTAAGTTTGTTATAATACGTATTTTATTGTGTTGTAAGCGATTATGCGCTTTGAATATGTTCACTACGGAAGTTTGTGGTTTTACAGGTAAATCACTTAATTTGGTAGAGTTGGAACACTTGGTGAAGATGCGGAATGCTCGAGGATGATAAACAAGGTAAATCTCATTAATCGGTAGTTATTTCGGGTCAGAAAATGGCTTGGAAATACAAGAAATGCGAAATAAAAAAGTTCAGGGGCCATTCGGTAATTAATGGAAAGTTGAAATTACAGCTAAATATGGAGTCCACATGTACAACGTAGGCTATGACTATCTGAACGTAGCCTATGGTTGAAACTGGTAAGCCAAAACATAAACAGCAGCTTCAGAGCGTAGCTTACATCTGAAACCGTAACTTACGATTGCCATACGGACCGTAAGCAAGGTTATCAAACGGTCCATAAGGCTACGACGGGGATCGGGAATGCGCGTATGTTGACTTTTATATGGTGATTTAAAGGGTTTTTAAAACCCTAACTAAGTAGAATTCATTCACCTACGAATTTTTGGAAGCAAGGAAGCTACTTTAGCACTATTCTTCACCCATCATCATCATATTTTCGATCATAATCAAGATCGAGATCATGAATTTAGCCATTAATCAAGCTTTTGACGATCAATCAACCAACATGAGCGGCTAATTATTTTATGGTTTCCTCCGGATGGAGGATTCTTGTAAGTTATCGAGTTTTATGTGTTTAAAATAGTCTGTGAAATCGGTACTCTAAGCATTCGATGCTTTTTACAATTTGGTTTGATTAATTGAATAGTAGACGATTGGTTTTACTTTAATTCTTGATTTTAATTCATTCAATTCCCGAGATTTCTAATAATTGCGATACATTTGACAGGGGGTTAGGGTTAGCAATTCCAATTGATTATTCTTATGATAACCTTCCATTGTTTTTACAATCAAAGTAAGTAGTCTTAGGGTAATAACAATCAGTTAACCGAATTAAACAATCATGTCTATGTGATTGTCACAATTTAAACACGTAATTTGCGTTGCTTTGAATCTAAAATCCAGAGGAAGCATTGTTTCTCCAACTGTTTACAACTTCATTTATAGTAATTAGTAGTTTAATTAACTCTCAAACAAACAAAGTTTATATTTTTGAAATTAGTTTATTAGTTCTTAATGCATAACGCTTTCCACAATACTCCTTTAGTTCGATACCCTGCTTATCTTATCTATTTAGGTTAAATAGGTTTTTGATTGACACTCACGATAGTCATAAAAATGGCGCCGTTGCCGGGGAGTCGTGCGCAAAGCGTTTCGTTTTATGTATTTTTCCTAAAAATTATAAAAAAATCCAAAAAGAGTATTTATTTCTTTCTTTGCCAGTATTACGCGCATTTTCTTGTTTGTGCTTGTGCAGGTGACTTTATTCGTGCATGCATCATACTCGGAAATCCAGGAAGTCTTCGCCACTAGTATTCGATCCAGAAATTGAAGGAACAGTCTGGCAAACCCGAGTCATACATCGAGAGAACAAAGTGCTACAATCTCCAATACCTACAACCAAAGCGATGGAGAACTCGGGAAATCCAGACAAGCAAGCTGCAAACCCGCGTCAACAATCTCAATTTTCACCATTTCCCACTCAACTTTCACCTAACACCACTTTAATAGTGCACGCATCAAATGAATCTTAAAAACATTTGAAAGTTTGACTATCGATAGCTGGTATGTAAAGCGTCAATGAACTCATTGATTATTAATGTTATGTTTTTCAAGGACATTAATATGTGTGCCCACATAGGAAGCACTCAACCCATAGACGATTTAATGTCGATTACCCTCGACTGGGACACAAAAGCACTCCATGTGGCCTCACAAGGACCCATGAGTGGGGCTCGCCCATACCCGATAGATCTACCCCTTTTGTTCCTTCGTCCTTAACAGGATTAATGGTGCCTAAGTTTTGCACCCATTCGCACATGATCCGGTATTTCATTCCATAGCTTAACCATACCTAAGTTAACATGTATTCCCCCCGAGAGTTATAAAACTGAAAGCATTTAAAAGAAAAGGGGGACATGAACTCACTAGTTTGTGTCCGTATTAGTGTGCTAGCAAAACGGGTATCCAACAACGCGTAATAACCTACAAGTGCTCTAACCCATTAGACACTTGTGTGTATGTTAAATCGCGTACACGTTGATCATCTGGAACGTTATTGTATTTGTTATTAATTTGGAACCCATGTGTATTTTAAATATGTTGGCATTTGTTCCGTATGTTCGTTTTAATATATATACTTCTTTTTATATATATATTCATGCATTCATAATGTTTACAAACGAGCCTTGCCCTTTGTGAGTCTTTGTGCCTCACACGATCATATGTAGGCCTAGTCCATGAAAGTCCTTGTGCCTCGCACAAGTAAGAATGGGCCTAGCCCATTTGAACTCCTTGTCTCGCATGGTATAAGTGGGCCTAGCCTATGAATGTCTTTGTGCCTTGCACAACAAGAATGGGCCTAGCCCATTTGAATCCCCGTGTCTCGCACGGTATAAGTAGGCCTAGCCCAATAGCGTCTCTGTGCCACACATGGGTGTAAGTTCGTTGTGTGAAATATATATTCTTTAAAATATATTTTTTTAAGTTCGGTGAACCTCGTTCACATGTACATGTATGATGGGTTTGTTTTGCGTATATTTGTTTCATATATATATATATATATATACTACTTTAATAAACATATGTGAAGGACAAGATGGTAATTGAACAAGGTGTTGAAAAAACACTTAATGCACAATGTACAACTGTTAAGGCACAAGAAAACACAAACCCTTTTACCCTTTACAAGGGTATACATCTGCCGTCCAAATGTTTAACTTTCTCACACGGATCAACATCGGATCAACATCGGGACCGTCCATTTGACTTCACACGGATCACCATATGCTTTCTCTCTCAATGCTCACACATCTCACAAAACAACATCAGATCTTCTTCTCTCTCTCTTCTCTCTCTCTTCTCGGCGATCTAGGGTTTCATGAGATCTATCACCAGATCCGTTTGAATCTATCACCATATCCGTTTGATGAGCAGATCTAGGGTTTCATGAGATCTATCACAAGCTTTATCTGGCAAGGGATCCACAGATTTGAACAAGGGATCCGTTTGATGTTCTGATGTTGTTGCAATGAGTGTTATATATCTTACCATGTTCTTTTGTGATTCTTACTTTTCTGGTGAAGCGGTTGACGGATGTTCGAACGACGAAATCTGAGGTTTACGAAGGATTTTCGCATGTGTTTTGTGATGAATCGACTCAGGTTAGGTTCTAAATGTTGATTTATCTTTAATCTTGATGTGGATTTGTTAGTAGATGCGGTTATTTCAAATTAGGTTGAAAGTTTTGTGATATTTGAATTTGTATTTTTGGTGATGATAGTTAGGTTAATTTCAGATATGACATAGTGAAAGGATAAATTGTTTTTGTAGTTTTGATTTTACTTTATTCTGTTATATTTTGATCTTTTCCTTCATTTTTGGGACTGATAAGTGTCATGGTTTTGTGAAAATCTGAGGTTTACGAAGGATTTTCGCATGTGTTTTGTGATGAATCGACTCAGGTTAGGTTCTAAATGTTGATTTATCTTTAATCTTGATGTGGATTTGTTAGTAGATGCGGTTATTTCCTACATCCGATGTTTTAGTTAGGATTTACCTTTTTAATTTTTTTATGTTTACTTGTTTGTTTATATGTCGCATGCAGATTAGTAAGACAAAGGTGTTTCTAAGGGCCGGACAGATGGCAGAGTTTGATGGTTGTCGGACTAAGGTCCTAAGTTATACGACCTAGATGGCTTGGATGTTTCCCAAGTGTTCTATGATGCATAAGCTGAGCCTGTGAGGCTATGATGCATAAGCTGAGCCTGTGAGGCTATGATGCATAAGCTGAGCCTGTGAGGCTATGATGCATAAGCTGAGCCTGTCGACTCTATGATGCATAAGCTGAGCTTGTGTTCTTAATATGTCTGAACTGAAACTGTTAAGGCTATGATGCATAAGCTGAGCCTGTGAGGTTACATATGTGTTTCTTGTGCTTAAAACACTTGTACATCATGCTTTAAAGGTTGTTTAAGTTTAGTGGAAAATTACTCTTGTACATCATGCTTTAAAGCGGGGTTACATAACACAATAGACTGTGATGATGATTGTATTTTGAGGGTACATAGAAGATCCGAGTAGCATCTTGGCGGGGCAATATCCAGGTTGCATAGTTCTCACTTTGCAACCGTGTGTTGCAGCCATGGCTTTACCCGTAGTTGTGTTCATCTCTCAATTACATGTCTGAGTCTTCCAGTTGTAAAAGTATTATCACAGATTCACAGATCTAAAAGTACATGTCTGAAAGACAGATGTTGATTTATCTTTAATCTTGATGTGGATTTGTTAGTAGATGCGGTTATTTCAAATTAGGTTGAAAGTTTTGTGATATTTGAATTTGTATTTTTGGTGATGATAGTTAGGTTAATTTCAGATATGACATAGTGAAAGGATAAATTGTTTTTGTAGTTTTGATTTTACTTTATTCTGTTATATTTTGATCTTTTCCTTCATTTTTGGGACTGATAAGTGTCATGGTTTTGTGAAAATCTGAGGTTTACGAAGGATTTTCGCATGTGTTTTGTGATGAATCGACTCAGGTTAGGTTCTAAATGTTGATTTATCTTTAATCTTGATGTGGATTTGTTAGTAGATGCGGTTATTTCCTACATCCGATGTTTTAGTTAGGATTTACCTTTTTAATTTTTTTTATGTTTACTTGTTTGTTTATATGTCACATGCAGATTAGTAAGACAAAGGTGTTTCTAAGGGCCGGACAGATGGCAGAGTTTGATGGTTGTCGGACTAAGGTCCTAAGTTATACGACCTAGATGGCTTGGATGTTTCCCAAGTGTTCTATGATGCATAAGCTGAGCCTGTGAGGCTATGATGCATAAGCTTAGCCTGTGAGGCTATGATGCATAAGCTGAGCCTGTCGACTCTATGATGCATAAGCTGAGCTTGTGTTCTTAATATGTCTGAACTGAAACTGTTAAGGCTATGATGCATAAGCTGAGCCTGTGAGGTTACATATGTGTTTCTTGTGCTTAAAACACTTGTACATCATGCTTTAAAGGTTGTTTAAGTTTAGTGGAAAATTACTCTTGTACATCATGCTTTAAAGCGGGGTTACATAACACAATAGACTGTGATGATGATTGTATTTTGAGGGTACATAGAAGATCCGAGTAGCATCTTGGCGGGGCAATATCCAGGTTGCATAGTTCTCACTTTGCAACCGTGTGTTGCAGCCATGGCTTTACCCGTTGTTGTGTTCATCTCTCAATTACATGTCTGAGTCTTCCAGTTGTAAAAGTATTATCACAGATTCACAGATCTAAAAGTACATGTCTGAAAGACAGCTTGCTTGCTGCAGTCTCTATAAAGTACTATACGATATATCACTTGGATGTTTCCCAAGTGTTCTATGATGCATAAGTTGAGCCTGTGAGGCTATGATGCATAAGCTGAGCCTGTGAGGCTATGATGCATAATAGACTGTGATGATGATCCAGGACAAGATGGTAATTGAACATCCGTCAAGCTCTTCCTCACTATGATGATGACCAATAGAGAAGATCTGATGTTGTTTTGTGAGATGTGTGAGCATTGAGAGAGAAAGCAATTGGTGATCCGTGTGAAGTGAAATGGACGGTCCAGATCTAGATCCGTGTGATAAAGTTAAAAAATGGACGGCAGATGTAGATCCGTGTAAAGGGTAAATGGTTTTGTGTTTTCTTGTGCCTTAACAGTTGTACATTGTGCATTAAGTGTTTTTTCAACACCTTGTTCAATTACCATCTTGTCTTTGATATATGTTTATTAAAGTGATAGGAAGAGCTTGACGGATGTTCGAAGGACGAAATCTGAGGTTTACGAAGGATTTTCGCATGTGTTTTGTGATGAATCGACTCAGGTTAGGTTCTAAATGTTGATTTATCTTTAATCTTGATGTGGATTTGTTAGTAGATGCGGTTATTTCAAATTAGGTTGAAAGTTTTGTGATATTTGAATTTGTATTTTTGGTGATGATAGTTAGGTTAATTTCAGATATGACATAGTGAAAGGATAAATTGTTTTTGTAGTTTTGATTTTACTTTGTTCTGTTATATTTTGATCTTTTCCTTCATTTTTGGGACTGATAAGTGTCATGGTTTTGTGATAATTATGATATTTAGGTCATTTTTGGGGATGATAAGTGTTGTAGTTCAATGAAAATTATGATAATTAGGTCAATTTTAGATATGGAATAGTGAAAAGATAGATTGTTATGTACTTTTGATTTTAGTTTGTTCTGTGGGATGTTTTGATATACTTTTTCATTTCCCAAGTGTTCTATGATGCATAAGCTGAGCCTGTGAGGCTATGATGCATAAGCTGAGCCTGTGAGGCTATGATGCATAAGCTGAGCCTGTGAGGCTATGATGCATAAGCTGAGCCTGTCGACTCTATGATGCATAAGCTGAGCTTTGTTCTTAATATGTCTGAACTGAAACTGTTAAGGCTATGATGCATAAGCTGAGCCTGTGAGGTTACATATGTGTTTCTTGTGCTTAAAACACTTGTACATCATGCTTTAAAGGTTGTTTAAGTTTAGTGGAAAATTACTCTTGTACATCATGCTTTAAAGCGGGGTTACATAACACAATAGACTGTGATGATGATTGTATTTTGAGGGTACATAGAAGATCCGAGTAGCATCTTGGCGGGGCAATATCCAGGTTGCATAGTTCTCACTTTGCAACCGTGTGTTGCAGCCATGGCTTTACCCGTAGTTGTGTTCATCTCTCAATTACATGTCTGAGTCTTCCAGTTGAGTGTAGTTGAGAGTTTGTAAAGTGTGAGTAGAGGGTAGATATCCCTGAATTATTTATAGAGACTGAAGCAAGCATGCTGTCTTTCAAGCATGCTGTCTTTCAAACAGTGTATGGAAGAGTGTTGATATATTATAGAGACTGCAGCAAGCAAGCTGTCTTTCACACAAAAGTAAAGTGTTGCTTTTTCCTGTTGATTGTACTTCCCTGCTTTTGGCATCCCTTTTTGTGAGAGGTGATGTTGTTTTGTGAGATGTGTGAGCATTGAGAGAGAAAGCATATGGTGATCCGTGTGAAGTCAAATGGACGGTTTACGTAACACCCAAGCTATGACAGGTCATCATTCCAACGAGCTATCTTAGCAACCCAGTGTTAAAGGTCTTCCTTTTAAAAGGTCGAAGAACAGTTCAGGCTTGACCATAGATGCGGTCTCACCATCCCATGTCAGATTCAAGAACAGTTCAGGTATGTCACTCGCAACTCGCAAGGAAACCTTTTTTTAGGATCTGAATTTAATTAGTTATACCTTTGGTTAACGACTGTCACGATCACTATTATTACAGAACAAGCTCACTCCGATCTTCTGCCTGCCGGAGAAAGTGTATCTGCTTGGAGAGTCTCGGAATCGGCTTTAGTGACGCTGAACGCTGCTTCATTCGAATCGATGGGGGCTTCATATGCAGAATGTTCCCTCACTTAGTGGGCTCATGCTCACTCAAGCAGAGGTAAAGTAAAGTTTATCATCATTCATCAATTTTCTTTTCTTTTTTTTTTTAGAATAAAGGTTTTTATATTTGCAACTTGACAAAATGTGATTTATATTAAATTTATTTTAAGTTAATAGTGTACTGGTTATAACTAATATCAAATCTTTACTAATACTTGATTTCTTTCTATGATGGTTGACTTTGCGAGAACTAACGGAGCTTGTGTTCTTAATATGTCTGAACTGAAAGTGTTTGAGGCTATGATGCATAAGCTGAGTCTGTCAGGTTACATATTTGTTTCTTGTGCTTAAAACACGTGTACATCATGCTTTAAAGGTTGTTTAAGTTTAGTGGCAAATTACTCTTGTTGTGTACTCCGGATTTTGTGTTCTTAATCTGTCTGAACTGAAAGTGTTTGAGGCTGTGATGCGAAAGCTGAGCTTGTGTCTGAACTGAAAGTGTTTGAGGCTATGATGCAAAAACTGAGCCTGTGTAATCTATCTGAAATGAAAGTGTTTGAGGCTGTGATGCAAAAACTGAGCCTGTGTAATCTATCCAACAACTCAAGCAAATGTTTTCTTTGCATTTTAGGGGGAACATGGGTGCTTCTCTCCCAGGGCATACAAAACATAGGTTATTGGCGGCAGCTCGCCATATTTAACATATAAAAAAACTTTATATGTTAAATTTGGCGGACTGCCGCCAATAACCTGTGTCTTGTATGCCCTGTGGAGAGATCCACCGATTCGAGGCAAACGGCTCACTTATAAAAAGAGTTAAAGCCTGATTTGCCAAATGATATCCTTAAAAGGGACCTGGCAGTTTATGTAACACCCAAGCTATGACAGGTCATCATTCCAACGAGCTATCTTAGAAACCCAGTGTTAAAGGTCTTCCTTTTAAAAGGTCGAAGAACAGTTCAGGCTTGACCATAGATGCGGATTTTGTTGTTCTTAATCTGTCTGAACTGAAAGTGTTTGAGGCTGTGATGCGAAAGCTGAGCTTGTGTTCTTAATCTGTCTGAACTAAAAGTGTTGAGTCTATGATGCATAAGCTGACCTTGTGTTCTTAATCTGTCTGAACTAAAAGTGTTTTGAGGCTGTGATGCAAAAACTGAGCCTGTGTAATCTATCTGAACTGAAAGTGTTTGAGGCTGTGATGCAAAAACTGAGCCTGTGTAATCTATCCAACAACTCAAGCAAATGTTTTCTTTGCATTTTAGGGGGAACATGGGTGCTTCTCTCCCAGGGCATACAAAACATAGGTTATTGGCGGCAGCTCGCCATATTTAACATATAAAAAAACTTTATATGTTAAATTTGGCGGGCTTCCGCCAATGACCTGTGTCTTGTATGCCCTGTGGAGAGATGCACCCATCTTCCCCCTAAAAAACATAGAAAACATTTGCTTGAGTTGTTGGACCGAGCGAACCTTGCATAATGCGTCAAGGGAAACTATTGGTCGAGCGAGACATTTGTTCAGGTATCCTTATTTCATGATAAAATGATTATGAATAGCTGTGCATAAACTAATCGCAAGTTTGTTTGGTATATGCAGGGTAATAGGGAACAGAGGTTGAACCTGTGGTTTGACGCAACAAAGAACTTCCGTACTTACTCTATTCTATGACTACTGCAGTGACACCGGTCGGCTTGAATCGATCCCAAATCAGTTTTCTGGATTTGAAATGATAGCCATTCAAGTTTATAATAAAAAGCAATCATGCTGTAGTGAACTACTTTTAAAAAAAACAGATGTATGTATGTATGCATGTTCTGATTATATATTAGAAACCACCTACATATTTCTGATGCTTGAATGGGAACAACTATTGGACCAACAAAAACAAGATAATTTCATATTTATGATGCTAGCTACCAATATGTATTCATAATTGATTATCTTGTATACACTTGTACGAAGTGTCGTGCACAGCAAAAGGTAAAGTTATTCTTTGTGTGCATTGCCACTCAAGTTCATTGTTTGGGTCAACTAACGGGTCAAAATAGGCTTTCGAACTCTAAAAATGGATCTTCGGAATCAGTTAGTTGTAGCAAGAAAATGGTTGGTTGGGTTATGTGGTTAACTTTACTAGATATGCCATCACTTCATCTGTTATAAAACACAATATTGACCCATCGGTTGGCAGGTTTCAAATCTTGACTTGACCTTTAGAGCATATGTATTGGTAAATATCTGCCAACGTGCAGTAAGTAATCAGACAGCGTTACCTTTTCAACACTTAACATTTTAATGTTGTTTTTGTAGTTATGTTTAATACAAGTATAAATAGTTGGACAAAGGAACCTAAAATCTTGACCCGGATTACAATTTAAATTACATAAGGTACTAATAGATCCTACTTGACCCGGATTACATCTCTAAACAATGAAACCCTAAAATCTTGAGCCATTTTTCTCTCTAAATTCACTTGCTACAATTTATCGCGCCATATTGAAATCGAAGAACAACAAACCTATAGGTGATAAACTAACGGTAAACGAGTATCCTATTGTAAATCGTCACTCCCGCCAAACCTATAGGTGATAAACTAACGGTAAACGAGTATTCTATTGTAAATCGTCACTCCCGCCGCATCGCGCGGGTAAATGGCTAGTATATATATATATATATATATATATATATATATATAGGGGCTGGTTAACGTACAAATGCGCTTATCGTACATTACATTACGTACGCTACAATCTCAGCCGTTAGATCATCTTCCCGCATTGAAAATCGCATGTTGTTTTTTTGTAACAATTTCGCATATACGTTTTTTAACATGCGATTTCTTCAAAATTACCACATGCGAAATTGTTACAAAAACCAACATGCTATTTCATCAAAGTTATCACATGCGAAATTGAATTACCACATGCGAAATTGTTAAAAAAAAACAACCTGCTATTTCATCAAAATTATCACATGCGAAATTGAATTACCACATGCGAAATTATTACAAAAAAACAACCTTCTATTTCATCAAAATTATCACACGCGAAATTGAATTAACACATGCGAAATTGTTACAAAAAAACACCTGTTATTTCATCAAATTTATCACATGCGAAATTATTACAAAAAAAAAACATGCGATTTTCATTGCGGGAAGATGATCTGACGGCTGAGATTGTAACGTACGTAATGTACGATAAAGGAATTTGTACAGTACCCTTTACCTACATATATATATATATATATATATATAGGACAAAGATCCGTTAAGCACCACCCTTTATTGCGAGAACCGCGAGAACCAATGTGAACACAACCAAAAATGCCTAAAAATAGCTAAAAAACACACAAATTTTTTTTTAATATTTTTTATAAAAAAATCGCTACTTTTAGTACCAATTTTTGTTTTAATTTTTTGGCTACTAAAAGTAGCGATTATAACATAAAAATTATTAAAAATAAATAAATTAGATTTTTTTAGATTTTTTTAGGTTTTTTTGGGTTTAGTTTTTAGCATTTTAGCTTGGGGGGGGGGAGGGGTTGGGGGGGTTTAGGTTTTTGGGGGGTGGGGGTGGGGGAGGGGGGTTTAGGTTTTGGGGGGGGTGGGAGGGCGGTGGGTTAGGTTTTTTAGCTATTTTAGGTTGTGTTCACATTGGTTCTCGCGGTTCTCGCAATAAAGGTGGTTCTCGCATGAACCCTACCCTATATATATATATATATATATATATATATATATATAGGGAAAGTGTACTGTACAATATTCCTTATCATACATTACGTACGCTACAATCTCAACCGTCAGATCATCTTCCCGCATTTTAAAATCGCATGTTGTTTTTTTTATAAAATTTTTGATGAATTCGCATGTTGTTTTTTTGTACCAATTTTGCATGTGATAATTTTTGATAAAATAGCATGTTGTTTTTTATAACAATTTCACATGTGATAATTTTTTATGAATTCACATGTTTTTTTTACCAATTTCGCTTGTGATAATTTTGATGAAATAGCATGTTGTTTTTTTGTAACAATTTCGCATGTGGTAATTTTGATGAAATCGCATGTTAAAAAACCAACCTGTGAAATTGTTACAAAAAAACAACATGCGAATTCAATGCGGGAAGATGATCGGACGGCTGAGATTGTAGCGTACGTAATGTACGATAAGGGCATTTGTTATTAACCTAACCCTATATATATATATATATATATCTCCTCAAGATATATGTTAATGTACGTGTACGGTATCCTTTATGAGTGTACACTTCCACAAGTGTATTTGAGTACATCACTATGTACTTGCATATTTTATACGTATACGTATATCGTATTTATACGTGTACATATACCGTGTGCATACATGTATTTGTACGTTCCATGATTGGTATTTATGTCATATTTATACGTGTACGTATACCCTATTTATACATGTACGTATACCGTATTTATACGTGTACTTGTACGTTTCGTGATTGGTATTTATGTCGTATTTATACGTATACCGTATTTATACGTATACGTATACCGTATTTATACGTGTACTTGTACATTTCATGATTGGTATGTGTGTCGTATTTATACGTATATGTATACCGTATTTATACGTGTATGTATACCGTATTTATACGTGTACTTGTACGATTCATGATTGGTATTTATGTCGTATTTATACCTGTACTTATACCGTATTTATACGTGTACTTGTGCGTTTCATGATTGGTATTTATGTACGTATTTTATACATATATGTATACATGTACAACTCTTGTATTTTTCAATTTCCACCAACTGTTTTCTCGTACATATTTTTGTACGTATTCGAATAATTGTTCAATTCTTATCTTCCAATCGTTACACTTAGTGAAATTTGCACTTTACACTTTTAGCAATTTTATTGTATCGAATATATATATTGGCGAGTCTAAAAATTATATTATTTTTAGTTTTTCGTTATAGTAATCGAATATATATATATATATATATATATATATATATATATATATATATATATATATATATACATATATATATATATATATATATATATTCGCGCCGAAAGTGACCAAGTGACGTCCGAGATATGTGAGCACTCCTCGTTGTGACGCTAAGGAGATCGTTGTCGATGACGACGTTTTAGGTTCGTTGGTGCGTTCATAGTATATTTCGCGTCGGTTTCGGATATATATTATTTTGTCAATATATATATTTATTTCTATGGTTTGTCTGATGTCCGATTGTCCATTGTCCGTGTCCCGTTTACGAGTAACATGTAGGTGAGTTTCATATGTGTTTATCTTTGTGTATTACTTCCCAATGATGATATACTCAAAGTTTCTTATCCGATTTACACTTTTGAGTATTTATAATTGTTAGGAAACCTTAAATGTAAGTATTGAAGAAAAACATGATCATCCTGATCATAAGCTGAAGATACAGTCAAGGAGTATTATTAAAAAGGTGCCTACATGATATCTTGACAAGAAGAAAAGAAAGATACATCTTCAACTAAGCATCTGGAAAAGATCAAGACAAAGAAGACAATCAGACAAGACCTTTCTGATGAAGTCTGATGATAAATCTGGTATTTATCATCAGAATCTTTTAAAATCTGATCACCAGAAATCTGATGATCAAGTTCATCAGAATTCTGGTAAGCCAGTCACCAGACATTTTGGTAGACCCACTTGTCTTCGAGATAAGCCCTGACACAAACCCAAAAAGGAGCAAGTTGGCAATAACCGATTCAATGAATATGCCAAAAAGTCCCTTTGCGCGGAGCAAGTAGTGAATAAACAAATGTTTATTCAGATCTGGACTCTTTATAAATACAGATGTCAAACCCGGAGGTTAAATGAGTTGTACTCAGCATTCAATACACACATTACAAACTCCATTACCATTCACTTAGAATTCTTTGAGTATTCATTTTGTAATATCCAATAAATTTGTTTTTACAAAGTCATTTAATACACTTGAAAAATTCTATAAGTTGTTTCTTGAAAGTTTGATTTCTAGTTCCGTAATATATTTGCTATTTCTTGAAATCACTTGCCATATTAAGTATTTAGGTATCTCTATCTGGGATCAACAATTGGTACCAGTGCAGATTGAAGATATCATTTTCAAAAGATCAACTATTTATATTTTTTCTTGATATCCAACTCTTAAACTAAATATGGCAAACTTTCAAACCTGGAATAATGCTTTCAATATTGGTTCTATGTCTAAACCTCCAACCTTGGTCAGAGAATAATACCCCCAATGGAAAATCAGGATGATCAACTTCCGTAATGGACATGATCGAGCTCTGTCTCATTCCATTATTAGGGGTCCACATATACTAGCTATTGAAATACCAGCAGTTACAGAAACTAAGCAAACACAAGGAATCCCTGCCTCCTTGGTTCCCAAAAGTGAAAATCACTAGAGCCAAGAAGACAAGGATCTGGTCGCTGCTAATAAAAGGGCAAAATCACTTCTGATTATGGCACTTCCGAATGACATATTTTCTCAAGTAGATGCATGTTCATCTGCTAAGGAAATATTGGATCAACTTGAAAATTTATGTGAATGAGGAGAAAGAATGAAAAGAAACAAAAGAACAAATTGTGTCTCTTCTTATGAAAGATTTAAAAGTCCCCAAAATGAGACTCTTTCAGAGACATATAACAGGTTTACTAAGCTTTTAAATGAACTTAAAAAATTTGGTATTGAAAAATCTAATGATGAATAGAATATTAAGTTCTTAGATGCACTTCCAAGAGAGTGATGTTGTCTCATAATGACCTTGGCATCAATCCTTGAATTAGGGAACATGAACTTCCATGATCTTTATAGCATCTTAGTCCCTAGAGAGGAAGAAATTTATGAGGATTCAAACCATTAAGGAGGACCTATAGCTCTTGTTTCACACTCACAAAGAACACCAGTTTCTGATCCACAACCCTCTCACAGCCAGAATACAGAAATTTCTGATGCTTCATCAGATTTTTCAGACTTTGCTGAGGCTATTTCTTTGCTCACAAAGACATTTGTGCAAAGATTGAGAGGAGGAAGTGGTAAGTTTTAGAAAAGTGATAAGGGGAGGATGGAAGGAAAATCAAGAGAAAAGGGAAAGGCAGAAGTTGAGTGTCAGATTCATGGCTCGTTTATATGTTGAAATAACTCGTACAACTACATGAGTTGTTATTTGAAAACCTCGTTTTTTAAAACATTTGTATTATAAAATGAATAACCAAGTCAAAACAGATTGATTATAGTTCATAAAATCCTCGATGCCATGAATCTTAACCCAAAACACTTGTTTATGTAAACCAAATCGTAAATCGTTCTCGTAATAAAAATCGTATGGTTTATATCGTTTGGTAAACATCATTGCGTGTATCGTTTGAAAATCGTTCGTCCAAGTGAACTAAATAATGTCACGGAATATAATATGATAAAAACACTTATATATAAGATGTACCAGTGGCGTATCTACCATGCTTTTATCACATTACACCCGTCCCGTTATCTTAACACTAACCAAAAACCAATCGTTCGTTCAAATCGTTTAACTTGTTTAAATTGTTGTAATCGTCCAAATCATTCAATCGTTTCAAATCGTTCTCGTTCAATCATTCAAAATCGTTCAATCGTTCAAAATCGTTCAATCGTTCAAATCGTTCTCGTTTTAATTGTGAAAACTACTTTTGGTCGTCTCGTTTATAACATTCAAACCGTAACTCGTACATCGTTCAACTCGTATTAACAAACCACCAAAGGGTAAGTTAACAATTAACAGGTTCAGTCGTTACCCACATAACCCCCACACATAACCATGGTGGCAGTCCGATAACGGGATTTGTCAGATCCTATGGTACCATAACCTAATACTGGTCGGCTTGGCCAAAGCTAATGAATGTCATTCGTTATGTAAATACGTCCAACAAGTTCGTTCACATTATCGAAATCGTTATTGTTTAATATAAAACATAGTATTCGTTTTTGAAATCATCGTTGAAAGCATCGAAATCGTTAACACATATGAATCACCCTAAAACAATTGAAACAGTAAAATAGGGGAACTATGTACTCAAATCGAAGTGCAAAAGTATCCTTGATTAAATGAACAAGCAAGGCTCGAGTAAACCAAGGAATTCAAGTAGCACCTAGTAATCGAATCGCTAGTTAATAAATCGACACCTAAATCGGAAGATTGGGTAGAATGAGGTCTCATAAACCAAATGAGTATTAGAACTCATGTGATATGGTTTAACAAAGCCTATATTCTAAATCGGAACCTATCCTAACTGCTTACGACCCGTTACGACCCGTTAAGGTAGTCTACGCTACTTTAACGCGTCGTTCGCGCAAAAGCGTGTTCGAGACGCCTAACTAGTCCTATGACAAGTATTATATGCCCTAACATGTTTAAATATGTTAAATAGTTGGTTTAAGTGGCAAAAGTTAAGTTACATATGCTTAAATACCAATTATGCATGAAAAGGGCATTTTGGTCATTTTCCTAAGGCATATAACCTACCTATCTTACAACTAATTAAACTAAGTGACCATAAGGTATAACCTCGGAAGGTTATTCCCTATGCAACTATGGTCATAATATATGCTTGGTCGGATCCTAATGATCGACCAAACGGGTGGGGTTCAAAAGTCTAAGCGGTTGTTAAGACCGCTTATCTTACAACCCCATACAAGCACTAGACTAAAAGTGACGAATTAAACATGTTAAAACATGTTTAACTAAGTTAGAAAACAGGTTTTCATATCAAAACAAAGAGTTTTGATATCCGAAGATAGTTTCGTCTCAAAATGCGCATAAACGACATCTTAACCGAAACTTTGACTCCTCACTTCGACTAATCGACGTGGTAATCAGTAGGTATAGTTACAAGGGACTATAACCATCGTGATTACAATCACGTTGCAAAGTTCAAACGAACTTTGTATTGACCATATCATGGCCAAAGCAGAAAGTCAAACGTTGTTTGACTTTCACGCTTGAAAAGCATAAAAAGCATGAAAGAAGCTTACAAAAGGCCCAAGCAAGGAAGATTTGATTCAAATTGCTCAGGTATGAAGTATAGAACTCCAACTTAGAGCAGGTTTTTGAATCAAGTGTGAAGAATGAATGAGAAACCCACTTCTATTTATAGGAAGTTAGGATCAAGGAGATCATTCCATGTATTTAGAAGGTGTAATCTTAACCCTACACTTGTGGGACATAGTTTTGAATACAATGGGAGTCCAAAACCAGCTCCAGTTATTGAGAAATTTGCATAAATAACCCTGGAAATCAAGCCTGTTGCTGAAAACAAAATGCTGAGTTTTGGTCCCTGTCACGTGGCGCGCCAGGATTCACTGGGCTTGGCGCGTGGCACGGGGGAGCTCGGTTTCAAGTTTTCCAAATTGGCAGAACAGGTCCCTTAATGCTTAAAACTTGATTTTCGACTTGTTTAAGCCCCGTTAACCCCACTTCAAGGCTCTGCAATGAAGGTAAAGTATAAGGAACATGAAATATGCTTAAAAACATCTCGGATGTCGGTTCGTTTGGTCGTATGGTTGCGTTATTCGGTTAATTACGACGAAAACTCGAATGGACGCGAAATCGATCCAAATTTCACGACGAATGGTATTTTTACATTCCAATCACAAAAATAAAATATTTTAATGATTACAAAATTTTTTGGATGTCCGGATATGTTCAGAACGTAAGATATGCGCGTAAATGCAAACTTATGCACTTTTGACGCTTTTAGTCCCTGTTGATCAAATAAGTTTATTTTCGCGTACCAAACCCCTCAAAGCCTATTTCTAAGCTATTTAAAGGATATTTAGGGTATGTTTAGCTTATGATCAAGTTCCGGAATGTTCGTTAACATACGAGTCGGCATAGTTTTGCAGGTTGTAGCAATTAGTCCCTGCGATCGAATAAACTTGTTTTCGACACACCAAACCCTTCAAAACTTATTTCTAAGTCATGTAAAGGTTATTTAAGGTATGTTAAGCCTATGTCACTATTCCGGAGTGTTTGTCGCGTTAAACTGATTACATTTACGCATCAGTTTGCGTATAACTTTCTCGATAGCGATTTAAAGCTTGAAATCGAACTTGAATCAAATCGTAAAATCGTCAAACACAAATACACAAATATTAACACCAAAACAAGTCGTTTTATTGATAATTGATGTTGTTTTACATTGTGCATCGTTTACAGAGCACAGTTGTCATAGGACATCCCTTACAATTTCTCTCATTATGGTCTGGCAGGCCTTTCTTAGTATATCCTCGTTTTCTAATGAGGATAATCACTAACCAGCTGGATTTTGGAGGTGTTCCTGCATGGTACCCGGAGCTGATATGATACTCCAATAGAATATCAGACTCAACATGCTCATACCAACTGACCAGAACACTGGCTTTGAGACAGCTCTTTGGTTATTCCATGAGATCATCTATGGAGAAGAAGGGATGGACCTTGATTAGGTTTTTTTAGTTTAGTTTGGTTTGTTTTTTTATGTCTGTTTAATGTTAATATACTATGCTTTTAAGATTTTTGTTTTTCTGGTTCATTGATTGGGGGAAGTAAAAACAAAAATGGGTATAGTCATATCGTAAGATGAAGAAGTTAAATACCACAAAAACAACCTGTGTTCTTCAGACACAAAACATTTGTCACAAAACTTTAAGTTTCTGATAACATAAAGTTGAAATCTGGTAAAATCAGGTAACATAACTTCAAGATCTGATAAAAATATTTTTTTAAAAAGATATTAAAAATCAGATACTTCTGGACAATTAAACTTCAAAAGGAATAATAACAATGAAATGAGACAAAAAAAAAAAACAGTGTGAAAATTTTAGAAAAACCTCAACACAGTTAATCATCATTTTTAAATTTTTTTCACAAAAGTTCCTTGAAGAAAGAACAAGAGACTTAGATGCTACCAGAAAACCATATGTGAGTTATAATTCTAATCCTTTACTCATTCCCTCTCATCTAAAAAAATGCACTAGAATACTCGATCAAAGGGAAACTTCTTAGTCTGTTGGCTTCTGTTGAAATGTTTACAAGTTAAGGGGGAACTTCATTTGTTGAAATATGTTGACTTCTGTTAGCAAGTCAACAGACCTGCTCAAATTTATCAGAAAATGGGATCTATTTCTAATGACATCATCAGAAATGAATTTTGACTTTGAAAAGGGGGAAAGAATACAAAGGCAGATTATTGGACCATTTCTCAAAAATGGGTCCTACACAAAAGGAAAGGTGTCATGTGGCCAGTAGTGTTCTCCAATCAAATTCAGATATTTCCATACAAAAATAATGATTAGAGAAAATGCAATTTGAGAAGACATGATAAAACCCACATTTGCATGGATTAAAACCCGTTAAATTTACCTTTATACCCACAATCCAACGGTTACTTTTTGAACCAACCTCACATCACACAATCTAACGGTAATAAAGGTAATTAATGACCTTTTAACCGCTATTACAACCCATGTTCCATGTCCCCTCAATTCCCATAACAACCAACTCTTTGCTAAAACCCAACCTTAGCAGAAATTTTAAATCACTCACCGTCTTTCCCATAAAAACCTTAAACCCTAAAACCCTCTGTTTTTCAAAAGCCAAGATTAAAAAACCTCATACCCTAACTCTCAAAATTCAGCAATGGCAGAAGTTAATCTCAATATTCCAATCATTCAACATGATGTTCCATTCATTGAAGACGGAGAATTTTTACCAATAAAGGAGAATAACTTACTAATGAATACAGAGCATTCTGAATATGATGAAAGATGTCAACATCTGGTAGAATTTCTCTTGAGATGTCCAATCTCAAGAGCATTAACTAAAGGAAGAGAAGTACCGGAGAGACTATTGCAGCAATTCATCCACACTTTCAGTGAAGATGGGGAAAATCAAGTCTTTGATCATTTTTGGGGAAATGTCTCTGTGACATTAACCCCTGCAAGAGTGAGATAATGGCTTGAGCTTCCTGTTTTTGGGAACTATATTGAAGCACCTAGAGAAGAGTATCTGCTAAGTTTCCTTATTGAGCTAGGATACAAAAATAAGAAGGTCGCCAAAATTGGTGAACTCAGAAGGAATGAAATGCCTGCATTCTTGTAAGTCATGATGGAACTTTTAAACAAGTGCCTCACTTCAAAGATAGGAGGAGCTGACCAAGTGAACCAAGCAATACTGTCAATCATGTAACTAAAATCTATATTTTCGGTTAAGGTACTTCAAAACCGGTCATGGGGATTTAAAGAGTTTTAAAAGGATGTAAACAAACCGAACTTCACCAAGCCAACAAAAGCACAAGCATAAGCTAAAAACTAATCAAACCAATCCGCCTCGGATTGTTTTTCCTAACAAGCTAAAACGTTCAACCCAACTTGTGTTTCTTAACATTTTGTGTACAACTTATAAACATATCAAAAGGTTAAAATTTATACAAACTTGTGCATACATATAAGTTCCATGAATAGAATGTTGCTTAACGACCCTGTAAGGCAAACACCATATGTTCATCATTGGAAGCTAAGCTTATATAACAATCAACTCTTTCTATGACGCATTTGGAAGTGAGTTAACTATATCTGTGGCCACATAACAACTTGTAAAAGAACCAATAATGTTCATGGAGCCTAGTGCCACCAGTTCTTTGTTTCCATCTAACTAGTAGCGAAGCTTGACCCGAATGACCGGGGAGGGGGCGAAAACGTATATACCCAAAAATTCCTATAGAACCGGGGGTTCAAAACGTATATACCCAAAAATTTCTATACGAAAACTACATATATAACACTACTGAGCGAAAAGTTCGGGGGGTCGGCCCCCCCGGCCCCTTCTATACTTCGCCCCTGCATCTAACTGATAATCTTTCATTCCAGCAAATGTTCTTCCATTTGCTACAGCTTCCTGAAATTTACACAATGAATATAACTCATGCATATCTCATTGTTTTTAAACTACATGCAACTCGAACGGGAGAAAATATACCGTGAGTGCAATGGGTCTTTTCTTGACAAATGGGTCTTTTTTTATTTTTGGATTAGTCGCGGGTAGAGACGGCGACACACCCTACGACCATCCGCATGTCCCACCGGAAACCCCTCATCCTACTTAGCTTTCTCTTTCATTTTTATATTTTCTATAAAGTTATCCTACATTTGAATTTATTTTAACTTGAACTTTATTTGGTTTAGGGTGTCCTTTTAATTATTTGTAAGCTGTATAATATTTAACTTCTTAAATATTATAAATAATTTTTATTTTGAAGAAAACTTATATAGTAATCTTTGAAGAGAGTGCACAACGAATCATGAAAGGAAATTATTGGTTAATGTTCAAAAAGCATGTCACCTCTAGTTTTGATGCTGAGCTATGATTCACCATTATCACTATATCAGCTTACTTATGGAACCGTTTATTGATAAAAATGATTCTGTATTGATGTGTATCAATCGTGTACAAGGTAGTACAAAATATATAGACAATACTAGAAAGGGAAAAGATACAAACATAAATACAAAATGGCATAGATCAAGGGAGAGAATTATATGCAGCCATTGATTAAAGATTGATTTGCAATCATTTGTCAATCTCGTTGATTGACTAAGTAAATGAGAGGAGAATATTCATCAATCATTGATAGCTAGATTAGTGGTGTTGATACGCCCCCACAAGATGGAGGATCTGTCGGAGACTCCAATCTTGGACTAAAAAAGATGAAAGGAGCTCTTGCAAGCGGTTTGGTGAGGACATCCGCGAGTTGATCCTTGGTGCTGACATGAAGAACTTTGAGTTGCCCGGAATTAACTTGTTCTCGCACAAAGTGATAATCTAGAGCGATATGTTTCATACGTGAATGATAAACAGGATTTGCACAAACGTAGGTTGCTCCGGTGTTGTCACAGTAAATTGATGGAGTGCTCATAATTGGAAGCCCGAGTTCACTTAGTAAATTCTTAAGCCATGAGATTTCAGCTGCCACATTAGCGAGTGCTTTATATTCAGCTTTGGTAGATGATCTGGAAACAGTCTTTTGTCTAACAGATTTCCAAGAGATGATATTGGGCCCAAGGTAGTGGACCGTCCCCCATCATTAATACCGCCCCAGTCCGAATCTGAAAAAGCCTGCAAGGTAAGATTAGTATTGCGTTTCAAGAACAACCCATGATCGACCGTTCCTTTCAAATAGCGGAGTACCCATTTGAGAGCTTGCCAGTGTGATTGTTTAGGTGAGTGCATGAATTGAGATAGTTTATTGACCGCAAAGGAGATGTCGGGACGAGTGAAGGCAAGATATTGCAGAGTACCTACCAGTTTGCGGTAGGGGGTGGGATCGATTGGGGGAGTGGAGTCAAAGGAAGAGAGAGGATCAGATGTGCTTAGAGGAGTTAGCACCTCTTTTGCACCATCCATTTTAAAGGTGGTGAGAATATCTTGGATGTGGCAGTGTTGGGAAAGAAATAGACCTTGAGGCGTAGGAATGACCTCAATTCCTAGAAAATGATGGAGAGGGCCTAAGTCTTTGATAGAAAATTGTTTGCTTAGGGCTTGAACAAAGGAATCCATAAACGGATTATGATTGCCAGTGAGGACAATGTCATCAACGTACACAAGGAGATAGCAAGTTATATTATTGAGATTGTAGACAAAGAGGGAGGGATCTGAGATACATTTTTTAAAACCAAAGAGAATGGGAAAATTGGTTAGTTCGATGTACCAAGCACGCGGTGCTTGCTTAAGTCTATAGAGGGTTTTTTTGAGTTTGCAAATGTGTCGTGGGAATTCCGTATTGGTGAACCCGGGGGGTTGCATCATGAAAACATGTTCGTGGAGAGTCCCATGAAGAAATGCATTATTAACGTCTAGTTGACGCAAGGACCATCATTTTGAGAGAGCAATAAAGAGAACTGTATGAATTGTGACGGGTTTAGTGACGGGACTAAATGTTTCATGATAGTCCTTTCCATGTTGTTAGTGAAACCCTTTGGCGACTAGACGGGCTTTGTACTTGTCAATTGTGTCGTCCGGTTTACGTTTGATTCGGAATACCCATTTGCAACCAATAGGAGTTTGGGTTGTGTGAGGTACAAGTTCCCATGTGTTGTTATGAAGGAGAGCTTTGTACTCAAGGTCCATGGCATGGCGCCAATCCGGTTCCTTTAAGGCTTGAGTATAGGTAGATGGTTCAAGAGAAACGGGTAGAGGGTGAATGGTGGTAGAGTTGACAAAGCTTGGGTTGTAGTATTTTGGATTTGGTTTTGGTTGTCGACGAGGTGGTTGAGAAATATGTGGAGGTGAGTTTGGGGAAGAGGTGGATGAATTGGTAGTGGATTGAGATTCGGTTGGGTCTGAGTTAATAGGCTGAGTATGTGGGCCGATGGGTGAGGAAGGTTTTGCTGGGCTGAAGAGTGGGGCCGGGTGAGGAGATGGGCTCAGGGGTGGGTGATGGGCTGGTGTCAGATGGGCCTGATGTAGGGGCGTTATGGCTGAAAGAAAGGGAGGAGGTATGTGGGCCGTGAGAAGGAGAAAAGTGAGATGGGCCGTGGGCTTCTGGAGAGATGGGCTGGGGAATATGGGTTGGTTGAGGGATGCTTGTTGGGTCAGAGGATGAGGAGTGTTGGGCAGGAGATGGATGTTGGTTGGTCGAGTGGTTTGGGAACAGAAAGGTTTCAAAGGACATGTGTTTAGGTTGGGAGTTTATAGTTTGCGATGGAAAGATGTGTGGGATAAATTCAACATGGCGGGAATGGTAGAGTTTATGAGTAAGGGGGTCATAGCATTTGAATGCCGATTTGGAAGACAAGTACCCAAGGAATATGCATGCCGTGGAGCGGGAGTGGAGTTTAAAAGCGGCGTATGGTCGTAACCATGGGTAGCAAAGACAACTAAAGGGTTTGAGTTTGGAATAAGTGGGAGTGGTTTTGAACAACATATCAAACGGGGATTTGTTGTTAAGGATGGGTGTAGGCAAGCGATTAATTAGGTGAGTGGCGGTTTGAAACGCATGGGACCAAAAATGTTGTGGTAAGTGTGAGTAATGGAGGAGCACAAGGCCGGTTTCAACGACATGGCGATGATGGCGCTCGGCGACACCATTTTGTTCCGGTGTGTGAGGAGGTGTTGTATAATGGGAGATGCCTTGGGAAGTAAGATATGCGGAGAGACCCACATATTCACCCCCATTGTCGGTAAATAAGGCAATAATATTGGTTTTAAAAAAATTTTCAACTAAAGTTTTGAATTGTGGAAAAAGTGTTTTAACATCGGACTTGCGTTTAATTGGATATAGCCAAATGTATTTGGAGAAATAGTCAACAAAAATGACATAATATTTAAAGCCATCAATAGATGTTTTGACGGGACCCCAAACATCCGAGTAGATGAGTTGGAGAGGTTGATTTGCAACAAAAGAATTTTTGCCAGAAGGTAGTTTGTGGCTTTTATTTAAAGAACACGACATGCAATGAAACGAGTCATGGGTCACTTTATTATAATGAAGTCCTATTCTAGAAATTAAAGACTTAAACACTTGAAACGATGGATGTCCAAGTATGTGGTGCCACATGAGAAGAGAGGTGGTTTGAGTGGTGTTGACTTGAGGAGATAAGGAGATGGGTCCATAGTAGACATCATTGATGTTCACTCCCCGCATGAGACGCGCCGCCGTGCGTAGATCCTTGACAAAAAAATGATAAGGAAAAAATTCAACGGAAACACGGTTAGTACGACAAACTTCAGCAACGGAAATAAGATTATTGCGAATATTTGGAGAAACCAAAATGTTGTTTAAAAGGAGTGAACGGGATTTTGTTGGAATAGTTGTTTGAGAAATATGAGTTATAGGGAGAGTTTTACCATCACCTAGCACGATCTCATCGGTCCTCCGTATTCAGAAAGAACGGGAAATGGATGCTTGTTGTTCGTGTTATTGTCGGAAGCGTCAGTGTCCCACATCCAAGAAGGTATTGTACCCATGGGATGAGGAGTAGTATGATTGACTACCGGGGTGTTGTTGTTAGGCGAGACATTATGTTCTTTAAGAAAGCGACCAAGTTTCCTACAATCCTTAGTGTCATGTCCGGGAATATTACAATAATAGCAATAGGTGTTGTTGTTTCGGGTCGGGCGATTTGTAGAGGAGGTAGGCCGAGAGTTCCATTGGTTTCGATTAGTGGGTGGAGTGGTGTTGCGAGTGGAACGAAAATCAGAGGTGGGTTGGCGGTTATAGTTTGAGTGGGTGGAGCTTCGTTAGGTGTTGTTGATGGTGGTAAGGATGGGTTCGGCGAGAGTTTCTTTGAGGGTGCGTTCATGGTCTAAGAGTTTTTCAGAAAGGTCGGCAAAGGAGATTGTGGTGTCACGGGTTCTAAAAGAGGCTACCAAGTTGGAATAGTCATCACCTAGTTGGTTCATGATATGAACAACAAGATCTTCCTCGGACATAGGGCTTTGAGCAATAGCAAGTTCATCAAATAGAGACTTCATTTCATGGAGATAGTCGGAAATAGAGCGATTCCCTTTTGGATTTTTGGCTAACCGAGACTTAAGGGAGATGATGCGAGAACGTGATCGACTCGCATAGCTTGAGTTTAAGATATCCCAAGCTTGGCGGGCTGTTTTGGTGGACGAAACAATAGGTTGGATTTGATCGGAGCAACTACCAAGAAGAGCGCTTGTAATCATTTGGTCTTGACGGAACCAACGGAGATATTCCGGGTTCGGTTTGGTTAGTTGGCCCTCAGTAATAGTTACGGTTGGAGTGGTCTCGGTTCCAATGATGTGGTGGTTGAGTTCAAGACCGATTAGGGTGGCGGTAACTTGGGTGCGCCACGAGGGGAGGTTTTGAGGGGTAAGTTTGATGGGAAAGTGAGTAGCAGCGGTAATATGAACAATCGGTTTAGCCATGGGGATAGAAACGGGTAGGCAGCAAGAGATCAGAAGGTGTGCGAGAGGAAAAAAAAGACTGTTGTAGCCGAAGGTTGATAAGATCGAATGTGGCTCAAATGAGCTTGTTAGGCTCTTGATACCATATTGATAAAAATGATTCTGTATTGATGTGTATCAATCGTGTATAAGGTATTACAAAATATATAGACAATACTAGGAAGGGAAAATATACAAACATAAATACAAATGGCATAGATCAAGGGAGAGAATTATATGCAGCCATTGACTGAAGATTGATTTGCAATCATTTGTCAATCTCGTTGATTGACTAAATAAATGAGAGGAGAATAATCATCAATCATTGATAGCTTGATTAGTGGTGTTGATACCGTTTTCCTACATAAGTTCCTTTACATCAAAACACATTCCAACTGTCACCAACCATGCCATCCATGAGATCTACAGTGTTGGGATGGACCTGTATGGGCAGTGTGCCCACAATAAAAGCCCTTTTTAAATTTGCACTAACAGCTGTCGAAGCCGCCAAAGCAGCACAGTGGCTACTTTGCAAATCAACAATCGCACTGGAGTCTGCAACATTCAACCTGTTTCCCAATCTGGTGGCAATCAGTCCTCTTTTGGCAAGTAACCGGCTAGTAAAGCAAGCAGGCCACTTCTGGAACGAAGACATGACGTGTCTCGAATGGCTTGATCAGCAAACAGTGTGCTCAGTCGTGTGTGTGGTGTTTGGTAGCTTCACAATATTCAACCAAACTTAGTTTCAAGAAGTGGCACTTGGTCTTGAACTTACCAATAGGCCGTTCTTGTGGGTCGTGCGACCAGGGTTAACCATCGTTGTAAAACAAGGTTTCCAAGGCCGAGTACTCTCCGAGTAGTCGCTACAAGGTAGGCTGCCGAGGCGACTTTCTTTGACTCTGCCTAATTACTCGGAATCGGTCAAACACGGTCAACCTCGGCCAAAATCGTATCTAGTAGGTCAACTCGGGCCTTGTTTCACTTAAAAAATAATAAAACACAATTTCTATGTCTATTATATTAAAGAATGAATATCATTTTCACGTATTTTGTTATAGATATTAGTAAATTTATGTTATTTGACATATATTAAATTTCCAAAAACTTATTTCTTTATAAGTTAACATGTCCGAGTACTCCCCGAGTACTCTCCACCTAGGCCGAGTACTCTCAACTCCCCGGTTAACCAAGGAGATGTGTGATATGTACCCAGAGTGGGTATATGGACCGAATAGGCACTCGTGGGAAGATAGTGAGCTGGGCTCCTCAACAAGCAGTGCTAGCTCATCCTTCTATTGCTTGCTTCGAACTCTACTCTAGAAGGTGTGAGCCATGGGGTGCCTTTTCTTTGTTGGCCTTATTTTGCTGATCAGTTTCTTAACCGGACATACATTTGTGACGTCTGGATGAACAGGCTGGGGTTTGAAAAGGATGAAAATGGTGTTATCGGGAGAGACGAAATCATGGGTAAAATAGATCAGCTGATCAACAATAGAGAGTTCAAAACAAGGGCGCTCGATCTCAAGGAAAAGGTTATAAATAGTATTAGAGAAGATGGTTCATCGTGCAAGAACTTTAAACGATTCGTTAAGTGGATGCAGGAGAAAGATGGTTATGGTGAGAACGTTACGAAGATACAGTTGGGTCTGTAGGATAATAGGCCAAAGGTAAAAAATGTTTGTATTATGACCAGATAAGAAAACAACTTGTTTTGGGTACCATTACTTTATAGACAATGTCCTTTTACAGACCTAATTTTCATACCCAACCCACCGATTTTTTTTAATTTTGGCAAGATATTGAATTTTATGACATGCTGTTGTGACCGATAAAACCTACATCGGATGACTTTAAAAGAGCTTTTATAACCTCTACCGACACTGTTTATAAACACTACAGAAAAGGATCTTTAAAGTAGATTTCACATGAAGCCAACTTCTCAATTAACTCAAACACCAATACAGTTAATTAACTCATACAACTGATTCAAAACAGAAAGCCAAACCCACAAAACGCACCAAACAAAAAATAACCAAAATTTGTTCCTTCATGCTAAATGTATAAGCTACATAACATAAAAAATATGACTGGAATCAAACAGCAACAACAATCCGCCCAGTCACTTGATCAAGGTCCCGCTGACCATTTGAAGTGATTCTTCTCCCTCTGTAACAACATCAAACAAAAGTTTACGCATAAACACAAGCATCATAAATAGATTTACTCTGTGTCATCTTCATTTAAACATCGAGTAATCTCCCATCTTGAGCTAGTTTCACGAAACTAAAAAACTTCAAAAATGTGTGTTGAAGGTTGTTGAAGGATATGACAAATGATACCACCACTGCTTTTGCAGAAATGTGGTGGAGCACTACCGTTCCTCTTACGCCCACCATAGATTCTCTGGAACGCACCAACACCAATACCGCCCTTCAGATAAATTTTCCTAGCAATAGAAGCTGCACATTAAATTGACATTAGGGTCAAACCTGGTACATTTGAACAACTCCTTAGAAAAAAGACTTATTCTTTAACTTTCAGGATAGTAATCTGAAAATTAGTTTGAACTTTTTTTGGGTCAAACCTGCTGCATTTAGACAATGGTGTCAACTTTCAAGTCTGATATGGTTTCACTTTCAAGTCACTTTGTTTAACTTATCCTTTCATGGTCTCATATATAGAACTGAAATTTATATGGTTTTAAGCCACTTTATAGCATGAATTCGAAAGCCTCGTACATGAATTCAAAAAGAAATAGAAAATATACCTTACGGTGCAACTGGACCTCGAACGTGTTTCGTGGTCTTGATCTTTGATCAACTTGAAATCTCCATGAAACAAAACGAATCAATTAAGGATCTGAGTTCGAGTTTGCAATTTCGACCAAGTTACATATATATATTTACATGTGAAGCTTTATTTTCTAGAGTTTGCAATTTCGGCTCATTTATCATCTTTCGGCCCAGTTATCTATAAATCATAGTTATTAAAGGCGCGAGGCGCACTCAGGGCGATTCGTTGGGCCCGTGGCTTTATTTGTGCCTAGGCGCACCTGGGCGCTCACTTTAATAACTATGCTATAAATAAGATGGGTAAAACAAAAAATATTAGCTCAAATGGGTGGGAACATAATAAAAAATGTATATAATGATCATTCTATTAAAAATAATACATTTTTAGCATGGGCTATAAAAACAGACTATCACATTATATCTTTGGATTGTCAAGATTGTCTTTCTTTCAAATGAAACTCAAAGCAACCTGGGTAAGCCCCTGCCAAAGTGTCGCCAAGTCCCTTTACATCCTATAGTGTTAAAATGAGACAAAGAAGAGAATGGGGTTAACTTTAGATCAAACAATTACCTGCAGTCGATCATATGGATCTGTTGTCATGTTTTTTGAAAATGTGAATTATTAGTGTATCGAGAGAACTGAAAATATAGATCAGGTCTTACCTCCGCGTAAACCACCGTAAATGAAAATTAAATCCCCTACAGCAGCAGCCGCGTGCCTACACTGCCTTGTTAATTCAACCGCGCCATCTCCGCCAGCAGCATCAGCACTGTATCTACCAGTCCTTGGAGACGTCACAACAGATTTTGTATCGCACCAAACTCCTGCTGCAGTATCAAGAACTCCACAAAAGAATGCAAAAAAAAAAATGAAATGAAAAACATCTGAAAAAATCATACAAAGGAATCCAAAATTAAAATCAGAACACACCTCGATAACTGATTCTCAACATTCTATTCTTTCTAGTTTATACAAATCCAAATCGGCTATTTTTCCATTATATACAAATAAAACATAAAGCCTATATTTTTGTTAGGTTAGAGTCAAATCATACCTGCCACGCTAGATGAGTCCTCCACCATGCGACAAAGAGCGTAAAACAACACTGCAGGTGAGCAGACAGAAAGAGAATACCATCAAACAAAGCTAATACAAATCAGCATAATACGTGGTGAAATTTTACCTGATTCGTCAAAGAAGAATGATTGTCGTCAGATCATGACCACCAGAGTCGGTTTCGCGACCAGAACCTTAACCACCCTTAACACAATTCACTATTAAAACTAAGGTCCTTAAGTTAGACAAACTATGAAGCGGGGATTTGAGCCCGCTCTTTAGTAACATTTAGACATTTTAGGGCTTGAAAGTTACCTCAGTAGTTCCTAAGCGTTGATTCGGAAAAAGGTAGAATGACGGAACCCTGGATTCTGGAAGTCATCACCACCAAATCTTGAATCATTGCATGCAGAGTCCTTTAAAATTAACTGAAATTCATAACACATTCACAATAATCAAGAATAAATAAATTGAAACACGAATTACCTAGGGTTACAGGTTTCTTAAGCTTAGAGAGAGGGTCAATGAAGATCTGAAACCATAGATTCTCATAACCATCTATCCATCAATCTGGATCTTGCGAGACAGATTGACCAGAGATTCGACTCTTGAAAAATGCTTCTAACAATTCATTAAAGAAAAACTAGATTCCTTACCTTGTACCTAGATGAAATCTTCTCATGATTCCTCAAATATTCTTCCTGAGTCTACTTCGCAGCAAATACAAATCCTAAAGCACCTGTCCTAAAGGTATATCCGACATCAAAAACACCATCACGCGATCATATGCATTAATATTAATAGTAATTCACCTTAAATCAAACGAAAATCGAATAAAGATATGATGGAACCAGAGGAAATCGCGAGAGATAGAGAGAGAGAAAACAATTTGTGGACTGATAGGTGGGTTTTAAGGAGGCATGAAAGCAACAGAATGGTGGAATTGGGAGTAGGGTTTGAGAAGGTGGAATGTTTGTTTTGCAGATGTATCCCAAGCGGCGTTTTTTTTTTTTTAAAAAAATTGCTTGTGCATTGTGCCATTGTACAAGAAGCTTTCAGACTTGTAATGTTGATAAAGTGGCAAATGACCATTTCTGCCCTTCGGATATACATTATATATATATATATAGGGGGCCGCTATAACGAGAACCACCTCGAGTTGTAAGAACCGTGAGAACTACTTGATCCGGGGCGAGGTGGACCAATTTTTTTTTTCAAAAACGTAGATGCATGTATTATAAACACATTCGTAAAAAAAAAAAAAATTAAAAAAAATGTCGTGTGTGTCGTTTTTTACACCACAAGTTTGTGGTTTACGAGTTCCGTAAAATGAAAAACCACATCCAATTGTGAAAACCGTGAGAACCAATGTCCAACCATTGGATCTTACAGATTGATGGATGAGATTAAAAGTAATTAAAAGTAATATTAAATTCTCTTTGTCTTATTATGTTTTTTAATATCAGTTTAAGATCCCGCGAGTTTCGCGGGTGGCTTAACACAAACATTTTATTATTTAATAGTGTTACATAAATTTTTAAAAGGTTATTTTTTTATTTCTTGTTTGTAATTTCTTTTTTATTCTAGTTTTATGGTAATTTTTGTCTTAATTGATTTTTTTTAATTATGTTATTTTGTTATAAATTTATTATGTTAATAATCTAAAAAACAAAATTATATTAAAATAATTGATTAATTAATTATGACATGGGTTTTATCTCACAACAAGTCAGTTAACAATGGGCCCCTTAATTTTAATGCATGCTATCTCTTAGATTGTTTTGTTTAAGAATCTAAATTATTATAATTATAATTATTATTATTATTATTATTATTATTATTATTATTATTATTATTATTATTATTATTATTATGTTTTCGAAATACCAATTAGCGCATTAATTTCTTTTAGAAAAGGTATTGACCATACTAAAAAAAGTGTCTATTAGAACCCGAACTTATGTTGACTGTTTGTCAAACTCTCTGAACCTCTTAAGACATCAAACTATTTCATAAATTTAAAATAATATAATTGTTATAATATTGTTAAGCATTCATACTTAGTTAACACATTAACTTATTAAAAACATGGACACAAAATCGCTACTGGGTCAACTCAACCAAATTCATCCGAGCCCATTAAATTTGCATGTGTTGCAAACCAAGCTTGATGAACAAATTCCTGCAAATAAAATACAACCTTTTAATGAGAGATAACCTGTTAAAAGAAAAACATGTTCCATTTTCTACCAAATGATAATGATAATAATGCATCCAGGTCTGATAAAGGCATGTGCAGTATCATAACAAAGTTCTTATAAGGCATGAATTACAATAACAGATCTGTTGGGATTGAACCCTACCAGAGGAACGGATAATGAAAGCCAAAACCGGATCACTACAGTGGATTAGTCATAAGCAGCTGTTTATACTAAGCTTTCCCCTTGACAGTGACTCCAACATCTGATATGCTCCAAAGTACTGCCCTTATCAACAACTGCTGATCCTCAATCTACTGTTAAGCCAAAGCACTGATGATGTTTAAAGGCTAAAGCTCAATCTACTAAGGGAATCCAAGCACTGCTGAAGTATTAAAGCACTGCCCATTCAAGGTCTGAACATCCTTTGAAGAAAGCACTGTTGCTCAAACAACAGTGGTTGACTACATCAGTGGAATGAAGAATCAGTGTTTAGAATGAAATCAGTGTATGTATGATCAGTTGTTATAGAACAGTAGATAGAGTTTGTTAGTTTGTTAGATGTCACTTTCATGGTGACGTCAGCTGAGATGCCTCAGTGGTTTGGTTTGCCTATAAATGGAGCAGTGCTCTGTACTGTTACATTTGATTGACTGAGTGGGTTCTTCTCCTCTAGTCCAATCCTTTCATCTTGTGCAATCAACCTTGGAGCATCAGGCTGAGGGGGAGTTTAGTTCTGTAAGCATGCTTTGTAAGCTTTTGATTTGTATTCTAATCATTCGACTCAATATGAAGCATATGTTTATCAAAACTATTTTCTCCTTTGATTGTGTTTACAAAGTTTGTATCATTTCCGCTGCATTTAAATCTCAATTCATATCTAATGATTTGTTCTATTTATACAAACAAACACAATCATGAGAGCCTCAGATCCTAACAATTGGTATCAGAGCTTGGACAGTCAAATTCGATCTAACAATCAATTTGACATAACAGTTCAGCTCAAAATTCATTGATACTAAGGTTGATTGTATTTTGTTGAAAAACAGAGTAACGAGAAATCATGTTTAAAATGATTATTCAGATACTCTGTAAAACAACCAAGATGTCATAAGACACACAAACTCCAAATAACAAGTGATATCATGCATAAAACACCTATAGTGATCAGATCTGAAAATATGTCTGATAACTATGGTATAATCATTTCCTTTACAAAATTGATTTCAAGTGTTAATATGAAGTTTGCGCTGGTTCCATTAGTTTTAATACTAAGGTATGAACCTCCTGTCAACAAAAACCTAGTTTCATAAAACAATAGTGTTTTTGTTAACATAAAAGGAGGGAAATTAAAACTTTAGTTATTACATCTTATGTGTTGAAAACAGGTTGAGAATCCTGTTAAAAAGGATCAAATCAATTCTGTTAAGAACACATCGAGAAAATCAGATGAAAAACAGACTAAATCATACGTGATGTGAGATTTGACATAAGCTTATGCAAAAATGTCCAAGTTTCTCCAAACATTGCTGTAAAATGATTCTGGTCTGGATATCTCTTCAATAAAAACCTCTCAGTAAGTATTTTTGTACTTATGAATGGGAAGGGTAAAAAGGGAAGAAGAAAATTAACAAAACTCAAAAGTGTGTTTATCTCAAAACTTTTAAAGTCAAAAGAAAGAAGTATAAACATAAAACACTTAAGAGTCCAAAGTTGGGTAAACAGTGGTCATCAAGCAATTTTTGTGCATTCATAGATTCAGGGAAGTTCAGGTAAAGATAGTATCACCAGTGATTGAACATATAAGAGGACTTTGCAATCAATTAATGAGAAGATAGTTCAAAACATTGATAATTACAATGTATTTCAATCATAGATCAAAAATTGGGGGGGGGGGGTTTATTGCACGGACCTCCCGGCCGCTGGAGTGATCACACTCCACAAGCTAGCAACGTCCCAATGCTGCCTGGCGGTGAATACCCCATCCCGAGCTGAGTCCGTTTCCCTCTGGAAAGAAGGTGGCAGAATACCCCCTGCCTGGACTCGAACCCGGGTCTCTATGAAGAGTAGAGGTGGGACTGGCCAACTGGGACACCCCAGTTGGTTATCATAGATCAAAAATTGATTGCTAACAAACTTTAAACTACTGAGATACTCATGTTCTAATTCAAATAATTAGACACAAAATGAGTAGCCTTAGTAAAAAGATGTTCATCATCTGGATACATGTGGAAAACCTAGAACATAAATCCCTGAAAAACTGCTGACAAATTTAACTTGATAATTTGCATCTAAAATGTAATTTGTTAAGTATAGCATTTCTGCAGAAGTATATTAACAGGTGTTGGACATGATATTGTGTTTACACAAGGCGAAATAAATTCCCACATCTAAACAAGCAGATGCTCAAATTTTACTTGTCAAAAGTTCAAACACTACTGTTGCACCAATAGTTGCTGAGCTAATGGTCTTTCCCTGTCTTACCACTGTCTTTCCCTTAACTACTATTGTGGCCAAACATCTGTTTCCTAAAGTCTATCCACTGCTGAAAGACAACCCCTGCTCCCTCATATTCCTGATAAACACTGTTGTTCAAAATCAGTGTTCTATCCACTGATATGCTATCCACTGATAGTAAAAAAATCACCCACTGTTTCATTTGTTACCGTTGTAACTACTGAAGGTTGATCCATCAGTGGCTCTTAAAACAACTGTCCTCCATTATTTAATCTTTCATCAGGGGTTGGCACGTGTCCAGATCTCGGCCATCAGATCGTTGTAACCGCTGCCACATCAGCATTCATTTTTCCCTAAAATAAAACCCTGGTTAAACCTAAACAGGGGCTCACACTGTCGAATTGAATTCCAAAATTCTCTTCTCAAAGCAGTTTCCAACTCTACATCACAAATTACTCTTCATTCTTCTTCATCACAATGACAAAATCAAAATCGAAATCAAAATCATCTTCTCATCTGCTTCCAAAGACGCCACTCAAATGGCCGCTGAACCCATCGAAATACCATACAAAGCCCCTCACAACTACTTGAGTATACTCACAAAACCCACTGCCACCAACACCTTCGACTCCATCATCGACACCTTATCTGCATCAAAGTACAAAACTTTGCTAACAGCAGATGCTCCCATTTACCAACAAACCCAGAGAGAGTTCTGGAAAAATGCTACCCTTGAAAAACAAGGAGACATTGTCACAGCCATCAATTCCTCGATACAGGGTAATGCGATTCAAATTTCTCCACAATCCATTTCAGAAGTCTTTAAACTCGATGATCAGAAAGGTAAAACTTCTTTCTCTAAAACCGAGTTGAAAAATGATGTCTTGAATAAGGGGTATGCAGAACAACCAAAAAAAGATACCTTACAAAAAGGTTATTTCCCTTCTCCACCTAGGTTTTTATTTCACACTCTTCTGATGTGTGTTTCTAACAAAACAACTGTTTTTAACGAAATACCATCAAAGATCCAATGCCTAGGATATGCTATTTTAAATAATGAATATTTTAATTACTCCCAGGAGATCTTTGATGATTTGGTAAAAAATGTTGATAGCAAATCATTCTTACTTTTTCCAAGGTTTTTAAGATACTATTTTGAACAAAAATTTGGAAAAGAAGATGAAAAATTTGCTCAAACAAGGTACCTATTTTCAAATAAATGGTTTAACACCTGAGACATTCTCAAGAATGTTAACACCTTCAAAAACAAAAGCAGAGGTGCCTGAGCAGAATTTAGCAGATGACACTGCTCCTCAGGTATCGGCTGCTGAGCCCACTGCTCCAGGTGATCATAGCAGCACAACCACTGCTTTGAAACCCACACCTGCTATTACCAAAAAGACCAAAAAGAAAACATCCAGAAAGCCCCCCAAACCCAAAACAAAGGCACCTCTGGAAGATGAGATCCCAGAGCCACTGCCGTGACAACACAAATGTCACCAATAACCACTGCTGCTACTTCCTCACAGCAGATGGAAGAAAGATCTCCACCCTTGCCTCAAACTCCTCCTGCATCCTCACAAAAGGATCAGGTTGTAAACACAGGGACCCCACATTATGAAGCTCTGGACCCACTCGGATCCATCTTCCTCAGTCCTGATCCCAAGGACATGTCTCTTTCAACACCATTATCTTCACCCCTCACATTACCATAATCCATGCTACCTTTGTTGCATGCAGTTAATATAGCTCAGACACAAACCAGTTCCTCTCAATCACCTATCACTGAGAGTATACTCCCATAAGTGACTGGGTCTGATGTCTATGCCTCTGCTATCCCAGCAACAATTGAGGAGGTTACACTGCAGGGATTACAAGTAATTCCTGACAGTAGTTCAAGTGGAGCAGCCACTACAAATGTTGAACCCATTGGTTTACATTTGGACAGTGGTTACATTCATAAGACTCCATTGAAGGCAATTTCTTCAATAGCACCTCTGAGAACCACCAGTGAGGTTATGCCCACTGGTACCCTCAAAAGGCTATCAAGTGCTGAAGAAAGAAGTCCCTAGTACCAAGAACAAGGGGCATCAATGACTGACTTCTGGGATTCAGTTCCTAAGTCACACTGATGTGTGCTAAACAGACTATAAAAATTAACTAAATTAGACTCCCTAAGCTAGACACTACAAAGCTTTAAATTTATAAAAACAGACTCTCTAAAACCTAAACCACACAACCGGCAAGTGTACCGGTCAATGTAGTATAGCCTAAGCAAGTCCGAGTATCGAACCACAGGACTCTATGTATCACGTAGACTAGACTCTAACAGACACTGACAGACGCGACTTAAACTTGTTTAATTGTTTGGGGGGGGGGGTTACGGAAACTAAGGAAAACTATATTAAACTACTAAATTAAACTAGAACTAGACTAAAGACGAATAAAGACTGAGGACTTTTCTTATATGAGAACGAGACCACCTAGACAAGAATCCTGGATTGTTTTTAAGAGATTAACGATTAAGTTAAGTGCACGAGTTATGGAACCGGGATCTTAAAGTACTAAACCTATTAAGAACCATCGAGGCCCCTCGACCCTTCTCAAGGAGAAACCTGTGGAACTACCTAGGCCGTTAATCTTACCGGTTATTAGACGCCTTTCCAGTTGTCTAATTATTGTGTAAGTACCCTAATGTTGACCTATTCTTTTCCAATCCTAGGTCTAGGGTAGTTTGAAGTAATTAATTTGACTTGATAGACTAATAAGACCGACAGGTAAACCAAGACATGACCTTTTCCAAGGACTATCTAAAGCAATTCGCCGGGTAAGACCTACCAATAGCCCCTCACTTTCCAGGTATTCGGACTAGTAGAACACTAAGACTTAGTAAATTATTACTAGTTACCTCTAGGGGTTATTGGCCAATTCTCCCTAAAGAGCTAAGGTTTTCTTATGTGATATAGACACTCACCGAAATCCTAAACCCTAATATGACTCTATGTTGTGATATAGACCGTCACTAAGAATCATATGAAGCAAATAATAACAATAAACCAATTCAAAGTACGCATACACATCAAACCATTAAATCAAACCGCTTACTAGACACAATTAATCCATAACAATCATGCAAATAACATAAACCGGTAAAAACTTTATATTAATCCATTCATCAAGTCTAGGCAGTTTATAAGTTTAGCCAAGCATACTAAAACGTGAAAACAATCCAAAGAAATCTAAAGCGGAATTCATCATAACAAGTTTCGTAAGAAAAGTTAAGAATAAAGAACTAGAAAACCCGATTAGATCTTCAAGCCTTCTTCCCCGAACTCGTGCCGATGATTCCTAGGCTTCAAGATCTCCGAAAAAGCTCCAAGAATGCTCAACGATTGCCCAAGAACTCCCCAAGGTCGAAAATTAGGGTTTACCCACGTTTTTGATGGTTATATATGACTTTCCATAAAAACCCTTTACTAAATTCGTAATAATTACCAATCAGAACGCTCTGGCTGGGCGCCAGAAAATCAGGGACTGCCAGAAAGTGATTTTTCAGCTTTTAAACTCTATTTCAACTCCTCGACCTTTCCAACACGCTTCAAGACTTGACACTTCAACATTTTAACTCGTTTTACTCGGTTTCTCGCATATTTGAGCATCAAGACCTGCAAAACACGACTTGATCAATAGTATACATATTCTAACGAAAATCAAAACTAAATATAACGAAAACTATACAAACTTTACACGAATAAATGATGTATTTTGCAATACATCAAACATCCCCACACTTACTCTTTTTTCGTCCTCGAAAAAGAATTATGCAACGGAATCAGAAACAAATTATCACTCGGGTCAAAAGCATAGGTATATTTAATTAAAACCAAGACTTGCGTTAGCCGCGATTGCGAATATACTTGTCCCCTTAAACCCGAATCCAATCCTAAGCCCCTTATCATGTGAATTTACTTTAAGTGCGGTCAGTCTACCTAGGGTCTCACACTAGAATCAACAGTCCACCTACTCCCGCCTCAAGCTTATAGGACTAAAGGAACGATCACTGAACCAATTCCCAACCGTCTTATATCAAAACCAGAAGAGTTTACAATCATATTTTTCTTTTTTTTTTCATTTTTTTTCTTTCGTTTTTTTTTTCTAAGTGAGCATAGACAATGCTTTCCCTAACCAAGAGGCAATCCGGCTGTAGAGTCGCTATCCCCAACCACAGATTACTTAGGTTTCGGTACTTTTTCTCTTTTTTGCACAGTCGATTTCACACACCCTAGCGGTAATCTTGCTGTAGAGTCGCTATCCCCAGCTCAAATTACATAGGAAGGCATTACTTTCATTTAGTTTCTAGCCCACTTTTTATTCTATTTTTTTTTTCATGATCACAAACTCTAACGATTTTAATTTATAACAGTGCCCCTTATACTATTATTGGCGGTTTTAATTTCCCATATCTCCCAGGGGAAAACCCACTAATAAACCGACAATTAAGATATATTAGCTCAAAGGGACTTAAAACCAAACCCGGGCCTATCCACATATCCCTAACTAGACGCAAGCTCGATTTATTTTATTCTCTTATTATTATTATTTCAGCCCGAGCAAAAATTTATCTTTTCTATCATTTTCCGTTTTAATTGCAAACTTCTTTTTTATTCGAAAGACATTTTCTGATTTTTCAATTTTTTTTTGAATTTTTGAATTTTTGAATTTTTTTTGTGTTTTTCAAATATAAGACTCGATTATTTACATGTATCTCATCCCCACACTTAGAGATTGCATTGTCCCTAATGCTAGAACGAAAATACGACTGAACAACTACCTAAAAAAATAAAAACTGCAAACGAAATAAATAAAAAAGTACAACAACAAAAAGGGAAACGACTTAGCTGAGTATGTGAGACTGTCAAAGTGCCAGTCGTTTCCACATAAGCCCTCCAATTCGATACGCGCTCAGCAAACAACTCCTAACCTCGGACACGCGAACGAAAGCGGCTACAAATACCAACCTAATCACGCAAACACCGAACACTAGCAAAAGATAATATGTAATATCACGTTCAACAACCATCCACAATTGTATCAACCAACCCCAAAACCCATCCAACTTGTTTAATGTATTTAAGTACAAACCAATAGACGGGGATTAAAAACAGCATAAAGATAAAAATAAACAAAAGATATAAGCTGTCATCCTCGCTCTACTCTGCATCATCCAACACCTCATCACCCGCCTGTGTCCTACTGGGCCCTTTCCTAAGCGAGTGTCTCAGCCTCGTTTCCTGTTGGCCCGACTTGAAGTTCCTGCACGTGACATTCTGCAAAACAATTCAATAATGGCAATACGAAGCAAATAGAATATTAGTCACAAACTATTTTTGTATTTTTTTTAACATAAACAAATATATACAAAAACAACGGCCGTATAGCATTTCGTTCGCGGCCGTAGTTTATAAACAAAGTGACATTAGAGCGACTTTTGCAAATCTCTTTTTAAGCATAACCGAACCTCGCCCGAATGGAGATTGAGTACGGACGAGTGGTATCAATAATAAAGTACGCAAAACAAAGCATAATGACACTTTGACGACACTAACACGACTCAAAAATGACACGCACGACCTAACGGACACTAAACTAAACAACGACTAGACTAGACCTCGACCTAAGTAGACGCCAAAAATACAAGATTAGAACCTCTACCTCCGCCCGGCACTTTACTCGCCCTCGAGTAAACCCAAGTGCCTAATCCTCAAACAAAACTGAAGTGCGGAAGCAACGGAAACGGGACGCAAAATCAGTAAAATAATATTCTTATGTCAAAAACACGCGACCTGTATCCCCACACTTAGTTCTGTCCGCAGCTACATAATCATAAAAAAACAGCCTAAAACCATCGACATCCCTTTCAGGAACCTTAGTTAACTCACTGAACACATCAAATCAATCCCCACGACAAGTATCATTCAAGAACAACCGGCCCAGGCCACCAGTACTCATGTTGAAACAGCAAATCTCAAGCCTAAATCTATCCGCAAAAATTGCACCTTTGAACACCTACCATAATCACCCAACCCCCTAACTTTAGCACTACTATGTCCTAGATCGAAATTATCCGTAATAATCAAGTCAAGCGGACTAATCAACTCCTTAGTCAGCCAAATAGTATATCCATCCCAAACCACCCGCACTCTCGCAATACCCTAAAAACAGACCTGCACAAACTCGACATACGCTAAACGACATCTCACATAACCTGAGCACCCATAACATGCTTCGACAGAAAGACACACTAAACCGCAAAAGAAAACTGACTGCAACTGAGACTCGACTGACCCAACACATACTTACTAAACTAAAAACACTGAACTACACTAACTCAAAATACAGAATTTATAGGATAAACATACCTGAGATTCGAAAGAAACAGGAAGAAATAGAGAGATTTTTTTTCGGTTGAAGTTTGATCCCCACAGCAAAATCTGATTTTTATGGTGAAATATGGTAGAAGGATGGTTGAAAACGGTTACGTGAAGGTTATATATGTAATGGTGGTGGGGAGGTAGGTGAGGGTTAGTGGCTGGTGGAGGTTAAGGGCGGCGGTAGTGGAGGTTAGGGTTGTCTGCGGCGCTTGGGGAGGAGGTAAGGTGGGAGTGGTGGTCAGATGTATAGGAGAAGGAGGGAGAAGTGGGTTTCTGTGATGAGAGGATGAGGGAGATGGGGGTTCTGCGTAAAGGGGACTTGGGAGGTGGGTGGGTTTTTAAAATTTTTTTTTTTTTTTGGGCTTCCAATTAAATTTTGGGCTGCAAATGTGGGAGGTGGCGGCCCGCCAGGAAACCGTGATGTGGGTGGCGGCCCACTACCTTGTCAGTTTGCATCAAAACTGGTGACGTGTTGGCGGGGGGCTAGAAAATCCGGTGGTGGGTGGCGGGGTACCACCACGTTAATTGTGTTGTTTGGTTTTAAAATAAGTGGGTTTCAGCTATGGTTGCTGGCCGGTGGCCAGAAAGTTCAATAAATGGTGGCGGCCCGCCAAACCGTATGAATTTCCGAATTTTTTTTTTCCAGGTGAGCATAGATTTAAAACACCATCTGCAGGTGAGTTTTAAAACACCATCTGCAGGAGAAGGTTTTTTTTTTTTAAGTATAAAACTCACCTGCAGATGGTGTTTTAAATCTATGCTCACTTGCCTTAGAAATTTTTAGTATTTTTCCCAAACCCTCCAAAAACCAACCGAATTTTTTCTAAGTCTTAACACTTACTTGGAACCTTATTCTCCTCGCAATTTCCTTCAAATCCTCGGTGATGCACTCCTGCAAACGACTCAAGACACGAACAAAGACCCGAAAAAACTAACAAAAACAACCGTTAGCTACCGAAAATTACAAAAAATTATGAATATACAAACGGTACAAACTCTACACTTGGGATTTCAACTTTTCACATACTTACGGAGGATCATCGAGATGCAGCTCACCTCCAAACACACACTCACGGGTTGTAGCACCATTATACCTATCATTGATCAACTCAACCCAAACACTCTTATCTCTCTCACAACCTCTCAACTCTTCACTTGGCGGTTTGAATCTATACTCTTCATATCGAACTCCATCCCCACACTGAACCTTGCTCAGTGTCTCTATCTTAGATTCTAAACGCACGATTCTCTCCTCTAATTCCTCTACTCTCCTATCCGGTGGATCCCCACACTTGAATCCTATCACCTTCTCTAGACTCGGATCACTTATCACCTTCTCCTCATCTTTCTCGTCCTTCTCAAACTCCCCTACTAACGATACCGCCTCCACTTTATCACTTGACCCTCTCGAATTGGTAACCTTAAAAATTACCGATTCCTCGCCCGCTCTAAGTGTGATGGTGCCTAAAAAGACATCTATGAGAGCTTTAGCGGTGTTCAAGAACGGGCGTCCTAAGATTAACGGTACGTTTTCATCGGCTTCCATGTCTAGAATGACGAAGTCAGCCGGAAAAACGAACTTGTCCACCTTAACAAGCAAATTCTCGACTATGCCCCTAGGGTGTTTCACGGATCTATCAGCTAAGGATAATGTCATTCGGGTGGGTGAAAGCTCGCCTAAGTCTAGCTTTTCGTAGAGAGAAAATGGCATCAAATTGATGCTAGCACCTAGGTCGGCTAAAGCTCTAGTATTAGTGTTACTACCGAATAGACAAGGAATTGTGAAAACCCCGGGATCGGTAAGCTTCTCAGGAAGCTGATTTGAGACAACGGCCGAACATCCTCCATGCAATGGAACATTCGACAACTCCCCTAACTTCTCCTTATTCCTAAGAAGGTCCTTTAAAAATTTCGCGTATTTTGGCATGGACTGGAGTGCCTCGATAAAAGGAAGATTAATCTTCAATTGCTTGAAGATGTCTAAGAATTGCCCATATTCCCTCGAGTATTTTTTATTTTTAAGACGTGAAGGGAACGAGACATACGCATGGTTCACTAAAGGCGAAGGCCTAACATCCATGGGAGGTTTCTCTACTCTCTTCTCACCTTGAGACTCACCGGACTGTGCAGTACTTGCTGGGCGCAGCCTCGATTGCACTTTGCCGGGAGCCTCCATCTCTATCTCTTCGTCTACAACATCCCCATCCTCATCGACTACTCTCTCCTCTACTCTCGGGTTCCCTACGGTTTTGCCACTACGGGTGGTAATGGCCTTTACATGAGCATTCGGGTTCGGTTGGGTGTTACCCGCAAACTGACCGGGTAATCTCTCCTCTAACTTCTTAGACATATCACCTACAACCCTTTGAAGGTCTTGGAAAGCAGCTTGGTGATTCTTAAGCATAAGATCATGTTCGCTAAGTTTCTTTTGGGTGGTTTGATCCCTAACAATTAATTGACTCATCATGGACTCCATCCTTTCTAGACTACCCCCAAGATCATAGCTTGACCCTTGACCTGATTGAACCTGACTACTTGACCCCCCATTATTAACCTGCCCATTTGAACCCCCACCAAAGAGTGAACCTAAACCCCTATTTGGATTTTGAGCTGTTTGAAAACCAGGGGGTCCGTTTGAGCGAAAATTGTTGTTAGAAGCAAAATTATTATTATTATTACGCCAACCCGAACCAAAGTTATTATTACCAAACCCACTAGATTGACCTCTACCTTGACCCCCTCCTACAAAATCGACTTGCTCCTCACCTACTAGCAGTGGACACGCACTCGTGTCGTGACCCCCTCAACAATACTCACATTTGTCAACCTTAGCCTTAATTTCCTTAAGCTCCCTAGACATGTTTTCCAACACAGCGGCTAAACTAGGATCCATGGTGACGTGGTTCACCCCTCGGGCGGGTGCACTAGTAGTGGTATTAGAATTACCACTTTGATACCGCTGTTCGGCTCGCGATTGAGATTGAGACTGAGCAAATGCCTCAAAACGCTCTAAACACTCAGCAACAGTAAGAATACCCATCATATGCCCTCCCGCATTAGTATCGAACCTATCACGAGTCTCTTGGGTGAGACCGTTATAAAATTTCTCACATAACGCCCAATCAGAAAGACCATGCTGGGAGCAACGAGCACAAAGGTTTTGGAAACGCTCCCAAGCAAGGTAGTAAGGCTCGTCAGGCTCCATGCGAAAAGAGTGGATTTGGTCCCTAAGACGTGAGGCTTTAGCGGGCGGGAAATATTTGTTCAAAAAGGCTTGACGAAGTCCCGCCCAAGTGGTAAAGGTACCGGTTAGTTAAGAGTCCAACCAAGTAGCCGCACGCCCTGCTAGTGAAAATGGGAAAAGCTGAAGGTAAGTAGCATCATTAGGTGCTCCTTGAAGGCTAAAAGTAGCAAGGATACGGGAGAACCGGTTTATGTGGGCCGGTGCGTCCTCGTCCTCGCGGCCATGGAATAGGATGCTAATAGTAATGGCCTGCATGGCATAAGATGGAATCTGCCATGAGTTCTCGCTAACTATGGGTGGAACGGTGATGGGTGAAGCAAGGCCGGTGAAATTCTGGGTGGCTTGTTGGTGAACGGTTTGCCTAGGGTTGGCCATCTTTTCTAGGTTTTCTGGGATGCTAGAGGTACTAGAAGTAGGGCTTTCGGGTGGGGAAACCTTAGGTGAGGTTTTAGGAGAACGGTTTGGTGAAGGTGGTGGTGTAGGCGGTGGGTGGGTAACGGGGTGGAATCGAAATTAGGAAAAAGAGAAAAGGATGAAGAAGCAACCTGAGGGCCTTGGCCCAATTGGGATGATGACTGCTTGACTGGTGGTGGTGGTCCGTGCGAGCGCAGATGTGGCATCCACTACAAGCAAAAACCTGAACACAAGAAGAGCAAACAGAATTTACTACGACTCAAGATGAAAAAAAAAGACACAAAACAAAATAAAACACGTAGCACGTATTTGTCACTGAAATCTATCAAAGCTAATGAACGCGATTGCCAAGAGTCCCCGGCAACGGCGCCAAAAACTTGATGTGTGCTAAACAGACTATAAAAATTAACTAAATTAGACTCCCTAAGCTAGACACTACAAAGCTTTAAATTTATAAAAACAGACTCTCTAAAACCTAAACCACACAACCGGCAAGTGTACCGGTCAATGTAGTATAGCCTAAGCAAGTCCGAGTATCGAACCACAGGACTCTATGTATCACGTAGACTAGACTCTAACAGACACTGACACACGCGACTTAAACTTGTTTAATTGTTTGGGGGGGGGTTACGGAAACTAAGGAAAACTATATTAAACTACTAAATTAAACTAGAACTAGACTAAAGACGAATAAAGACTGAGGACTTTTCTTATATGAGAACGAGACCACCTAGACAAGAACCCTGGATTGTTTTTAAGAGATTACCGATTAAGTTAAGTGCACGAGTTATGGAACCGGGATCTTAAAGTACTAAACCTATTAAGAACCATCGAGGCCCCTCGACCCTTCTCAAGGAGAAACCTGTGGAACTACCTAGGCCATTAATCTTACCGGTTATTAGACGCCTTTCCAGTTGTCTAATTATTGTGTAAGTACCCTAATGTTGACCTATTCTTTTCCAATCTTAGGTCTAGGGTAGTTTGAAGTAATTAATTTGACTTGATAGACTAATAAGACCGACAGGTAAACCAAGACATGACCTTTTCCAAGGACTATCTAAAGCAATTCGCCGGGTAAGACCTACCAATAGCCCCTCACTTTCCAGGTATTAGGACTAGTAGAACACTAAGACTTAGTAAATTATTACTAGTTACTTCTAGGGGTTATTGGCCAATTCTCCCTAAAGAGCTAAGGTTTTCTTATGTGATATAGACACTCACCGAAATCCTAAACCCTAATATGACTCTATGTTGTGATATAGACCGTCACTAAGAATCATATGAAGCAAATAATAACAATAAACCAATTCAAAGTACGCATACACATCAAACCATTAAATCAAACCGCTTACTAGACACAATTAATCCATAACAATCATGCAAATAACATAAACCGGTAAAAACTTTATATTAATCCATTCATCAAGTCTAGGCGGTTTATAAGTTTAGCCAAGCATACTAAAACGTGAAAACAATCCAAAGAAATCTAAACCGGAATTCATCATAACAAGTTTCGTAAGAAAAGTTAAGAATAAAGAACTAGAAAACCCGATTAGATCTTCAAGCCTTCTTCCCCGAACTCGTGCCGATGATTCCTAGGCTTCAAGATCTCCGAAAAAGCTCCAAGAATGCTCAACGATTGCCCAAGAACTCCCCAAGGTCGAAAATTAGGGTTTACCCACGTTTTTGATGGTTATATATGACTTTCCATAAAAACCCTTTACTAAATTCGTAATAATTACCAATCAGAATGCTCTGGCTGGGCGTCAGAAAATCAGGGACTGCCAGAAAGTGATTTTTCAGCTTTTAAACTCTATTTCAACTCCTCGACCTTTCCAACACGCTTCAAGACTTGACACTTCAACATTTTAACTCGTTTTACTCGGTTTCTCGCATATTTGAGCATCAAGACCTGCAAAACACAATTTGATCAATAGTATACATATTCTAACGAAAATCAAAACTAAATATAACGAAAACTATACAAACTTTACACGAATAAATGATGTATTTTGCAATACATCACACACATTGGTACAACCACTGCTGGTGGGGATTCAGATGATCCCATTAACTTGGGTGATGATTCAAAATATCAGGAATTGACGGACAGAGTTGAAAATCTTGAAACTTCAGTTGCTAAAGTAAAGGATATGGTGCAACAGCTGTTAAAAGCTCAGAAAGCACAGTCCACTGCTGTTCCAGCTCAAGCACCTGCACAACCTGCACCTGCTGCAAATGAGCTGTGGAATGTATTCCAACCCCTGCTGGAAAAACAAAAACAGATGGCTGATCAGCAGCATGCAACACAAGTACAGATGCTGACAAACATGGTGGAGTCAAGGTTCAAAGATACTCAGTCAGACATTAAAGCTATCAAGGCTCGCATCCAAAGTACCACTGGAAAAGTTCCTCCCACTGTCCTTTTCATGAATGAACCCTTTCCAGATAATGCCAAAAAGGGGGAGAAGATCAAGTGGAAGAAAAAGGGAATTGAAGATGGTATCTATATTGAACCTGAAAAAAGATAGCCAAACCAAAACTACTGTATCAACACACACCACATCACCACACACCACCATAACCACTGCTCTACCATCATCATCATCTATGATCACATCACCACTGCCAAAACCAAACTCACCACCAAAAACAGCCATCCCATCATCCCCTCCTTCCAAAAAGCAGAAGACAACAGATGCTACAACATCTGTTGTAATGACAAAAGTGGTTGAGACACCAGTTGTTTCAACACCTGTTAGTCAGACACCTTCCACCACTCAAACCACTGTCATCTCAACATCTGCTCAAAAGCAGAAGACACCTACTGACACATCAGTAGTTGTAATGACAACAAAGGTTGAAACACTAGTTGTTCCAACAGCTGTTAGTCAACCATTCACCACTGCTCTCAACATTTCTACATCACAACCAACAAAGCTTTACACCAGAAAAAGAAAAACTACTCAGGCAAATGAGGACAAATATGATCCTATTGCTGCAAAATATCCACTGGAACTGGAAGCTGTAAAAAATGAGATGAAACAATTCTACACTGAGGATGATCCTTCAACAAGAAGATTTCCTTCTCTCATAGGCTTCATAGTCCCAGAAAATATGGATGAATATCTTGAGCTCAAAGCAAGGCAGGCTAAGATAAGAGCCAAAATTGAATGTGAAGGTCAAAGTGACGAAGCCATTTCTGAGAATTTGATATTCTTGCTGACTAAAGTCAAGCTGATGGAAGACTATGCACAAGATCTGAGCAAAGAAAAGGCAGATCTAAGAAAATAAATGAGAAAAGAATATCTTGCATACATAATGAAAGAAAAATTCTATCCAGCTGAAGAAAAACAATTTGAAGAATGGCCAATAGTTGCTTTAAAGCATGAGGCAAACAGAATTGAAAGAATTAAAAATGATCCAAGAAAGAAGAAGACAGCTCCAAATTGGAACAAATACAAAAAGCTCATTGCTGACCTAACATCTGAGTATAAAAGGAAGAAACAGGAGCTGGTTGATGCTAAGGTAGACACTGCTGAAGCCATAGCAAAATGGACAAAGCAGTATACCGATGAGGCTTATGAAAGGCTTAAGAAAAGGAGATAACTGTTTCAGACACTCCAAAGAAGCCTGACTACAAAAAGCTAGAACAGCAGATTGATGCTCTTAAAACACTGATCACATCAACAGATAATCCGATCCTTGTGGAAAACCAAGAAAAAGGAAAACTATTGATCAGTGAAAAGGAGAAAGAAAAAGAAGCTGAGTACTTCACAGAAGCCATCAAGAAAATGGATCTAAAAGAAGATAGATTAGCAAAGCTTCAAGACCTTGCTAAAAAGGTATTGACCAAACCTGCATCACCAAACACTTCAGCAGACATGACAGCCATTGAGCTGGATCAAAAGAAAATGCAAGAGCTGATTGAACAAGAAGCTGCAGAAGACATAGCTGCAGCAAATGAAATCATACAAAAGGTTCTCAATCAAATATCTGTTGACAGTATACAACTTTTCACAAGGCCAATATCTCCAAACTCATCAGTGAATAAATCTCTCCCAAGAAACCCATTAGGTTCAAAAGTACTAAAGTGGATGTCTAATCAAAAGACCCATGTATTGACCCTGGTCTGATCCAATGGTGAAGTGAAGTACATATCAAGGAAAGAAGCACTAGGCCTTGGTGTTGAAGATTTATAGGATCTCCTTGAACTTACACTGTGCAAGGATAAGGATGACTCAAGTTCCAAGGACTTTGAAGTGGAATTTAAAAGACAAGTTAGGGAACTTCTGATGAGAAATAATAATCCTGAATAATGAAGGGTTTTGGCATTATCTGTTCCAGGGGGAGATTGTTGGGATTGAACGCTACCAGAGGAACAGATAATGAAAGCCAAAACCGGATCACTACAGTGGATTAGTCATAAGCAGCTGTTTACACTAAGCTTTCCCCTTGACAGTGACTCCAACATCTGATATGCTCCAAAGTACTGCCCTTATCAACAATTGCTGATCCTCAATCTACTATTAAGCCAAAGCACTAATGATGTTTAAAGGCTGAAGCTCAATCTATTGACGGAATCCAAGCACTGCTGAAGTATTAAAGCACTGCCCATTCAAGGTCTGATCATCCTTTGAAGAAAGCACAGTTTCTCAAACAACAGTGCTTGACTACATCAGTGGAATGAAGAATCAGTGTTTATACATCAATGTTTAGAATGAAATCAGTGTATGTATGATCAGTTGTTATAAAACAGTAGATAGAGTTTGTTAGTTTGTTACATGTCACTTTCATGGTGACGTCAGCTGAGATGCCTCAGTGGTTTGGTTTGCCTATAAATGGAGCAGTACTCTGTACTGTTACATTTGATTGACTGAGTGGGTTCTTCTCCTCTAGTCTAATCCTTTCATCTTGTGCAATCAACCTTGGAGCATCAGGCTGAGGGGGGGTTTAGTTCTGTAAGCATGCTTTGTAAGCTTTTGATTTGTATTGTAATCATTCGACTCGATATGAAGCATGTGTTTATCAAAACTATTTTCTCCTTTGATTGTGTTTACAAAGTTTGTATCATTTCCGCTGCATTTAAATCTCAATTCATATCTAATGATTTGTTCAATTTATACAAACAAACACAATCATGAGAGCCTCAGATCCTAACAAGATCCTTCTATTTTTTTTACCAGCCAAAAGAAACTACATTCCAAAAATAAAACAACCTCTTCGCTGGCAGCTAATGAGGGGAGTACAGAACAACTAACTTAGAACCAAACAAAAGCAACAAAAGCTTATACTAAAATAGATTTAAACAAATCCCCGCCCACAAAACCTGATCCAGTTCTCCATGCTGAGGCCCGATAAGTTTCTTCTTTTCGACATCCAACAGAACAGAGTTTCTTTAACAGTCCCCAAAACTGTATGCGCAGAGGTATTTTTCCTGTCGAATACTCTTACGTTTCGGCTGATTCAAATTGACCAAAGTGTGACAAAAAAGATAGCATAGACCTGATGTGTGTCGGTGTATATATAATTTAGATGTATAATTAAGCCCTTTTTACACCTTTAGCCAAGTTTTAAATTTATAAAACACGATATTCACTAACACTAAACACACAAATGGGCAAGTGCACCCATCGTGAACGTAGTATAGTGTTGGTAAGATACCGAGGTCGTCCAAGGACACAAGAGCTTTTAATACCGGTTTATCCTCAACGTCTAATCAAATCAAAAAGTGAGAAAAAATGATTTTAAACTAAGAAAATAAAAACTAACTACATGCTGAAAAATAAAAATAAAATAAAAACAGATAGACAAGATGAATCACTTGGATCCGACTCGTGTATTAGTATAACCTTTGATTATTTTTGCACTTTTGCACTTGTTTAAGAGATTATCTTAGTTATTGTAGTAGGCCCCTCTTTTGTGTCACACCCTGGCTTTGCGGAAGCGTGGTTAATTTGTGTGACTTCTTAATACCATAGCTTAATCATAACAAAGCTATATGAATTTAAAAACCATGCAAGTCATCCATTAAGTTTTTGAAAACATCATACAATACCATTGTTTTTAACATGCAACCATAACCTTGTTCAGAAACATAACAACTTATAACAAAACATAAACGTGATTTAGGGATTGTGTCTTGTCCAGGTAAGAGACACAACCCTAAACCCTGATGACTTCATGACCAGTGCAGCGGAAAATGTTCCATACCGTGCCAGATCCGTTTAATTTCCTGAAATACATGTGAGTTGAAAAATCAACAATAATGTTGAGCGAGTTCATGCGTAAGTGAGTATGTAAAACCTTTGTGAGTATAAAAATAGTTGTGGTATGTAGCAGTGTAAGAGGACTTGTGATCATCAATGGTTTGCAAGGCCACTGACATATGTGAAGTGCAAATAGGGAGACTCAAACCTAGCAGATTTCGCCACGGCAAAGTATGTGGACAAAGTCACCCCACGGTCCGTTTCTAGTTTGGCCGGGGGCTGGGCTCGCTACACCCAGATAGATCTACCGCTCCTGTCCCTCGGTCCCTCCATGAGGACTAATGGCCTCATGTTGTTCCTATCCACTCACATGATCGTATAACACCTCCTTACGTTAAACATACCGTTGTAAAGTACTCGTAAATCATAGTAACATGTATTTCACCCCCGCAGTTAAGTAAACTGAAAACAGTTAGAGAAAAGGGGGACATGAACTCACAGTGAATGCGTATCTCTACCAAGCGTCTCCAATACAGTAAGCTGTGCAACGACCTACAAGTGCTAATTCTATTAGACGGACGGCCGTGCTTTAGCTTTTCAGTTTATGTTCGCGGGAAATAGTTAGACAACTATCTCGTATTACATTTTGTATAAACTTGGTAGTTATTTTCCTTCCCAAGGATGGGGGATTTAAATACATGTGTATTTATAATATGAAGTCTCACTTAATATATTTTATTTCTCACTCCAAAATATAAATATTTTTCTCAAAAATATTATATTTTTATTTCACATAATTTTCCCAAAATAATTCCTTGCAAAAAAAATACGCGTTCATAAATATTTCTTTAAATGCGTAAGTTACTTTTTAATGATCGAGTGGTAACAATAATTACCGGTGTAACTTATCGTGAAAGCGTTCGTATTATTTTGGATTCGTTAACATTTGATAATATTATTTTTACCCTAAAAATAATATTTATGTATTTTCGCAAATAATTGACAAGTAACGTTGTGAAAAATATATTTACTAAATATATATTTATCACGTTTAATTTTGTGAAAATCCCACCTCCGATATTTTGTAAATAAGGTCGTGGCGAAATTTACATTTTGAAAACAAGTTAAAAATACATTTATAACACTTGTGATGAAAATGTTTCCAAGCGTTAGGTTTTTGGAAAAATTTCGCCAGAGTTTCCCCTGTAACTGGAGGTGGCCACGCTTTCAAGCGTATCGTTTTCTTTTAAAATTCAAACCAACAATGTTCCCAACATCAATCAACAAAGTTTCATCATCAAAATAGTCAAAATAAATATAAATCGCAAAATACATGAACTTGTGGTTTGTGTAAGATATGTAGTAACTTTTCAACATCTTTAGTGGATCTTTCCATTTCTAAAAATAAAATCATTTCTTTGAAAACCTTATTTTTAAAGAATATGAAGTTTTACAACTTCTAGTCAAAAAAAAAAAAAATTATAAAAATAATTCTTTGTTGAAACTTTTTGTTACACAAGTGCCTACACGCTTGTGTGTTCATAAAAACATCTTTAGTTTATGAAAGATCCGGCTTCTAAAAATATGATTTCATCTTATACTCGGTTCTTTGGAAATACCACTTGTAGATCTTTAGATCTACTAGTTTAGAACTCCATTTCATAAGAAAAATTGTTTTTACACAAGTTCATGTTTATGTTTGAAAAGGTTCGTCATCTAGTAACTTTACTACTTAACATAGGGCTAGTTCATGTTCCATGAACATGCTCTAGCGTGGTTCGATGACGATCCATTGCCATACTAGCAATTAACAACAATAAATAACCATAACACAACTAGTTTCAAAAGTTTTACACCATTATTCATCCATTAACCACTTTGTTTATCTTTTTTTTTTTTGTAGACTTTAAACTTTGATCTCTAGTGTTTATGATTTTTGCCCGTTAAATCTTTTATTAACCACTTTAGAATAGATCAAAAAAAAGCGTTTAGAGTCACTTACTACTAGCTCGAGGCTAGGGATGAACAAGATATGAAGATGAGAGGAAAGATGATGGTTAATAGCTCATTGGTGAGGTCCTTGAGCTTCTATTGCTTGAACCCTTTTTAGAATGCCTTGAAACACACTTGTATACACTTAGAATTGCTCGAAGGTTGGAAGAAAATGGAAGAGGTGGTGGTATTATGTTGGCCGTAGGTTAGAGAGCAGGAGGAAAAGGATGGAGTTTGAAATGGTGTTTGGAAAATTGTGAGGATAAGGTTGGTTTTATATTCTCATGCATATAATTCTTCCATTATACAAAGTCATTAACCAATAAGCAATTTTCCAACAATGTTAGACAACATGTGGGGAAAGGAGCCAACATGTCTAACCGTCATTTTTGAGGGGGAAGGGGTTTAGTTAGGTTGTAATGGTATTTAGTTTCCTTAGTTGAAATAATAAGTGTTCAGTTAGATGTTAGTGTGTAGGTTAGTGTTTAAGTGTATGTTGTGTTCTATAGTGTGTTAGGGTGCTCGGGGACCCTAACTAGCTTAGAAAAATAAAAACAATGCTTCTAGCATTATTTTGGTATTCCGGGTAAAGTCCGGTTGTTCAGTTGGATATTGATCCATTAAAGTGCTAAATAAGCATTTTAAGTGTCTTTGTTATTATTTTTAGTGACACAAAGAATTCCCGACACGTTGGAAAGTGTCTAGTATTATTTTTTCCAACTTTTTGTACTTTACTAATTTAGATAAATGCTGAATTTTTATTTTAAGGTGTAGAATTTTGTTTTCAAAGTACGTTTTAGGCACATCCGGTCACTATAATTATTACCTAGTGACGCAGTTCTACAGCCCTCTTATCCCTACACTCTCGACTAGTGTAGTAAAATATTTCTGGCTCATACAGGCCTTTAGAGGCAGTGTCTGCCTGATGCTGGCTATATCAGCATGTTCACTGTGTATCCGTTTAGTGCTACTGTGCTTTTTGTGCATCAAGTTTGTCACTAGAGTTCAGTAAATAAATAATGTAGTGACAGGAAAAATCAAGGTATGATGCAGACATGTACATGTATCAACAATCAAGTAGCAGTTTATCAGGAATCTTAGTTAAGCACAGTAATTAGGCAACAATTAATAGTTCATTAAGTCGTACGGATACCTGGTTTTGTGAGGGTTGTCACATTCTCCCCCCGTTAAATAAATTTCGTCCCGAAATTTAAGTTCTGCTTGTAGATGCAGAGTTCTTAGGAAATAAGTGGGGGTATTTCTCTTTCATTCGGTCTTCACGCTCCCAGGTGAACTCAGGACCATGTCTAGCATTCCAGCGAACTTTGACGAGCTTGACACTGCTCCGGCGGGTCTTGTTAACTTTCCAATCTGTGACCTCGACAGGTGCTTCTACGAAGTGGAGCGTGTCGTCAACATGAATCTCGTCGATAGGAATGGCAACGTCAACTTGAGTTGGACTTTTCTTTAAATTGGATACATGAAATGTATCGTGAACACCATTTAGTTCAGCGGGTAGGTCCAACTTGTATGCTACGGTTCCAATTCTTTCTAGAATTCTGAAAGGACCAATGTAGCGTGGATTTAACTTCCCACGCTTCCCAAAGCGTGCCACCCCTTTCCAGGGTGATACCTTTAATAACACCATCTCTCCAACTTGAAAATCCACATGTTTTCGGTTTGGATCCGCATAGGCCTTTTGTCTGTGGCGAGCGGCTTCGATGCGTTTAAGAATCTGCGCAATCTTGTCCGTCGTCTCTTGGACGATTTCGGGACCGGCAAGCTGCCTATCACCTGCGTCAGCCCAACATAGTGGTGATCGACACTTGCGTCCGTATAGGGCTTCAAAAGGCGCGACACCAATACTGGTGTGGTAGCTGTTGTTGTATGAGAATTCGACCAAAGGTAAGTGTTTATCCCAGCTACCGCCCAAATCCATAGCACATGCTCTCAGCATGTCTTCCAAAGTCTGTATCGTTCGCTCGCTCTGGCCGTCAGTTTGCGGATGGAACGCAGTGCTCAGATTCAATTGTGAGCCAAAAGCTTCTTGGAAGGATTGCCATATCCTCGACACAAACCTTCCGTCTCTATCAGAGATGATCGAGAGGGGTACTCCATGTCGTGCTACGATCTCTCTCAAGTAAATTTCCGCAAGTTTACTAGTACTGTCTTTCTCCTTGATTGGCAGACAGTGTGCGGACTTTGTTAGGCGGTCGACAATCACCCAAATCATATCATGGCCTCTTGGCGTTCTTGGCAGTTTTGTAACAAAATCCATTGAGATTTGTTCCCATTTCCACTTGGGAATCTCAGGTTGTTGCAGAAGTCCCGAGGGCTTCTGGTATTCCGCCTTGACCTTAGCGCACGTTAAACATTTGCTCACGTAAATAGCAACGTCGCCTTTCATCCTAGGCCACCAATAGTAATTTTTGAGATCTTGGTACATCTTATCCGATCCCGGGTGGATAGAGTACCGTGACTTGTGCGCTTCATCGAAAATAACCTCCCTTAATCCACCAAATAGAGGAACCCAAATCCTTTTCCCAAAACATAACGTTCCTTCCTCGTTTGGCACCAATATCTTCTCCATCCCACGGAGATACTCTTTCTCAAGGTTCTCCTCCTTGAGAGCTTCTTTCTGCGCTGCACGAACGCGCGAGGAGAGATCGGTCTGGATTATCATTTCCATAGCCCTAACCGTTAGGGGCTTGATCCTTTCCTTACGACTTAAGGCATCGGCGACTACATTCGCCTTCCCTGGGTGATACTTTATCTCGCAGTCATAATCGTTCAATAATTCAACCCATCGTCTTTGCCTCATATTCAACTCCTTCTGGTTGAATATATGCTGTAGGCTTTTGTGATCTGTGAAGATTGTGCACTTCGTACCATACAGGTAGTGTCTCCAGATCTTTAGTGCAAAAACCACCGCGCCTAGCTCTAAATCGTGAGTGGTATAGTTCTTTTCGTGCACCTTCAGTTGGCGTGATGCGTAAGCGATGACCTTTTGGCGTTGCATCAACACACAACCCAATCCTTGACGCGATGCGTCGCAATATACCACAAAATCGTCGGTACCTTCCGGTAGAGCTAAGATTGGCGCGTTACAAAGCTTATCCTTTAATATCTGAAATGCTTCATCCTGTTTGATTCCCCAATCAAACGTCTTGTCCTTCTGCGTGAGGTGCGTCAAAGGTTGAGCGATTTTCGAGAAGTCCTCGATGAACCTTCGATAGTAGCCAGCCAAACCCAAGAATTGTCGAATCTCGGTTGGCGTTGTAGGCGTTTCCCAATTCTTGATTGCCTCGATCTTGGTGGGATCAACATGAATTCCATCCCCATTAACCACGTGTCCAAGAAACTGCACTTCTCGCAGCCAAAACTCACACTTAGAGAACTTGGCATATAACTGCTCCTTCTTTAGTAGCTCCAGAATAGCTCTAAGATGTTGCTCGTGCTCAGCCTTCGTCCTTGAGTAAATCAGGATGTCATCGATGAATACAATCACGAACTTATCCAAGTACGGCTTACAAACTCGGTTCATCAAGTCCATGAACACTGCAGGTGCGTTTGTTAAACCAAACGGCATAACGAGAAACTCGTAGTGTCCATAACGAGTTCTGAAAGCTGTCGTCGGGATACTCTCCTCCTGTATCCGAAGTTGATGGTATCCAGATCGAAGATCGATCTTTGAATAGAAACTTGAACCTTGAAGGTGGCCGAATAGATCATCAATCCTTGTCAAAGGATACCTATTCTTGATCGTCAGCTTGTTCAACTCTCTGTAGTCAATGCACATACGGAAACTACCGTCCTTCTTCTTGACAACAATACTGGAGCTCCCCAAGGCGAGAAGCTTGGTCGGATAAATCCCTTGTCTAACAACTCTTGAAGTTGTGTCGACAGTTCCTGCATCTCAGACGGAGCTAGCCTGTAGGGTGCCTTAGCAACAGGCGCGGCGCCTGGAACTAGGTCAATGCGGAACTCCACTTGTCTTTGAGGCGGCAAGCTAGGCAAGTCTTCTGGAAAGACTTCCGGATATTCCCTCATGACAGGGATGTCTTCGATCCTTGGCTCAGCAGCCCTTTTTATCCACAATGTGTGCCAGAAACGCAACACATCCTTTCTGCAAACACTTCCTTGCCTTTAGGCAGCTAATAATCCTCAACGGCGTCTCACGCTTCTCTCCATGAACAACAATGGTCTCACCATCATCGGTTGGGATACGAATCATCTTCTCGTGGCAAACTATCTCTGTCTTGTTGCCAGATAACCAATCCATCCCTACTACCACGTCGAAGCTTCCCAACTGGACTGGTAGTAGATCTAGAGCGAACTCGCGCTTTCCCAACTCGATTACGCAACCTCGAATCACCTCGTTAGCTTCTACTAACTTTCCATTCGCTAATTCAATCGAGTATGGAATATCTAGCTTACTAGCGGCTAAACCAAGCATATTCTTAAATTCTAACGATACGAAGCTATAATCGGCACCAGTATCAAATAGAATGGATGCATAGCGTTGAGTAATATGGGACGTACCGATATCCATGCTTGGATTCCTGGCGTGCTTCCTTAGCCCGGTGTTAGACATCTTTCCCATAATTTTGTCTAATCTCCATTGGGCAATCTTTCCTATAGTGCCTCATATCCCCGCAGTTGTAACATCCCCTATCTTTTCCTTTTCCTTTCTTTCCACGCTTCGTCTCACGCCAACACGTTTCCCTGCTGTGTCCCACTTTGCCACAGTTGTCACACTTCCCATTTTTACATCGCCCGGTATGATGACGTCGGCACCTGTCGCATTTAGGTAGCTTACCCATGTACTCTTTTCTCTTTTTGTTGTTGCTACTCGACTGGGTACCCTGTTTGAAATTCGCCAACTTTCTCTTGTTGTCCCCAGATGATTCTACATGAGTCTCCTTCTTCTCCTCAGAGGTTGAAAATTTGTTCATCCTGATTGCCTCTTCAGTCAAGGCTACACTTAGATTGATGGCCTCAGTGATCGTTGCAGGCTTAGATGTCGTCACCATGCTCATGATTTGGGGTGCCAATCCCCAAATGAAACGCTCAATCCTCTTGAACTCCGGATCTACCATGTAAGGAACAATACGCGACAGAACTTGGAACTTCTCCACATACTCAGCTATTTTTGGACCTTTCATCTTCAAGTTCCAGAACTCAGTCTCCACCTTCTGGCTTTCTGTTCTCGAATAGTACTTCTTATATATTAGCTCTTTTAGCTCGTCCCATGATAAAGCATACGCAACTGCCTCGCCCATTGTCTGAACCTGTAATTTCCACCATGACAGAGCCCCATCTCGGAACAGCCCGGAAATGTACGTGACCTGATCCTCTGGGGCGCATTTGCTCGCACGCAAAACAGTGTTCGTCTTCTCAACCCAGCACACGAAGGCTACGGCACCCCCAGTGCCGTCGAAATGTAGGGGCTGGCAGCCTAAGAACTGCTTGTAGGTGCAGCCGTTGGGTGGTTTGTTTCCGGGGCGAGAGGCCTCGTACTGTGCGATGAACTGTAAGAGACGTTCTTGAAATTCCGCCTCTGAGGTGGGCATGCGCATTTCGCGTCTTGGTGGCATCTTCTAAAAGACGTTTCATGTAGGTTAGGTCGTAGCAGGTAAAATGTACGTATGTATTCAACAATATTAGCACATAACATCTCATGCTATCAATAAATCAGCCACATAACATCTCATGTCATAGAGCATAAACAATAGATCACTGCGATTGCATTGCCACAAATCGAGACCACAATATAAAGCTTACACGTACATAACTGTATCGTACAACAATAATGACTTAGTAGGGGACGACCCTAGGCAAGTCGTGCGGTTGCCGGACATGTTAAGGAATCTCTGGTCTGTCCATTTTCAAATTCCAGAACTCCACCTTAAGCTTCTGAATTCCAGTCCTAGAACAACATTTCTTCTCAATCATTTCCTTGAGCTCGTCCCAGCTCAGTGCATAAGTAGCATCCGTGCTAAGGGCCCGAATCTGATGGTCCCACCATGAGAGTGTGCCATCCAGAAGTGACCTCAAGGTAGAGGTATCACTCTGTTTGGGGCGAATAGTTAGTCTTTCTTAGAATGGAGTCAATCTTTTCGGACCAACGAACAAATGCAATGGCGCTTTCTGTTTCGTCGAAGTTCAAAGGCTTGCAGTTTAGGAACTGCTTATAGGTGCGGTCAGCTGGGGATTATTTCCAGTAGTGCCATTGCTGTGCTAGAGGCGGAGAGCCTCATGTCGTGCAATTGCCTGAGAGTTGCGTTTTTGCAGCTCGGCTTCTATCCTTGGCAACATACTGGTGTTTGTGTCACGCCTGGGTGGCATTCTCTTCTGCCGAAATGGCATGAAGTGGGTTAGACAACTTTCCAATTGTCTATGAGATACGTAGCACCATAAGCCATCATGTACTCACCCAATTTTACACGTAAATATACTCAATGTATGGGTGGGGAAATAAATTTTCTGAGCCTTCACATAGGCTTGCCAATTTGGCTTGTGGCTTGAAATAGAATGAAGTCGAGGCTTCATCGCCTTGGTCATTCGTGTTCGAGTTATTTCCTGCTACATTGGTTTTCATTAGCTTGACCCGCAGAGTCAACCAGGATTTCTGTGCACTACAAGTCGTTATTACGTGGGCCCCCGTAATAATAAATTGTCTTGCACAGTTACCCCAAATTTTCTCTCGTCCAAGCAGATGATTAATCAAGGAGCAACAGCAGGTGCATCGGCATGAACAGGGTCATGCTCCAATGCGGTGTTAGGAGCAACGCCTGGCACAGGGGCCACGGCTGGCTCCGGATCAACAAACTCCATCTCAAAATCAGCTGGATCAACCATCATGGAGGGTTACAGGATCCTCCAAGGGCTGGTTTAAGTGTATGGACTCAAAGTCATGGTCTGGATCAAAACTGGGTGGAAGAACAAGATCACCCTCAGTACTGTGATCCAACTCAAAGCTGTGTGCGGGAAACGATGCAGCTGATGATGCCGTATCAGGGTCGGCGTCGTGTGAATGGTGCTGCACTCCCTGTATATGCGAAAGATGGATTCAGCAACTCAAATGAGTCTGGGACAGGGGAATGGGCATGAGTTTCCCCTGCAGGTGCGTCCGCAAGCAGTAGGCTAATACCAGTAGCAATAGGGCCTCGCCCTCGAATGGGTCCTCTTCTAGCAGATCGTTATCGTCGTCAGAGGTCACGTCGGGGGGGGGGGGCATATCAACAACAGGATACGCGGCAAGGGGCACAGGAGTAGGGATCACCACGAGTGGCAAATTCCCAACAAGATGGCCATCAGTAGGCTCTGCCACGACTTCAGGCAGCGCAAAAGGGTTGAAAGTCGTCATTGTCTGTGCCGGTAGTATCGGAAAGGTACACCTTGTGCTCCGATGAAATTATGTCGTCTGATACTATGGCCGTGGGATTCGTAGTGCCCATCCTTCTAGTACATGATGAAAGCATGACGTTTTACAAACACATATACGTATAATAATCAATCATATTATCATATAAACATGTTAGTCAATAAGCAATCAAATAATTCTCCTAGTCCCACTAGCCTCCTAGCCTCCCAGACTGACACTCCTAGTCCCACTAGCTAAATTCTTCCTGGTCTCTAAGACTGCTCTATCATCTACCTCGATCTCTTAGATCGAGCCTCGGCCTCCAAGACCGAGCCTCAGCCTCCAAGACTGAGCCTATTCTCCCTAGTCTCACTAGCCATCTACCTCGATCTCTTAGATCGAGCCTCGGCCTCCAAGACCGATCCTCAGCCTCCAAGACTGAGCCTAAAATTAATAAATAAAATGTGCTCAACATTTGTTTGTAAAAAGGTTTTGGATCTGGACTTAAGTGGTATGCAGTAAAAATGTTTTCGTGAGAGCCCTAGTGATCATAGTCTAGACTCGAGAAGGAATCCTAGTTCGCTATGATCAGAGCTCTGATACCAAGCTGTCACACCCTGGCTTTGCGGAAGCGTGGTTAATTTGTGTGACTTCTTAATACCATAGCTTAATCATAACAAAGCTATATGAATTTAAAAACCATGCAAGTCATCCATTAAGTTTTTGAAAACATCATACAATACCATTGTTTTTAACATGCAACCATAACCTTGTTCAGAAACATAACAACTTATAACAAAACATAAACGTGATTTAGGGATTGTGTCTTGTCCAGGTAAGAGACACAACCCTAAACCCTGATGACTTCATGACCAGTGCAGCGGAAAATGTTCCATACCGTGCCAGATCCGTTTAATTTCCTGAAATACATGTGAGTTGAAAAATCAACAATAATGTTGAGCGAGTTCATGCGTAAGTGAGTATGTAAAACCTTTGTGAGTATAAAAATAGTTGTGGTATGTAGCAGTGTAAGAGGACTTGTGATCATCAATGGTTTGCAAGGCCACTGACATATGTGAAGTGCAAATAGGGAGACTCAAACCTAGCAGATTTCGCCACGGCAAAGTATGTGGACAAAGTCACCCCACGGTCCGTTTCTAGTTTGGCCGGGGGCTGGGCTCGCTACACCCAGATAGATCTACCGCTCCTGTCCCTCGGTCCCTCCATGAGGACTAATGGCCCCATGTTGTTCCTATCCACTCACATGATCGTATAACACCTCCTTACGTTAAACATACCGTTGTAAAGTACTCGTAAATCATAGTAACATGTATTTCACCCCCGCAGTTAAGTAAACTGAAAACAGTTAGAGAAAAGGGGGACATGAACTCACAGTGAATGCGTATCTCTACCAAGCGTCTCCAATACAGTAAGCTGTGCAACGACCTACAAGTGCTAATTCTATTAGACGGACGGCCGTGCTTTAGCTTTTCAGTTTATGTTCGCGGGAAATAGTTAGACAACTATCTCGTATTACATTTTGTATAAACTTGGTAGTTATTTTCCTTCCCAAGGATGGGGGATTTAAATACATGTGTATTTATAATATGAAGTCTCACTTAATATATTTTATTTCTCACTCCAAAATATAAATATTTTTCTCAAAAATATTATATTTTTATTTCACATAATTTTCCCAAAATAATTCCTTGCAAAAAAAATACGCGTTCATAAATATTTCTTTAAATGCGTAAGTTACTTTTTAATGATCGAGTGGTAACAATAATTACCGGTGTAACTTATCGTGAAAGCGTTCGTATTATTTTGGATTCGTTAACATTTGATAATATTATTTTTACCCTAAAAATAATATTTATGTATTTTCGCAAATAATTGACAAGTAACGTTGTGAAAAATATATTTACTAAATATATATTTATCACGTTTAATTTTGTGAAAATCCCACCTCCGATATTTTGTAAATAAGGTCGTGGCGAAATTTACATTTTGAAAACAAGTTAAAAATACATTTATAACACTTGTGATGAAAATGTTTCCAAGCGTTAGGTTTTTGGAAAAATTTCGCCAGAGTTTCCCCTGTAACTGGAGGTGGCCACGCTTTCAAGCGTATCGTTTTCTTTTAAAATTCAAACCAACAATGTTCCCAACATCAATCAACAAAGTTTCATCATCAAAATAGTCAAAATAAATATAAATCGCAAAATACATGAACTTGTGGTTTGTGTAAGATATGTAGTAACTTTTCAACATCTTTAGTGGATCTTTCCATTTCTAAAAATAAAATCATTTCTTTGAAAACCTTATTTTTAAAGAATATGAAGTTTTACAACTTCTAGTCAAAAAAAAAAAAAATTATAAAAATAATTCTTTGTTGAAACTTTTTGTTACACAAGTGCCTACACGCTTGTGTGTTCATAAAAACATCTTTAGTTTATGAAAGATCCGGCTTCTAAAAATATGATTTCATCTTATACTCGGTTCTTTGGAAATACCACTTGTAGATCTTTAGATCTACTAGTTTAGAACTCCATTTCATAAGAAAAATTGTTTTTACACAAGTTCATGTTTATGTTTGAAAAGGTTCGTCATCTAGTAACTTTACTACTTAACATAGGGCTAGTTCATGTTCCATGAACATGCTCTAGCGTGGTTCGATGACGATCCATTGCCATACTAGCAATTAACAACAATAAATAACCATAACACAACTAGTTTCAAAAGTTTTACACCATTATTCATCCATTAACCACTTTGTTTATCTTTTTTTTTTTTTTGTAGACTTTAAACTTTGATCTCTAGTGTTTATGATTTTTGCCCGTTAAATCTTTTATTAACCACTTTAGAATAGATCAAAAAAAAGCGTTTAGAGTCACTTACTACTAGCTCGAGGCTAGGGATGAACAAGATATGAAGATGAGAGGAAAGATGATGGTTAATAGCTCATTGGTGAGGTCCTTGAGCTTCTATTGCTTGAACCCTTTTTAGAATGCCTTGAAACACACTTGTATACACTTAGAATTGCTCGAAGGTTGGAAGAAAATGGAAGAGGTGGTGGTATTATGTTGGCCGTAGGTTAGAGAGCAGGAGGAAAAGGATGGAGTTTGAAATGGTGTTTGGAAAATTGTGAGGATAAGGTTGGTTTTATATTCTCATGCATATAATTCTTCCATTATACAAAGTCATTAACCAATAAGCAATTTTCCAACAATGTTAGACAACATGTGGGGAAAGGAGCCAACATGTCTAACCGTCATTTTTGAGGGGGAAGGGGTTTAGTTAGGTTGTAATGGTATTTAGTTTCCTTAGTTGAAATAATAAGTGTTCAGTTAGATGTTAGTGTGTAGGTTAGTGTTTAAGTGTATGTTGTGTTCTATAGTGTGTTAGGGTGCTCGGGGACCCTAACTAGCTTAGAAAAATAAAAACAATGCTTCTAGCATTATTTTGGTATTCCGGGTAAAGTCCGGTTGTTCAGTTGGATATTGATCCATTAAAGTGCTAAATAAGCATTTTAAGTGTCTTTGTTATTATTTTTAGTGACACAAAGAATTCCCGACACGTTGGAAAGTGTCTAGTATTATTTTTTCCAACTTTTTGTACTTTACTAATTTAGATAAATGCTGAATTTTTATTTTAAGGTGTAGAATTTTGTTTTCAAAGTACGTTTTAGGCACATCCGGTCACTATAATTATTACCTAGTGACGCAGTTCTACAGCCCTCTTATCCCTACACTCTCGACTAGTGTAGTAAAATATTTCTGGCTCATACAGGCCTTTAGAGGCAGTGTCTGCCTGATGCTGGCTATATCAGCATGTTCACTGTGTATCCGTTTAGTGCTACTGTGCTTTTTGTGCATCAAGTTTGTCACTAGAGTTCAGTAAATAAATAATGTAGTGACAGGAAAAATCAAGGTATGATGCAGACATGTACATGTATCAACAATCAAGTAGCAGTTTATCAGGAATCTTAGTTAAGCACAGTAATTAGGCAACAATTAATAGTTCATTAAGTCGTACGGATACCTGGTTTTGTGAGGGTTGTCACATTTTGAAGGCGACGTTACCCTCAACCCAGTAGTTTGAGTCAGCAGGGATACAATCCTAAAAGGTTGGATTATTGGAAGATAATGAATTAAGTTATTAATGCAAATTATGGTAGGCCCCGCTTTTGGCGGTGACGTTACCCTCGGCTAAGTAGTCTGAGTCAGCAGGGATACAGTCCTAAATAGCCGGGTTATAGTATTAATAGTAGTTAACTTATGAGGGGGTCAAAGAGTTTGGATCCCCGCCATCCAATACCTATGGGTATTGAAGGAGATCCTACTAAATTTGACCCAGGTCCCAAGCAGGACCTCTAAACGCTGAACAAGGGCAAGACCCTTACCAAACCGTTCCCTTAACCCCCGACCAGGTAGCCAACATACCTCATATAGACCATGGAGATATGAATGGTGAAAATCTTTTATTTTATATAGACAGTAAAATAATGCCAAGACACCACGGACAAACGATAAGGAAAGATCACCTTCAACATAAGCAACTAGTTATTAAAGTCATTAATACAAAACCAAATAAAAAGTGTAAACACTTGTCTTCACCAAGTGATGTAAGAGACTTAGGCAAACATGGCCTTGATTGTCAAGAACTCTTACTATCAATCTTGGATCCCGAGACGACTCACACACTCTACGATGGACAATGGATGATGGTGGTGGATGATGGTGTTATGGTGGTGGTGGGTGGTGGAAGAAGTGTGAGAGAGGTGGTGTGCCAAGGGATGAGATGGAATGAAACCAAGCACTCCTATTTATAGGCTGAACAGAAGGCTGGGCACGGCCCTGTGTCCGCTGGACACGCCCCCGTGCCCGTCTGACACTCTCTCTCCTCATTAATTGTAATTCGCAATTACATTTAATGCGCCTGCTGTACATTCACCACGCCCCCGTGCTCACTGGACACGGCCCTGTGGTGGGCAATAGAAGCTTCTACAAGTTTGTCTTTTCTGCTGCTTCTTGGGCACGGCCCCGTGCTGGCTGAGCACGGGGCATGTTCAGACTTCTGTTTTCTCTTCTTTGCTTTGGGGGATGCCGTTGAGGGTTCGGGCAGTCTACTTTTATTCCTTTTCTTGTATTTATGCTAGAATTAGTTGTCTTTTTGCTTCTTTTGTGAATTTGAGCTCATTTCATCCTGAAAATACAAAAGGAAGACAAAAACACTCTTTTTCCAACATTAGTACTTAAAAAGGGTTAGTTTTATGCCTTAATTGATGTAATTTATATGTTGCATTTTACACACATCAAATACCCCCATACTTGAACTTTTGCTTGTCCTCAAGCAAAACTCTTTAAATGTGGCTTACACTCCCAAATGGAATGGGTAGAAGAGAAGGTTTTTGGCTTGTCATAGAGTGTCGGGAATCCAAGATCTTTTTGGGCGTTATTTTTATTTATTTACAATCCTATTCGTTATGATTTATTTAGAACGTTTCATAAGATAAATTACTTATTTGGGCATAACATGCCTTTTTAAAATTCCATTTATATACAAGTTCACATACCTCGCGGGATAAATCACTCAACACTCGGCCGAAGGTGTATTTAGTGAATCACTCGAGAGCGGCATGGAACTTACTCCTTCCATAGGCTTGCCAAGCAATCAATCCTCCTCCTTTTTAACTTTTATACCTTTGTAAATATCAAGAGGACTTTTTGGGTGAAGGGTTAGGCTTGGGCTAAAGGTGGGTGGTTGGGTTAGTGGTTAGTAAAAGGGCGAAAAGCGTAAAAAGCGTAGGTTTTCGTAACACACTTTGTTTTTAGTGACTTTTTATTTTGAAGTATTTCTCCAAACAAGCTTTTGTTTGTATAGCTTTGTTTGTTTTTAACTTCATCATCATTTTTTTTAGTCACATAAAAGAACGAGCTTGCGAAAAACCGAGCTTGTTACTAAAATAAGGGGTGAAAAATAAAAAGGGTTTTTGGTGGGTAAAAAGGGTTTAGGGAAAAGAAACAAAAGGTTTAGGCTCAAAGGGGTTAACTAGGGGGATTTTGGGTAGGTGGTAAAAAAAATGAAAAATAATGGTGTAGAAAGAAAAATGGTTAGTCCTAATGCCTCCATCATTTACTTACTTGGGTTTAAGTTGGTAAGGACCGGGAATGAATCGTCGTGGCAAGTTCTAGAGTTGTAAGAACCAAGCGGCTATTCACACAAGAAACGAAAAATGAGCATTTAGTCTAAAGATGTAAATTTGTGTGCTCAATAAAGGCTCAAAACTCACTTTTGTGGGAATGGGTTTTTAATGTGATGAAGTATATATAATCAAATTTTAACTAGACTTGTTATGCCGTTTCATAATTTTCTTATGTTGGTTCTTGTTATCACGACGCTTTCGGTTGTAAATTTTATAAAAATATAACCTTATTAATCTTGTGATTCCCAACTTAAACTTTAGACAAGTAAAAAAAATGAAAATTTTTTGAAAAAATTTGGGGTGTTTAGCGGTTCCAATAGAGTTTTGTGTAAGGCTTGTTGTTAGGACTTGCAAAATTTCAAAGTGTTAGCTTCCCCCCCACACTTAAATTACACATTGTCCTCAATGTGTCCCAAAAATAAATTTTTAGGTTGATTGGATGTGTAGTGTGGTGTTAAAAAGCAAAGATTTATGTTACTGGCAGTCTGGACACGGCCCCGTGTTCGCTGGACACGACCCCGTGGTGAACTGCCAGTATCGGAAACTTACAGAAGGTGAACACGGGGGCGTGTTGGTTAGACACGGCCCCGTGTCTGGCAAATAATTGCAGGTCAGTAGCCAAACAGCAGGTCTGGGAGATGAACACGGGGGCGTGTCGGCTGGACACGTCCCCGTGTGGACAGTCTGTGAGCCTGAAAAACAGGTTTTGTTTCCCGGTTTCTCCATTTTGGGCCTGTAAGCGCTAAGGTTTAGCACTCTAACCCTTGCATTGTACTTGTTTCATCACTCAATACCACACCAAGCAATCATAAAACATCCTACACTACCACAGTTAGTTGTCCCCAAGCATAAAGTAGAAAAATAAAACGGAAATAAAAAGTAGTTCAGGAAAGTAAATTGTTCAACAAGTGGCACGCAGGCCATAAATTGTTCGATAGAAAAGGGTGCTAAAACCTGTGGGCTCAACACCAACCCGCTCCTTGTTCCTTCAAGCCTCCTACTCCATGTCTTCATCGCTATCCTCACCTCCACCCCCATGCCCCGCCATATACTCCCGGATGCTACCGATATCATCTTGTATATCGTTAATGTTGCGCTCAATAGCTCCGACCCGGTGGTATGTGTTGTTGGCGAGATTGTAGGTGTTCCTGGTACACATGAGGTTTTCCTGCAAAAGATCATGTAAACTTTGAAAGTTAGGAAAACTGCCTCCTTGTGAGGAGGATTGACCCGGATCACCATGGGGTTGGTACTGGTAGTGGGGAGGTGGTGCGTGAAGAACTAGGGCCTCCTGTGGGTTCCATGCATAACCTTGCGTTCTTTGGAAGCTCATCGTCCCGTCTTCCGCCTCATAAAGCAAGTTCATGGCTCGGCAAATGTGGTAGTCAACTCGTCCCGACCACGGACTTCTTTCAAAGGACCTTGGAATGTTCGTGAAGTGCTTGAAAAGACGGTACACCCATCCCCCAAAGAAGATAGGTGTTGGAGCTCGAGCAAGGCGATTGAGATGCATGTTTCGCAACAGGAGATATGGAACATCGAGAGGCTTCCGGTTGTGGATGCAGTGAAGGACAACCAAATTTTTTAACCCCACAACGCCACTACTGTTGTGACGCTGGTTCAGCGAGTAGGTGAGGAGCCTGTGAATGTAGCAGTATAGCGGGTCCCTCAATTTGGTACTCTTAGTGCTGCTAGGGTTGTAGATTCCTTCACCTATTTGAGCCCATGCGGCTTGACGTTCGGTCTCGTCCAAGTCTCGTAATCCCCCAGTGTTTTCCTCATTTCCCGATTCTTCTTCACCGTATAGTCCTATTATAGATCCAAACTGTGCCATGGAGATTGAGTACTGTGTCCCGCCACACCGAAATGCAACCCCTTCATTGTCAAACGGGTCAACCCTCGACTTGAAAGCGAAAGTACTGTAAAACTCCATTGTGCATTGAGGTACCGACCGAAGCCGAGTGTTCAATGCAACTGCTAGTGGCCCTGTCACGATGTTGTTGAATCGGTCTTGTTGGTTCACCATGGTTAACAAGTCCGTACATGCTCGCCTAGGGTACTCCTCGGGTCTTGTTTGGAGTATCTCATATCGTGCCCTAGCATCGAGTTCGCTTGCGTTGAACCTTGTGAACTTTGACATCTGAAAGAATACACCAAAAGTTAGTACGAAACAAAGAAATTTTAAAAGAAACTGCAAACAGTGGGCTGGACACGGCCCCGTGTTCAGTGGGCACGGCCCCGTGTCCAGGCGTCTGTAACCCAAAAACTTCATTTTTCGTCCCGGTTCCGAAAACCTGAAAATTTTTAGCCCAATAGCTGCGGTTTCTCCCGAAAATGAAACCCTAAGTGTCGTTTTTCCCAAAACAGACCGTTTACCCTTCCAATTTCGTCTTTTTCGGTTCAAAAACAAGGGTTTGGGGTTTTAGTGGGAAATCGAACGAATCTATCAACAATACATGGTTATTTACTTTCTACTACACTAATCTAAACTACTACTAACAGATTGCATCAAAAATTTGAAGTTCGATTCGGATGAACACGAAGAACCCTAGATTTTCCCCCAATTTTTGATGTTTTAACTACATGCAAGTAACTAATCTAACTACTAAATATGGTAGAATCATACCTTGATGTTGTTAAACGTGGTAGTGACGTCGGAAATCTGCGGAAAATCGCCTGGAACCAGAGCGTTTTCGGCAAAACGGGGCGTGTGGAATGAGGTAACTGTTGTGAAAAGAGGGTTTTATCCCGACAGTCGCCTCGACACGGCCCCGTGTCCAGCGGACACGGCCTCGTGCCGAGCAAAATTTTAAATTTTTTTTTTTGTGCTCGTGTGCATGCCCCTTTTTTTTCGAAAATGGTTAGAAGACTTACCGGTTGTTTTTGACGTACACTTGCCTGTTCGTAACATGTCAGGTACGATGTTGAGTTTATTCGTTAACCGTTTGAAGCGAGATCTCTTCTTCCTCATCCTCAATGGATCCTCGGTAGAGTTTTAGCCGTTGGCCATTGACTTTAAATGGTATCCCATTTCGAGCTTTAATTTCTCGATTAGTCACTTTGGCTTGCCCATTTGTTTGAGGGTGATACGCTGTTGAGACACGGTGATAGACCCCATACCTTGTTAATATTTTTTCGAGTTGATGATTGCAAAAATGGGTACCTCTATCACTTATCAAAGCTTTTGGTGTCCCGAAACGAGAGAATAATTTTTTCAGAAATTTTACCACTACTCTTCCATCATTTGTTGGAAGAGCTTCGGCCTCCGCCCATTTAGACAAATAATCGACTCCCACAAGTACATCAGCAAAGAATTTCTTTCTTTGATGATGCGGCCATCCTTTGGTGACTATACCGCTGGCTAGATAATTAGCATAGTCGGCATACCATGGCTCTTGTCTACTCTCCATCATCTCCAAGGATTCTGTGGGAAATTTCTCGTTGATTTGCTCGTCCCTGGTCGTTTCCAAAGCTGGGTCTTCTAGGCGCGAGAGATGATCTGCAGCAGTGTTTTCTGCTCCTCTTTTGTCCTTGATTTCGATGTCGAATTCTTGGAGGAGTAGAATCCATCTGATCAAACGGGGTTTTGCGTCTTGTTTCTTGAAGAGGTACCTGATGGCTGCATGGTCTGTATAGACTACAGTTTTAGAAAGAACAAGGTAAGAACGGAATTTATCAAAAGCAAACACCACTGCTAGTAATTCTTTTTCTGTAGTTGTATAATTTTCTTGTGCATCATTAAGAGTTTTACTAGCATAATAAATTGGGTGGAAATGCTTTTCTTTTCTTTGTCCCAAGACTGCTCCAACAGCAAAGTCACTTGCATCACACATGATTTCGAAAGGAAATTTCTAATCGGGCGCTATCATGATAGGTGCATTGACTAGCATTTCCTTGAGGGTTAGAAATGCTTGATTGCATTCCTTGTCAAAGATGAAGGGTGCATCTTTTTCAAGTAATTTTGTTAGCGGTCTTGAAATTTTTGAAAAGTCCGGCATGCCCTAAGAAACTTCTGATTGCTCTTACGGAGGATGGTGGAGGTAATCGAGAAATAGTTTCTATTTTTGCTCGATCAACTTCCATTCCTTCGCTTGAGATTTTGTGACCGAGTACTATTCCCTCAGTTACCATGAAATGGCATTTTTCCCAGTTAAGGGCGAGGTTAGTTTCCTCACATCGGGATAGCATTCGTTCAAGATTATCGAGGCATTGGTCATATGAGTCTCCAAAGATGGAAAAGTCGTCCATGAAGACTTCCATTGTCTTTTCTAGCATATCATGGAAAATGGCTACCATACAACGTTGGAATGTTGCAGGTGCATTACATAGACCGAATGGCATGTGTCGATATGCGAAAGTTCCGTAGGGGCATGTGAAAGTTGTTTTCTCTTGGTCTTCTGGTGCTATCGGTATTTGAAAGTAATTTGAAAAACCATCTAAGAAACAATAAAATTTGTGACCGGATAGTCGTTCTAACATTTGATCAATGAAAGGCAAAGGAAAGTGGTCTTTCCTTGTCGCTTCATTTAATCGCCTATAATCTATACAAACTCTCCATCCTGTGACGGTTCTTGTTGGTATTAACTCATTTTTCTCATTAGTTATTACCGTCATACCTCCTTTCTTTGGGACTACTTGGACGGGACTTACCCACTGACTATCGGTGATAGGGTAGATTAGTCCGGCGTCAAGTAGCCTTATGACTTCATTTTTAACCACTTCTTGAACATTAGGATTTACTCTTCGTTGTGGTTGAATCACTGTTTTGTAGTCATCATTCATTAAAATTTTGTGCGTGCACATGGAAGGGCTTATTCCTTTAATATCTACAAGCTTCCAAGCGATCGCATTTTTGTGTTTTTTAAGTAGATTAACTAATTTCTCTTTTTCTATGTTACTTAATTTAGAAGAAATAATTAACGGTAAACCACCATCTTTGTCTAGAAAAGCATATTCCAAATCTTTAGGAAGTTCTTTGAGCTCAATGGATGGGTCTTTAGAAGACACCTTATTTTGTGGCTCATCTAGATTAAGAACCTTAAAGGGTTGTTCTATGGCTATCTCTTCTTCGACAAAGTGGTCATCTTCTTGAGTTGTATCGGGTGGTTCAGCTTCATCTTCAATTAGGGGGTCATTATTGCCAAAAGGATATTTCATTGAACGCTCAAGATCTATGCTCCTTTTGAATGCCCCTAACTGAAGAGGTAGATTGTTGAATTTCCGGTTTTTCAAAGCTTTATGAGTGATGTGCGTGAAGTGTGTTATATTTTAGATGTATATTTAAGCCCCTTTTTACACTTTTAGCCAAGTTTTAAATTCATAAAACACGATATTTACTAACACTAAACACACATATGGGCAAGTGCACCCATCGTGGACGTAGTATAGTGTTGGTAAGATACCGAGGTCGTCCAAGGACACAAGAGCTTTTAATACCGGTTTATCCTCAACGTCTAATCAAATCAAAAAGTGAGAAAAACGTTTTAAACTAAGAAAAATAAAAACTAACTAAATGCTGAAAAATAAAATAAAATAAAAACAGATAGACAAGATGAATCACTTGGATCCGACACGTGTGTTAGTATAACCTTTGATTATTTTCGCACTTTTGCACTTGTTTAAGAGATTATCTTAGTTATTGTAGTAGGCCCCTCTTTTGAAGGCGACGTTACCCTCAACCCAGTAGTTTGAGTCAGCAAGGATACAATCCTAAAGGGTCGGATTATTGAAAGATAATGAATTAAGTTATTAATGCAAATTGTGGTAGGCCCCGCTTTCGGCGGTGACGTTACCCTCGGCTAAGTAGTCTGAGTCAGCAGGGATACAGTCCTAAATAGCCGGGTTATAGTATTAATAGTAGTTAACTTATGAGGGGGTCAAAGAGTTTGGATCCCCGCCATCCAATACCTATGGGTATTGAAGGAGATCCTACTAAATTTGACCCAGGTCCCAAGCAGGACCTCTAAACGCTGAACAAGGGCAAGACCCTTACCAAACCGTTCCCTTAACCCCCGACCAGGTAGCCAACATACCTCCATATAGACCGTGGAGATATGAATGGTGAAAATCTTTTATTTTATATAGACAGTAAAATAACGCCAAGACACCACGGACAAACGATAAGGAAAGATCACCTTCAACATAAGTAACTAGTTATTAAAGTCATTAATACAAAACCAAATAAAAAGTGCAAAAGATTAAAAATAAAAAGTATTATACTAAACACTTGTCTTCACCAAGTGATGTAAGAGACTTAGGCAAACATGGCCTTGATTGTCAAGAACTCTTACGATCAATCTTGGATCCCGAGACGACTCACACACTCTACGATGGACAATGGATGATGGTGGTGGATGATGGTGTTATGGTGGTGGTGGGTGGTGGATGAAGTGTGAGAGAGGTGGTGTGCCAAGGGATGAGATGGAATGAAACCAAGCACCCCTATTTATAGGCCGAACAGAAGGCTGGGCACGGCCCCGTGTCCGCTGGACACGCCCCCGTGCCCGTCTGACATTCTCTCTCTTCATTAATTGTAATTCGCAATTACAATTAATGCGCCTGCTGTACTTTCACCACGCCCCCGTGCCCGCTGGACACGGCCCCGTGGTGGGCAATGGAAGCTTCTACTGGTTTGTCTTTTCTGCTGCTTCTTGGGCACGGCCCCGTGTTCGCTGGACACGGGGCGTGTTCAGTCTTCTGATTTCTCTTCTTTGCCTTGGGGGTTGCCGTTGAGGGTCCGGGCACTCTACTTTTGTTCCTTTTCTTGTATTTATGCTAGAATTAGTTGTCTTTTTTGCTTCTTTTGTGATTTTGAGCTCATTTCATCCTGAAAATACAAAAGGAAGACAAAAACACTCTTTTTCCAACATTAGTACTTAAAAAAGGGTTAGTTTTATGCCTTAATTGATGTGATTTATATGTTGCATTTTACACACATCAAATACCCCCACACTTGAACTTTTGCTTGTACTCAAGCAAAACTCTTTTAAATGTGGCTTACACTCCCAAATGGAATAGGTAGAAGAGAAAGTTTTTAGCTTGTCCTAGAGTGTCGGGAATCCAAGGTCTTTGTAAGTTTTATTTTTATTTATTTACAATCCTATTCGTTATGATTTATTTTGAATGTTTCATAAGATAAATTACTTATTTGGGCATAGCATGCCTTATTAAAATTCCATTTATATACAAGTTCACATACCTCACGGGGGATCACTCAACACTCGGCAGAAGGTGTAATTTTTAGTGAATCACTCGAGAGCGGCATGGAACTTACGCCTCCCATAGGCTTGCCAAGCAATCAATCCTCCTCCTTTTTAACTTTTTACCTTTGTAAATATCAAGAGGACTTTTGGGGTGAAGGGTTAGGCTTGGGTTAAAGGTGGGTGGTTTGGGTTAGTGGTTAGTAAAAGGGCGAAAATCGTAAAAAGCGTCGGTTTTCGTGACATACCTTGTTTTTAGTGATTTTTTTTTATTTTGAAGCATTTCTCCAAACAAGCTTTTATATAGCTTTTGTTTGTTTATGACTTCATCATCTTTTTTTTTTTTGTTTTTTTTTTTCATCACATAAAAAGGCGAGTTTACGAAAAACCGAGCTTGTTACAAAAATAAAGGGTGAAAAATAAAAAGGGTTTTTTTTTGTGGGTAAAAAGGGTTTTGGGGTAATGAAATGAAAGGTTTAGGCTCAAAGGGGCTATCTAGGGGGATTTTGGGTAGGTGGTAAAAAAAATGAAAAATAATGGTTTAGAAAGAAAAATATGGTTAGTCCTAATGCCTCCATCACCTACTTACTTGGGTTTAAGTTGGTAAGGACCGGGAATGTATCGTCGTGGCAAGTTCTAGAGTTGTAAGAACCAAGCGGCTATTCACACAAGAAACGAAAAATGAGCATTTAGTCTAAATATGTATATCTTTATGCTCAATAAAGGCTCAAAACTCACTTTTGTGGGAATGGGTTTTTAATGTGATCAAGTATATATAATCGAATTTTTAACTAGACTTGTTATGCCGTTTCGTATTTTTCTTATGTTGGTTCTTTGTTATCACGACGCTATCGGTTGTAAATTTGTAAAAATATAACCTTTTTAGAACTTGTTATTCCCAACTTAAACTAAGACAAGTAAATGATAAAAAAAATGAAAAAGTGTTTGAAAAAATTTGGGGTGTTTAGCGGTTCCAATAGAGTTTTGTGTAAGGCTTGTATTTAGGATTTGCAAAATTCAAGGTTTTAGCATCCCCCCCACACTTAAATTACACATTGTCCTCAATGTGTCCAAAAATAAGGTTTTTGGTTGATTAGGATGTGTAAAAGTAAGTTAAAAAGCAAAGATTTATGTTACTGGCATCCTGGACACGGCCCCGTGTCTAGTGGACACGGTCCCGTGGTGAACTGCCAGTAATGAAAACTTACAGAAGATGAACACGGGGGCGTGTCGGTTGGACACGGCCTCGTGTCTGGCAAATAATTGCAGGTCAGTAACCAAACAGCAGGTCTGGGAGATGAACACGGGGGCGTGTCGGCTGGACACGTCCCCGTGTGGGCAGTCTGTGAGCCTGAAAAACAGGTTTTGTCTCCCGGTTTCTCCATTTTGGGGCTGCGAGTGCTAATGTTTAGCACTCTAACCCTTGCATTGCACCTGTTTAATCACTCAATACCAAACCAAACAAACATAAACCATCCTAAATTACCAACGTCAATTGTCTCCACACATAAAGTAAAAATAAAACAAGGATAAAAAAAAACAGTTAAAGAAAGTAAATTGTTCAACAAGCGGCACGCATTCCGTAAATTGTTCGATAGAGAAGGGTACTTAAACCTGTGGGCTCATCACCAACCTGCCCATTGTTCCTTCAAGCCTCCTACTCCATGTCTTCATCGCTACCATCATCTCCACCCCCATGCCTCGCCATGTACTCCCGGATGCTACCGATATCATCTTGTATATCGTTAATGTTGCGCTCGATAGCTCCAACCCGGTGGTATGTGTTGTTGGCGAGATTGTAGGTGTTCCTGGTGCACATGAGGTTTTCCTGCAAAAGATCATGTAAACTTTGAAAGTTAGGAAAACCGCCTCCTTGAGAGGAGGATTGACCCGGATCGCCCTGGGGTTGGTACTGATAATGGGGAGGTGGTGCATGAAGAACTAGAGCCTCCTGCGGGTTCCATGCATAGCCTTGTGTCCTTTGAAAGCTCACCGTCCCGTCTTCCGCCTCATAAAACAAGTTCATGGCTCGGCAAATGTGGTAGTCAACTCGTCCCGACCATGGACTTTTTTCAAAGGACCTTGGGATATTCGTGAAATGCTTGAAAAGACGGTACACCCATCCCTCGAAGAAGATAGGTGTAGGAGCGTGAGCAAGGCGATTTAGGTGCATGTTTCGTAACAAGAGATAAGGAACATCGAGAGGCTTCTGGTTGTGGATGCAGTGAAGGACAACCAAATCTTTCAACCCTACAACGCCACTACTGTCGTGACGCTGGTTCAGCGAGTAGGTGAGGAGCCTGTGAATGTAGCGGTAAAGCGGGTCCCTCAGTTTGGTACTCTTGGTGCTGCTAGGATTGTAGATTCCTTCACCGATCTGAGCCCATGCGGCTTGACGTTCAGTTGCATCCAAGTCTCGTAATCCCCCAGTATTCTCTTCATTCCCTGATTCCTCTTCACTATATAGCCCTATGATAGATCCAAACTGTGCCATGGAGGTTGTGAACGTGGTCCCTCCACATCGGAATGTGACCGCCTCATGGTCAAACGGGTCACACCTTGAGTTGAAAATGAAAGTACTGTAAACTCCATTGTGCATTGATGCACCGACCGAAGCCGGGTGTTCAATGCAACTGCCAGTGGACCTCTCACAATGTTGTTGAATCGGTCAAGTTGATTCACCATGGTTAACAAGTCGGTACATGCCCGCCTAGGGTACTCCTCCGGTCTTGTTTGTAGTATCTCGTACCGTGCCCTAGCGTCAAGTTCACTTGCGTTGAACCTCATGAATTTTGACATCTAAAAGAATACATCAAAGGTTAGTACGAAACAAGGATATTTGAAGTGAAACTGCTAACAGTGGGCTGGACACGGCCCCGTGTTCAGCGGACACGACCCCGTGTCCAGGCGTTTGTAACCCAAAAAATTCATTTTTCGTCCCGGTTTCGAAAACCTGAAAATTTTTAGCCCAATAGTAGCGGTTTCCCCCGAAAATGAAACCCTAAGTGTCGTTTTTCCCAAAACAAACCGTTTACCCTTTCAATTTCGTGTTTTTCGGTTTAAGAACAAGGGTTTGGGGTTTTAGTTGGAAATCGAACGAATCTATCAACAACACATGTTTATTTACTTCCTACTATACTAATCTAAACTACTACTAACAGATTTCTTCAAAAATTTTGAGTTCGATCTGGATGAACATGAAGAACCCTAGATTTTTCCCCAATTTTTGATGTTTTAACTACATGCAAGTAACTAATCTAACTACTAGAGATGATAGAATCATACCTTGACGTTGTTAAACTCGGTAGTGACGTCGGAAAACTGCAGAAAATCGCCTGGAACCAGAGCGTTTTCGGCTATACGGGGCGTGTGGAATGGTGTAACTGATAGGAAAAGAGGGTTTTATCCCGACAGTTGCCTCGACACGGCCCCGTGTCCAGCGGACACGGCCCCGTGCCGAGCAAAGTTTTTGAATATATATATATATATATATATATATATATATATATATATATATGTATATATATATATGTATATATATATGTATATATATATATATTTTAACGATGTGCTCGTGTGCATGCCCCTTATTTCCGAAAATGGCTAGAAGACTTATCGGTTTTTAAACGTACACTTACCTGTAACATGTCGGGTATGAGTTTATTCGTTAACCGTTTGAAGTGAGATCTCCTCTTCCTCATCCTCAATGGATCCTCGGTAGAGTTTTAGCCGTTGGCCATTGACTTTAAATGGTATCCCATTTCGAGTTTTAATTTCTACTGCACCGTGTGGAAAAACATGGGTGACGGAAAAAGGTCCTGACCACCTAGATTTTAGCTTACCAGGAAATAATCGAAGTCGTGAATTAAACAATAGAACTTGATCTCCTACCCGAAATTCATTAGATTTAATATATTTATCATGTAGATTTTTCATTCTTTCTTTATAAATTTCGGAGTTAGAATATGCATAATTCCTTAGCTCGTCTAATTCATTTATTTGACAAAATCGATTTTTACCGGCAGCTTCTAAATCTAAGTTCACGTTTTTTATTGCCCAGTAGGCTTTGTGAACTATTTCTACTGGCAAGTGACAACTTTTTCCATAGACAAGTTTATATGGGGTTGTGCCTATTGTGGTTTTATAAGCAGTTCGAAAAGCCCATAAAGCGTCGTCTAATTTGTCGGCCCATTCCTTTTTATTTATTCCTACGGTTTTTTCAAGTATTCGTTTTAAACCTCGATTAGTCACGTCGGCTTGCCCATTTGTTTGAGGGTGATATGCTGTTGAGACCCGGTGATAGACCCCATACCTTGTTAATATTTTTTCGAGTTGGTGATTGCAAAAATGGGTACCTCTATCACTTATTAAAGCCTTTGGTGTCCCAAAGCGAGAAAACAGTTTTTTCAAAAATTTTACCACTACTCTTCCATCATTTGTTGGAAGAGCCTCGGCCTCTGCCCATTTAGACAAGTAATCGACTGCCACAAGTATATATTTGTTTCATTTTGAAGGTGGGAAAGGTCCCATGAAATCGAGTCCCCACACATCAAAGATTTCACAAACGAGAATGCCATTCTGAGGCATTTCGTTTTTGGAAGAAATATTACCTGATCTCTGGCAGGCATCACATGTCTTTACAAGGTTTTGTGCATCCTTGTAAATGGTTGGCCAGTAAAATCCTGAATCAAATACCTTTCGTGCGGTACTTGCGGCACCATGATGTCCTCCGTATGGACCTTCATGACAATGACGGAGAATTCTTCGTGCTTCATTACCATGGACACACCTTCGGATGAGCTGGTCGGCACACATTTTGAAAAGATAGGGGTCTTCCCAAAAGTAATGCTTTACATCAGCAAAGAATTTCTTTCTTTGATGATGTGGCCATCCTTTGGTGACTATACCGCTAGCTAGGAAATTAGCGTAGTCGGCATACCATGGCTCTTGTCTACTCTCCATCATTTCCAAGGATTCCGTGGGAAATTTCTCGTTGATTTGCTCGTCTCTGGTTGTCTCCAAAGCTGGGTCTTCTAAGCGTGAGAGATGATCTGCAGCAGTGTTTTCTGCTCCTCTTTTGTCCTTGATTTCGATGTCGAATTCTTGAAGGAGTAGAATCCATCTGATCAAACGGGGTTTTGCGTCTTGTTTCTTGAAGAGGTACCTGATGGCTGCATGGTCTGTATAGACTACAGTTTTAGAAAGAACAAGATAAGAACGAAATTTATCAAAAGCAAATACCACTGCTAGTAATTCTTTTTCTGTAGTTGTATAATTTTCTTGTGCATCATTAAGAGTTTTACTAGCATAATAAATTGGGTGGAAATGCTTTTCTTTTCTTTGTCCCAAGACTGCTCCAACAGCAAAGTGTAACGCCCTAACACGCTTTAACTGAAAATACGCAGCGGAATTACGTACCATAAAATTTCTTTCATTAAAACGTTTTATCCTACTTGAAAGTTCATTATAAAATAACCTTTTTACAATATACGCATCCTCCGTACTCATTTACAAAATGAAAGTCTAACTTATGTCTATCAATTTATATACTCCAGGATCCCCGTACAATCTATCTTATGACTCGGTCTTTGATCGCTACACCTCATGATGATAATCTGTCATTCATACAACCTGCTCCGACCACATACAATCGAAACATTAGCATACATTATACACAAACAAGATTCTTAATCGTGTAATCTCGATATGTTCTATCCACATATTCTTTCAATCCCGTTATCTTTCTAGATTTAGTCATTCCATCCGGGTGTCTAATCCTTAGCGAAACCTCGATGGAGTACCTGCACTACATTTCATTCTCGAGGCACACTATTAATAACGTCAATACTTAAGTGTATTGAAACCACGTATGCATTACATACATAACTAAGTACATACAAACCTACACACATTCATACATACATTACTTCATACAAACATACCTGCTCACATACTTACATTCATACATACATTACGGCGTACAAACATACCTACTTACATGCTTACATCCATACATACATACATACATTACTACTTACAAACATACCTACTCACATTCTTATATACATACATACATTACGGCGTACAAACATACCTACTTACATGCTTACATACAAACATACATACACTACCACATACAAACATACCTACTCACATACTTACATACATGCATACGTTACGGCGTATAAACATACCTACTTACATGCTTACATACATACATACATACATACATACATACATTAATACATTAATACACACAAATATACCTACTCACACACTTAATTCATTACCCCGCGTACTCGCTCACACATCCCGAACTTAATCACATGTCATAAACGCTTTTAAAATATCTTTCGGATATGTTTCGGATCTTAAGAATGAGTTCCGAACTCACCCGTAACTTACCAAGCCTTTCAATAGGGTTGAGGAACCTTATAAGGGCTTAGCGAGGCTTGGAATGTGTCGACGGGGTCCGAATTCGAAGGAAAAACAAAGAAATCCTCAAACTTTACAATTACATCAGACCTCCACCGTAAGCTACGGTGGCTACCGTAGCTTACGGTGGCCCCCAAAGCTTTACGGTAGCTCTAGACTGCCTTACGGCAGAAAAAGGAAACCCAGCTCCCACCGTAACTTACGGTGGCACCGTAAGCTACGGTGGTGCCCAGATCAGCATTCCATTTTCACACTAAAATTCGCGTAACTTGCTCGTTTTGCATCCGTTTCACTTGAAACTTGTTCCTAAACATCCGTAAAACAATTCCTTACGTATTAGCCTAAGAACCCTTGCCCGGGTCCTTAATCATTACATATTTTATTACCAATTCTTCACTCATACTTATTTATTCGACCCGTTTGGTCCCACAAACTATCTTCGACTATCTAGATCATTACTTATCTTAATACCTTCATTTATTGTATATCATACATAATTTCCCCTCCTTCAAAAAAACAATAAAATTCTTATGTATACTACGAAGTGAGTCGGGAGTCACTTACCTTGAGCGTCCGTTTTCTCATTGGCTTCCTTGTCCCCTCTTGACCCGTTAGTCCTTCTTGCTTGAGTCCACTTCCACATGATCCCTAATGCTTTCGTGTCACCGAAATCACATCCTTGTTAGTGTACACGATTTTGCATATAAATGATCATATCAAAAGCATAGCTCACATTTGACATTCATGGTCAAGTCTAATAAGCATAAAGCATACATCCAAAATCACATCTTTTCAAACTCAGGTAATCCATCATGTTAACGCATAAAACGCATATTAATTTAGCACATACCATACGACACTATATACTTTTCATACTTATGATAAAATGTACTTACAACCACATGATCACATAATCATACTCGCATACACATTTTCTTACATATACTTTCACATGTAATTGTTTTATGATTCTACATTTGATAATATAATCCATGGTATTAATACGACATAACTTCCGACATTATTACTTACCAATTAACTATTCGTTTCACATATCATACGCATTCACTCTTAATTACCATGATTCAAGCGCATCAAATACAAGGCGAGCATTACACCTTTCAAGCACAAGATACAAGTTCCTAATACCTAATCTTTATCGAAACATACATTCTTCCGAATACTCATACGAATTCTATCTAAAGCACACTATTCAAGTTAGTTTGCTACTAACCTCGTCTTTCCACCACTCATTCATAATCTCAAGCTGTTTCATATAATTCTCATATCCAAACGTCACTTAGACATTTCATCAAACACTTGGTGGGTGTACCATTAATTAAGCATAGTGTACAAGTATCATTTGCATAACATGACCAATCCATATCAATATCATCAAGAACATCAAATTCAATAGAATTTCACATAACTTCTCTTCTAATTCAGTTCTAACTAACAATTTATCAACATGAACAATCATCATACATACCCTCAACCAATTTCACACTTTACAACTCATACTCATTCTATTCTAAGTGGGTTTCCACTCCCAACATTGATTTAATCAATTTTAAGCATTCATAATGTTCTAGATGGTGATCTTAGCTCAATATTATGCTAATTTCATATAAACTCATAGAATTTCTTGAAACCCAACATATTCAAGATCATCAAACTATCAAATTCTTCTTACCTTAAGCTTTAATAGGCCTGGATGATCAAGAAATCATTGACATGCATGAGTAACAGCCACGATTAGGGCTTCAATTGGCTGGATTTGAGTGATTAGAAGGGTTTCCCTTCCCTTCCTTGGCTCTGTCGTCGAACACACACACACACACACGCCTGATGTGTGTGTGTTTTATTCTTGTTTTCATTTTATCATTCAAAGTTTCTTAATTTGTCACCATTAGTCCTTTAAGTTCATGACACCATCATATTTAGCTTTAATTTCATTCCTTTACTTAATTTGCTAGACATTTAACTAGGTTTACTAACCCAGTTATTATACCTCATTTTGTTAAACATGATAACAGACTAGCAAATTGATAATTCGGTTTTGGGGTGTTACACAAAGTCACTTGCATCACACATGATTTCGAAAGGAAATTTCCAATCTGGCGCTATCATGATAGGTGCATTGACTAGCATTTCCTTGAGGGTTAGAAATGCTTGATTGCATTCCTTGTCAAAGATGAAGGGTGCATCTTTTTCAAGTAATTTTGTTAGAGGCCTTGAAATTTTTGAAAAGTCCTTGATAAACCTTCTATAAAATCCGACATGTCCTAGGAAACTTCTGATTGCTCTTACGGAGGATGGAGGAGGTAATCGAGAAATAGTTTCTATTTTTGCTCTATCAACTTCCATTCCTTCGCTCGAGATTTTGTGACCGAGTACTATTCCCTCTGTTACCATGAAATGGCATTTTTCCCAGTTAAGGGCGAGGTTAGTTTTCTCACATCGGGATAGCATTCGTTCAAGATTATCAAGGCATTGGTCATATGAGTCTCCAAAGATGGAAAAGTCGTCCATGAAGACTTCCATTGTCTTTTCTATCATATCATGGAAAATGGCCACCATACAACGTTGGAATGTTGCAGGCGCATTACATAGACCGAATGGCATGCGTCGATATGCGAAGGTTCCGTAGGGACATGTGAAAGTTGTTTTCTCTTGGTCTTCTGGTGCTATCGGTATTTGAAAGTAACCTGAAAAACCATCTAAGAAACAATAAAATTTATGACCGGACAATCTTTCTAACATTTGATCAATGAAGTGTAAAGGAAAGTGGTCTTTCCTTGTTGCTTCATTTAATCGCCTATAATCTATACAAACTCTCCATCCTGTGACGGTTCTTGTTGGTATTAATTCATTTTTCTCATTAGTTATTACCGTCATACCTCCTTTCTTTGGGACTACTTGAACGGGACTAACCCACGGGCTATCGGAGATAGGGTAGATTAGTCCGGCGTCAAGTAGTTTGATGACTTCATTCTTAACCACTTCTTGAACGTTGGGGTTTACTCTTCGTTGTGGTTGAATTACCGTTTTGTAGTCATCATTCATTAAAATTTTGTGCGTGCACATGGAAGGGCTTATTCCTTTAATATCTACAAGCTTCCAAGCGATCGCGTTTTTGTGTTTTTTAAGTAGGCTAATTAATTTCTCTTTTTCTACGTTACTTAATTTAGCTGAAATAATTACGGGTAAACTACCATCTTTGCCTAGAAAAGCATATTCCAAACCTTTAGGAAGTTCTTTGAGCTCAATGGGTGGGTCTTTAGAAGACACCTTATTTTGTGGCTCATCTAGATTTAGAACCTTAAAGGTTTGTTCTATGGCTATCTCTTCTTCGACAAAGTGGTCTTCTTCGTTAGTTGTATCGGGTGGTTCAGCTTCATCTTCAATTAGGGGGTCATTATTGCCAAAAGGATATTTCATTGAACGCTCAAGGTCTATGCTCCTTTTGAATGCCCCTAACTGAAGAGGTAGATTGTTGAATTTCCGGTTTTTCAAAGCTTTATGAGTTTGTACAAAAGGTTTTCCCAAGACTAGCGGAGCGTCATCGAGGATGACAAAGTCGGTTGGGATTACCAATTGATTTGTTTGAACCAAAACATCTTCAACTACACCGATTGATTTTATCACTTTTCGATCGGATAGAAAAATGGGAATTTGAAGTGGAGTAAAATCACTAATACTTAATTTTTCAAAAATGTAGTTAGGCATTATGTTAACACAAAGATCTTTATCAATGGTGATATTGCTAATAAATGAATTTTGAAAAAAACATGGAACCGGTGTAATGTTAATTTCAAAAGGGTCTTCTTTTATTAGCGAGGTTTGATCGTTAGTTAACTTAACGCTTACTAAGTCTTTGATTTTAGCACTAGTGTTTAACTCTTTTAAAAACTTGGAATAAGTGGTTACTAAACAATGATTTTCGAAAGTAGGTGACAAGAGATTAATTTCTTCAAAATTAGACTCTTCTTGAATTTTAGCGTTATCGACCTCACATTTTTCGTTGTTTAACTCATGTGTCGGTTTTTCACTTTCTTGTTCTTCCATTTTTACATTTTCAACCATCTCTATGTTATTATTACTATTCAATTCTTCTCTTGCGCGGGATTCCTCTTTCCTTGCGCGAGATTCTTTCATGTAACGTTCGATAGTTTTAATGTGTTCTAATATCCTATTGGTCACTTCGGTGAGAGAAAAAGAATTTGGATCCTCAAAGCTTGAATCCGGTTGTTCGATCCTTGGCTCCTCATAATACTCATATGAAGTAGATGGTTCACACCATTGTTCTTCATTGTAAGTATATGATGGATAAGGGTCGAAACTTTGTTCTTCATAGTACTCATATGAGGTGGGTTGTTCACGCCATGGTTCCTCATAATAAGAGTATGAAGGTGGTGGCTCATATCTTGAGTCTTCAAAGTATGAGTATGAAGGCTCATACCTTGGTTCCTCAAAATATGAGTATGAGGGAGGAGGTTCATACCTTTGGTCTTCGTAGGATGTGTATGAAGTTGATGGCTCGTACCTGGCCTCCTCATAATGGTTGTATGAATTGGATGGTTGATATGAGTTATTATATTGAACCGAGCGTGCATTACGACAATTAGTGCAATAATTACCCCTATAATCATCCTCATCATAGGTGTAGTTGTAACCTCCTGAGTATTGATCCATAACAATCACTCAACAGATTACAACTGAGTCTCGGGACCAGAAAACAAAAATAAAGACGGAAACAGAAGCTGGACACGGCCCCGTGTCTGGTGAACACGGCCCCGTGTTCAGGGTCTGTATCTGGGCGTTTTAATTAAAGTTACTGGTCACGTTGAGCACGGGGGCGTGTTGAGTGAGCACGGCCCCGTGTTCAGACTCTGTATCTGGGTATCTACTCTAAAAATATGCAGCACGGGGGCGTGTTCAGCGAGCACGGCCCCGTGTTCAGGCTACTGTAAATGCAAACTAAACTAAAATGCAGAAAAATGTGTGCGCGTTTTAAAAAGGTTTTGAAAAACTGATTAGGCTGTCGATTTTAAGCTTTCTTAAAATCCTTGTGTCCCCGGCAACGGCGCCAAAAACTTGATGTGCGTGAAGTGTGTTATATTTTAGATGTATATTTAAGCCCCTTTTTACACTTTTAGCCAAGTTTTAAATTTATAAAACACGATATTTACTAACACTAAACACACATATGGGCAAGTGCACCCATTGTGGACGTAGTATAGTGTTGGTAAGATACCGAGGTCGTCCAAGGACACAAGAGCTTTTAATACCGGTTTATCCTCAACGTCTAATCAAATCAAAAAGTGAGAAAAATGTTTTAAACTAAGAAAAATAAAAACTAACTAAATGCTGAAAAATAAAATAAAATAAAAACAGATAGACAAGATGAATCACTTGGATCCGACACGTGTGTTAGTATAACCTTTGATTATTTTCGCACTTTTGCACTTGTTTAAGAGATTATCTTAGTTATTGTAGTAGGCCCCTCTTTTGAAGGCGACGTTACCCTCAACCCAGTAGTTTGAGTCAGCAAGGATACAATCCTAAAGGGTCGGATTATTGAAAGATAATGAATTAAGTTATTAATGCAAATTGTGGTAGGCCCCGCTTTCGGCGGTGACGTTACCCTCGGCTAAGTAGTCTGAGTCAGCAGGGATACAGTCCTAAATAGCCGGGTTATAGTATTAATAGTAGTTAACTTATGAGGGGGTCAAAGAGTTTGGATCCCCGCCATCCAATACCTATGGGTATTGAAGGAGATCCTACTAAATTTGACCCAGGTCCCAAGCAGGACCTCTAAACGCTGAACAAGGGCAAGACCCTTACCAAACCGTTCCCTTAACCCCCGACCAGGTAGCCAACATACCTCCATATAGACCGTGGAGATATGAATGGTGAAAATCTTTTATTTTATATAGACAGTAAAATAACGCCAAGACACCACGGACAAACGATAAGGAAAGATCACCTTCAACATAAGTAACTAGTTATTAAAGTCATTAATACAAAACCAAATAAAAAGTGCAAAAGATTAAAAATAAAAAGTATTATACTAAACACTTGTCTTCACCAAGTGATGTAAGAGACTTAGGCAAACATGGCCTTGATTGTCAAGAACTCTTACGATCAATCTTGGATCCCGAGACGACTCACACACTCTACGATGGACAATGGATGATGGTGGTGGATGATGGTGTTATGGTGGTGGTGGGTGGTGGATGAAGTGTGAGAGAGGTGGTGTGCCAAGGGATGAGATGGAATGAAACCAAGCACCCCTATTTATAGGCTGAACAGAAGGCTGGGCACGGCCCCGTGTCCGCTGGACACGCCCCCGTGCCCGTCTGACACTCTCTCTCTTCATTAATTGTAATTCGCAATTACAATTAATGCGCCTGCTGTACTTTCACCACGCCCCCGTGCCCGCTGGACACGGCCCCATGGTGGGCAATGGAAGCTTCTACTAGTTTGTCTTTTCTGCTGCTTCTTGGGCACGGCCCCGTATTCGCTGGACACGGGGCGTGTTCAGTCTTCTGATTTCTCTTCTTTGCCTTGGGGGTTGCCGTTGAGGGTCCGGGCAGTCTACTTTTATTCCTTTTCTTGTATTTATGCTAGAATTAGTTGTCTTTTTGCTTCTTTTGTGATTTTGAGCTCATTTCATCCTGAAAATACAAAAGGAAGACAAAAACACTCTTTTTCCAACATTAGTACTTAAAAAAAGGGTTAGTTTTATGCCTTAATTGATGTGATTTATATGTTGCATTTTACACACATCAATGAGTTTGTACAAAAGGTTTTCCCAAGACTAGAAGGGCGTCATCAAGGATGACGAAGTCGGTTGGGATCACCATTTGATTTTTGTGAACCAAAACATCTTCAACTACACCGATTGATCTTATCACTTTTCGATCGGATAGAAAAATGGGTATTCGAAGTGGAGTAAAATCACTAATACTTAATTTTTCAAAAATGTAGTTAGGCATTATGTTAACACAAAGATCTTTGTCGATGGTGATATTACTAATAAATGAATTTTGAAAGAAACATGGAACCGGTGTAATGTTCATTTCAAAAGGATCTTCTTTTATTAGCGAAGTTTGATCATTAGTTAACTTAACACTCACTATTTCTTTGATTTTAGCACTAGTGTTTAACTCTTTTAAAAACTTGGCATGAGGGGTTATTAAACAATGATTTTCGAAAGTAGGTGACAAGAGATTAATTTCTTCAAAATTAGACTCTTCTTGTAATTTAACGTTATCGAACTCACCTTTTTCATTGTTTAACTCATGTGCTAGTTTTTCACTTTCTTGTTCTTCCATTTTTACATTTTCAACTATCTCTACGTTATTATTACAATTTAATTCTTCTCTTGCGCGGGATTCCTCTTCCCTTGCGCGAGATTCTTTCATGTAACGTTCGATAGTTTTAATGTGTTTTAATATCCTATTGGTTACTTCGGTGAGAGAAAAAGAATTTGGATCCTCAAAGCTTGAATCCGGTTGTTCGATCCTTGGCTCCTCATAGTACTCATATGAAGTAGATGGTTCACACCATTGTTCTTCATTGTAAGGATATGATGGATAAGGGTCGAAACTTTGTTCTTCATAGTACTCATATGAGGTGGGTTGTTCACGCCATGGTTCCTCATAATAAGAGTATGAAGGTGGTGGCTCATATCTTGAATCTTCAAAGTATTAGTACGAAGGTTCATACCTTGGTTCATCAAAATATGAGTATGAGGGAGGAGGTTCATACCTTTGGTCTTCATAGGATGTATATGAAGTTGATGGCTCGTAACTGGGCTCCTCATAATGGTTGTATGAATTGGATGGTTGATATGAGTTATTATATTGAACCGAGCGTGCGTTACGACAATTAGTGCAATAATTACCCCTATAATCATCCTCATCATAGGTGTATTTGTAACCTCTTGAGTATTGATCCATAAGAACCACTCAACAGACCACAACTGAGTCTCGGGACCAGAAAACAAAAATAAAATGGAAACAGAAGCTGAACACGGCCCCGTGTTGGGTGAACACGGCCCCGTGTTCAGGGTCTGTATCTGGGCGTTTTAATTAAAGTTACTGGTCACGTTGGACACGGGGGCGTGTTCAGCGAGCACGGCCCCGTGTTCAGACTCTGTATCTGGGTATCTAACTAAAAATGTGCAGCACGCGGGCGTGTTCAGTGAGCACGGCCCCGTGTTCAGGCTACTGTAAATGCAAACTAAACTAAAATGCAGAAAAATGTGCGCGCGTTTTAAAAAGGTTTTGAAAAACTGATTAGGCCGTCGATTTTAAGCTTTCTGAAAATCCTTGTGTCCCCGGCAACGGCGCCAAAAACTTGATGTGTGTCGGTGTATATATAATTTAGATGTATAATTAAGCCCTTTTTACACCTTTAGCCAAGTTTTAAATTTATAAAACACGATATTCACTAACACTAAACACACATATGGGCAAGTGCACCCATCGTGAACGTAGTATAGTGTTGGTAAGATGCCGAGGTCGTCCAAGGACACAAGAGCTTTTAATACCGGTTTATCCTCAACGTCTAATCAAATCAAAAAGTGAGAAAAATGATTTTAAACTAAGAAAATAAAAACTAACTAAATGCTGAAAAATAAAAATAAAATAAAAACAGATAGACAAGATGAATCACTTGGATCCGACTCGTGTATTAGTATAACCTTTGATTATTTTTGCACTTTTGCACTTGTTTAAGAGATTATCTTAGTTATTGTAGTAGGCCCCTCTTTTGAAGGCGACATTACCCTCAACCCAGTAGTTTGAGTCAGCAAGGATACAATCCTAAAAGGTTGGATTATTGGAAGATAATGAATTAAGTTATTAATGCAAATTATGGTAGGCCCCGCTTTTGGCGGTGACGTTACCCTCGGCTAAGTAGTCTGAGTCAGCAGAGATACAGTCCTAAATAGCCGGGTTATAGTATTAATAGTAGTTAACTTATGAGGGGGTCAAAGAGTTTGGATCCCCGCCATCCAATACCTATGGGCATTGAAGGAGATCCTACTAAATTTGACCCAGGTCCCAAGCAGGACCTCTAAACGCTGAACAAGGGCAAGACCCTTACCAAACCGTTCCCTTAACCCCCGACCAGGTAGCCAACATACCTCCATATAGACTGTGGAGATATGAATGGTGAAAATCTTTTATTTTATATAGACAGTAAAATAATGCCAAGACACCACGGACAAACGATAAGGAAAGATCACCTTCAACATAAGCAACTAGTTATTAAAGTCATTAATACAAAACCAAATAAAAAGTGCAAAAGATTAAAAATAAAAAGTATTATACTAAACACTTGTCTTCACCAAGTGATGTAAGAGACTTAGGCAAACATGGCCTTGATTGTCAAGAACTCTTACTATCAATCTTGGATCCCGAGACGACTCACACACTCTACGATGGACAATGGATGATGGTGGTGGATGATGGTGTTATGGTGGTGATGGGTGGTGGATGAAGTGTGAGAGAGGTGGTGTGCCAAGGGATGAGATGGAATGAAACCAAGCATTCCTATTTATAGGCTGAACAGAAGGCTGGGCACGGCCCCGTGTCCGCTGGACACGCCCCCGTGCCCGTCTGACACTCTCTCTCCTCATTACTTGTAATTCGCAATTACAATTAATGCGCCTGCTGTACTTTCACCACGCCCCCGTGCTCACTGGACACGGCCCCGTGGTGGGCAATAGAAGCTTCTACAAGTTTGTCTTTTCTGCTGCTTCTTGGGCACGGCCCCGTGCTGGCTGAGCACGGGGCGTGTTCAGACTTCTGTTTTCTCTTCTTTGCTTTGGGGGATGCCGTTGAGGGTTCGGGCAGTCTACTTTTATTCCTTTTCTTGTATTTATGATAGAATTAGTTGTCTTTTTGCTTCTTTTGTGAATTTGAGCTCATTTCATCCTGAAAATACAAAAGGAAGACAAAAACACTCTTTTTCCAACATTAGTACTTAAAAAGGGTTAGTTTTATGCCTTAATTGATGTAATTTATATGTTGCATTTTACACACATCGGACCACACCTTTCTTCTTAGAACCCACATCTAACTCCTGGAAATAGGTATATGTGGAATCTTAGTGACCGAGGCGAATGACGATGGCACTGGAATTTGCAGCCACACACAGACCATCCAAGTGACTGATCTAGCGAAACTGCACTCGACCAAGAAGTGATCTGTCGTTTCGTACTTAATGTGCTTAGTGCCAAACACTTACCATCACCGTAAGCCACATTCCTTACATCTAAAGCGATGGCCACCTGGATTCAGCTTTGCTTCCACCTATAGCTTGTCAAAATTGGACCCGAGTAGAACTGTTTCCACATTGTGGTTTTTACACTTCACAGCGTCGTTTGGTGCACACGCAGCAGTCAAACACCCACAGCAACGTCGTTGAGTGCACACGCAGCAACAACATGCCCTCAAGTGGGTTTAGGGTCATTGACCCGTATCAGAGAAGGTTTTGAATTTCAGTAAATCAATCAAATGATGAGTTAATTTTGTGAAACAAATTGAAATCTAGTGAATTCATAAAAATATGGAGTATTTTATTTCAAAACCTTTTTACTGATTAGATTGTGCAACTGGCATTCCAATGTTCAAAATAGAAATACGAAAAACTTAACACATTACCTAATAGTTAACAGTATGCTTCCCATTGATGTTCCAAGACAAACACTTACCATCACCGTAAGCCACATTCATATTGATTATATAGAATAAAATTTATTATATTATACAAATCATAGACTCATTTATATAAAATAGATTCATAGTTAACGAAATAAGCAAATATGAAATTTTAAGTGTTTTGAATGGGTATAGTCGATATTAATCTTTTCTGTTGGATGAAAATGGAATTGCCCCATATTAATAATTAATAACTGTTAAAATAAGTAAAACAAAAAACTGAGCAAAAAAAGAATATTTTTGGTTACTCAAATTATAAAAATATATTTAAAAGTCACACGAGTTAAGACTTATAAGTGTTTATAGCCTACTAAATTTCTCTATCTAATAACTCTCGATCATCATTTTAATAAAATTTTTTGTAATCATAAGTAAGATATTCATTATTCATGAAATTAAAAAAAAAGGCACTAACATAAAATGGAGTTCTCTAAATAAGCAGGTTACATAAGAGTAAACAATACCTCAAGTTGTTCATGCAACCTATTCTGAACTTCCATTTGAAGTCTTAATGCTTCAGTGATCTCCAAACCCCTATTCAACTCTAAAGAACCTATATGTACAACCTAAAAAACTATATGTACAACAACCTGAAACACAAAAGTATTCCCCTATACGAAAGCCAAACATCAAGACTGCGCCTTATCACGATTTTTGGTGTGCTTTTTTGCACCTCATTTGTGCTTTATGTACACCCCTTACCTTTTGTAGTCTAAAGCGCAAGACTTGGCGACTTGCGCCTAGACTGCGCCTTATCCCGATTTTTCTAAACCAAGATGACCTCAATAAGGCAGTTATGATTTACAGTCTTTGTTATTCCCTTTTTCTGAACACTTTCTTCTAACAGAAGATTAATTCCATAATATGTCATGTTATTCTATGTCGTAACTATGAAATAGAAAGGAATCAAAAAGAAAAAAAAGACAACTTAAATGAAAGTAAAAGTCATAAATGCATAAAATATTAGCCAGCACACTCTTGAGTTAATACTTTGGCCATCTGCTTCACAAGAACTCCCCATTCCCCAAAACCACTACACAAAACCCCTATAAAAACTTAACCCAATATCAACCCATCCACCCTCTAAACATGAAGAAACAACATATGTTACGTCTAATAACATAGACATAAATGTAATATGAATACAAAACCCATTATTACTTCTGCTTATCGGTCAATGTCAACAGAAGGTATTGGAAGTATGCTGACTTGTCGGATGTTCGGAATCTAGAGAACTTCGCCCTAGTACTTATGAATACAAAACCCATTATTACTTCTTCTTATCGGTCAATGTCAACAGAAGGTATTGGAAGTATGCTGACTTGTCGGATGTCCGGAATCTAGAGAACTTCGCCCTAGTACTTATCAGTGTACAACATCGTCATCAAGGTTAGATAAAAAATAAAAAAAAAAATCTGAAGTTAAGAACGCACATTGAACCATCACATGTACTTCATACCTCTGTTGTCAAGGCTCACCTAGGCACATTTTTAAGTCCCATCGAAACCTTCTCAGTTCGCTTAAAAACCCCTAGGGTCCTTAGATGCACCTTTATAAGGTCCAAAATAGTCTTTTCGGATCGGTTTTAGATCCACGAGTAACAACATCCATGTCGAACGTGGATGAAATCGGCAATTACAAATTTAACACAAACAAAAAACTGCAACCCTAAAAATCACAAAAAATTAAACTATAAAGGTAAGAAACACTTACCTTCTTAAGTTCCTCATCATTGAGATCCTTCGACACCGCAGAAACTTCTTCCGATTTCGTCTCTGATGCTCATGTTCAACTAAGCCGGCATCTTATAATGTTGGTGGTATGAATGCCACACCGTTTAGCGAGATGGATGACATACTGGCCAACCATGTTGGTTGCTCCATTTTGCACAATTGCATCCCCTATTCATATTTAAACTAAAATTCAACAGGTAAAGGCACATTAGAATTGCAAATTCAATAACTGGAAATTGTAGCACCTGATTCGAGTTCCACGAAGTTCAGTAAAATCTATGAAAGCAACCCTAAAAAACAAATCATTAAAGAAATTAATTTCTTACAACAAAGATCAAAATACACAGATTTAAATTACTGAGGTTAACATGCTTGGTATGAATCATAAATAATTTAACAAACCAAATATTTGTTCAAGAGTGTGGGCGAAAGAAGAATCAAGCCGCAAGGCACAAAAAGAGACCCTAAAAAGAGGAACACCGATACAATTCCAAAACAAAGACACACTAATAAATAGACTTAAATCAATGTCGGTTAGAGAACTATGAAGAACTGAAGACCCGAAGATTGTTCGGGATTGATTGAAATAGCGTAAATTAATAGACCAAATGAGAACATAATATACAAAAATTTTCAATAATTGCGTACCTAAAGTAATGGAGCTGATTTATAAATCATAAGTGGTTGATAATCGCATGGGTTAGTGAGAACCGCCTGATAATTGCCTATAACCAAAACTCTGAATCGAAGTATAAGATAGAATCAGAGATAGATGAGAACCGCCCGATAATCGCATATAAGATGACCTGTTAAGAATAGATACTAACTCAAATTGGTCCGTGTTTAGATCAACGATTCAAAAAATTAGCCTAACATTAGATGAAACTATAACTTCCCAACATGGTGGGAAATCATTGGCAACGCAGTACCTAAGACTTGTTGAGGTAATCTTCAGTGTTTATTTCTTCATTTGATTTTGGTACTTCACTTCAATGCCTCATGGAAGTAAGTAGTGATAGATTATTCCTTTTTTTTAGGCATAGTGTTGTTGGAATGCAATAAAAGGTGAAGCTTTCATACACAATTTGCTATTTTAAAGTGAGTTTTTTAGACCTTCTGGTTGAATTAGGGAGACATTTATTATTCATATTTCTACCAAATGGAGATTAGTAAAATAATAAACTATGATATGTTAGTAAACCTCCACCTAAGTTTGTGTGACATGACAATTAAGAGCTTTTTAAGATCGTTATTCAAACTTACTACTGGTTGAGCATTTAAGTGTTTTACGCAAAAGTTTCAATTTTGAACAAACCAACCAATATTACCGACATCCTATACAAAGAAAAACAGTTTGACATTTACAATTTCCTACATGCCTGTTGATTGTTTCAATCCAAAGTCTAATGTACACAGACTTTAGATGGAAGTTTGACTCCTCATAGTCATACACCTCCATGGCCCCATCAATCACATTATTTTTATTTATAACAATTGTGAAACTTTTCTTGTTAAAAACATAAATAGGTTAAGTTAAAGCATACTTACCAAATTAAATCATTGAGAAGGCTCCATAAGGTCTTCTTTGAATTTACTCTAGTTTGTAAAACTGCCATTGGTAAATTACAAAAGAAACTTCATAAAATTAGTGTACCCTTAAACATCTATAAATAGTACCAAATAGCAAATTACATAATTCTCATGTTGTCAACAAATGTATAGTTATTATCCAAAATCACATTTTATTCCCAAAAATGACAGTTTTACCCATTTACTCAAAATTTAAACCTCTTACAATCTTTAGACGCCATTTCCAGTTCAAGAAACCAATTAATATTATGCACCAAATGTCACAAGCACCTTATACAACGTCTACGAACACAACTCATTTATCTTAATTACGCCATGCTACTTCTAGTACCACACTTTTCAAAAATCATTCCTACACTTCAAACCCAAATCATTATCAATTTTAGCAACTTTTTCTTAAAAAACGAAAAATGCAAGCAATCACATACCACTAGTATCATTATCATTATGGCATATAAACACAAAAGTAGCCTAAATAATAATAAAAAAAATAAGGGTTTATCTTTATATCCATTGACGAAACCCGATGAACACCCCACCCAAAAGCCAACCCCTTACTATGAATCAAAGTAGTTGCTACAACAAACGAAACCAACTATTGTGATTAGATGACTGCCTACACCCAAATTGATGCCAAATATTCTATATTAAAAATCAAACAAATAAAACTAAAACTCCAAATTTAGGTTTCATACACCTTTGATGCTAAGATTTCATAACGAAGTGAGTTTCATCATCAGCCAGCAAATCAACAAATCTGATTTGACCGCTCGTTTCGTTTCATCCAACATAAATACTTTTGCCTCGTATCATCATCATCATCACTCAGTTCATTCTCCTTGAATAATAAACATTATTATAGGGTTTATAAAATTTAAAAACTAAACCTCCGTGCCTCTCGCATACAAATCGGTAATCTAGTAATCCACCATTGGATCAACTAATACACAAGAACATATATAGTTAGGGTTTTTTATCTTAGCAATAAACCCCAAAATTGAGACAATCGTACAAAAAAATACATGAAAAAAGATGAAATCTAAGTAAAACATATAAAAATCAAAGACTAACATACACAATTACAGGATGAATTAGACAAATAGATTGATTCAGAAACAAAAAATATCGATGGAAGAACAAATCACTCTAACAAAACACAGCAGGGGAATGCGATTAGGGTTTGTGAATGAAAAATAAGATATAAAGAAAAGGTTCTCTTCATTATGGAAAGTCCGATTAGATTGAAGGTTGATTGAGAAACGGTGAAGAAAAAGAGCGTGTATTCAGATTTACCGCTCAAAGGAAAAAATAGGGAAACAATCAAATGCCACGTGGCAAATGTTATTTTCCTTTATTAGAAGTAGTAGATTTTAATGCAATAAGAGTAGTTTAGTAAATTATTTTTTTGTCTTATTGTCTTTATTTTTTTATTATTTTTTTGTCTTATTATATTACTTATTTTTTTACAACAGATTTTTTTATTAAAAACATTTTAAATTCAGATTTTTAAACAAAAACAATTTTTTTTAATTCTTTACGAAAAACAAATTTTTTCACGCCCCGTTTTTTACGGGTTAAAATTTTTTTTACGCCCCGGTTTTTTACGGGTTAAATTTTTTTTCCGCCCCGTTTTTTCACGGTTTTAAAAAAGTTTTTTTCGACCTGATTTTAAAACTTTTTTTACGACCCGGATTATTTACGCTCTGTTTTTACACCCCGTTTATTTACGCGCCGTTATTTACGCCCCGATTTTTACGCACCGTTTTTTATGCCACGTTTTTACGCGCCATTTTTTACGCCTGTTTTTTACGCGCCGTTTTTTACGGATAACTTTTTTAACGAAAACCTTTTTTCGAAAAGTTTTTTTTACAATAAACTTTTTTTATGAATGACCTTTTTTTACGAAAAACTTTTTTTACGAAGCAATTTTTTTTACATTAAAACTTTTTTTTACGGAAAACAAACATTTACGAAAACTTTTTTACGGTTTTAAACTTTTTTTACGACAAATTTTTTTAAGGGTTTAAACTTTTTTAAAAAATACAGATTTTTTACATAAAAAAAAAACATTTTTTTGCGGCTGTAAAAGACCATTTTTTACAAAACACTATTTTTAACGGTTGTAAAAAAATTTACGGAAAAACTTTTTTTACAAAAAAAAATTTACGGTTGTAAAAAAATATTTTTTACGAAAACATTTTTTACAAATATTTTTTTACAAAAACTTTTTTACAAGAAACAATTTTTTTTTTTTACGCTGAACATCTTTTTACGCCCCCGAACCCGATTTGGGGTTTACGAAAATTGAGAATCTTAACAAAAGAACTCACCCAAAATCGTGACTCAGTAGGTGTCTCAGATAAGTTGAACTTATCATCATCGACTGAAAAAAATATAAAAAACAACAAAAATCAGAAAAACAATCTGTGGATCTTGAAAAAACCGGGGTTTGGCTAAAAGTTTCCAATAATCATGACTGTAAAAGTGGGGTTGCAGGTTCAAAAACCTACCCTCCACCATCCTTGTCACGCCATCATCATCAATTGTCGGAAAAAATGTTTCGTACTATCACTGCCAAACGACACAAATACTCACTCTCTGATCCGCTAAAAAGTAGCAGACAACCTCATGCAAATTCGACAACTTTTCGATCGGGACCACGGGGCACCACCGGCACCAAGCGGGTACCACAGGGCACCACCGGCACCAAGCGGGCACCACGGGGCACCACAGGATCCCCATGATATCGTCGGGTAATCGCGTCCAATCCACAAATCCATCGGCATTCAGTTTTAAGTAACCCGCAAATCCTCGGATTCGGCTTAATCCGTTAAATCCAACTTTTGAGCTCCTTTCGCACACTTTCGTCTAACCCTTCGACTCATCTCATTAATCCCCACTAAACCAATCATAAACACGCACTAATTTCGTGAAAAAACACGCCGAAACACTCAAGATTCAACCATTTCAACCTCAAAACATCATCTTTTTCCACACAAACAAAAACCCTTCAATCAATCACCTGTAGATTACAGAAAACACCCAAAACTGAACCTCAAAACCAGCACTAATTCTGTAATTCACATCACACAAAAGGCACCCAATTACGAACATTAATCGATTTTAAATCCCAAATTCTATAACCATAAAAGAATGCCCTTTCAGTAACCTCAAGTACCCTATAATCGAACTAACAACAACAACAACAAAAGGGCAAACAGTAGGCACACAATTAAGCAGATTTCAATCCCCAACATTGAAATTTCAATAACATTAAACAATAATCAGCGAATTTCGCAAACCTGATGTGGGTATTCCTTGCAACGAACCACCGTCTATTAAGCCATCATCATTCACCGGTCCCCTTCACCCATCGTTCACCGCCACCAACATCAAGATCGTTCATCAACTCCATGACCATTTGGGGGTCGCCGGAGAAACGAGGGGGCGCTTCTACCGGAGAAACAACGAGGGGGGGGGAGATAACAGAGTTTGTGGGTGTGGTGTTGGGGGGTCGCCGGAGAAACGATGGGGCCACTTTTGTCGTGAAGATGATGAAGATTTGAGTTTTCCATCAGATGGAGATGGTGAAGATTAGAGGAGAGAGACAATGAGGAGAGAGACAAAATAAGCTCTGAAAAGTCTGGATGAGACTTTAAAGCAAGTGACAAGAGAGATTGGACATTTTAATTAAATGACTCAAATACCCTTTAGTCTGATTGGTGGAGAGTAATTCTCACGGTTCTCGTAACTAGGGATGGTTTTTATTTTAACAGGTCTCTCTCTCTGTCTCTCTCTCTCTATATATATATATATACATATATATACACACACACGAAGCTAATTAATAGTACTTTTATAATTATAATAATATATATAGTTTTTTAACACTTTTGTTAATTTAATATTATAACAATAATTATTTTCCTTGTTATTTTTCTTAACTTTAATGACACTTTTTATAACGGGTTGGGATAAATGCTACCTGGTACCATTTGCTCATCCCTAATCATGGGTATCATGCGAAAAACAACAGTATCGTACAACTTTTTTTGTTGATTTTCTTCAACTTTTATTGTTGGTGCACTACGTCTGTCGACTACGTCTTACATCGAGTCTTAGTGTTGTATAGATTAGACATGGCACGAAATCCTAGAAACATGAGATAGTAATAGTTTCGCTTATGTGTCAGTCTAATAGGTTCGCTTATGTGTCAAAGTGAAATAGGTTCGCTTATGTGAACATGATAGGTCTGCTTCCGTGATGCAAATGTTTCAACTTTAGGCTTTGATAAATCTAAAGTTACGTGTTTTCATTGCAGGGAAAAGGGACATTTTAAGAGGGAGTGCAAAAATCGTGAAGCTACTGGTGCCCAGAATCCTTTTGGAAACAACGATTATCACAAAAAGGCAATTTATCATCAAGTCACACCACCAGCACAGCATCAGGCACAAATTGCTCACGGGAGAGATGGAATTGATAGTTCAAAAAGAGCATGGCTAAGCAAATATGAAATTTTTTCATGGGATAAATATATTCCAACAAATAGCAAAGTGTGTTTGGCAGAACAGGATGATGAAAAGTTGGTTGAAGATTTTTGTTGGGACGATTTTTGCCCAGATCAGGATCTCATGGCCAAAGAGATGTCCAAAAACACTTCAAATGTTAATGCTTTCATTGCTAATGCCTATGATTTGAAATGTGTAGAAAGAAGCAGAAAAGTCGTAGAAGCTGCTGAAGCAAGACGAAGAAAGCTTGAAGAAGAGGAAGAAGAGGATGAGAGATTAAAGGCTGAAGCTGAAGCTGAGAGAAAAAGAAGAGCTGAATTTTTACGATCAAATAGGACAGTCAAAGAGGTTCCTGAATTTGAAATAAAAGTTGATGTTGAACCAGTCAAAGTTCCCAAAAAATGCATGAACTGTGATTCTTTAATCAAGCAGAACAATGAGTTGCTGCATAACATAAACAGATTGAAAGAATCATATGATACAATGAACAGAGAAATCAACAAGTATACGGATTCGAGTGGTGAACAAGCTGTGGCAATGAATACACTGAAAATAGCGTATCTGAGACAGCTTGATGATGCCAATTTTCATATAAAGAAATGTGCTGATCTGGAGTTGGAGTTAGCAACACAAAAGATAGAAACTGAGAAAGTTAAAAAATTATTAGAAAGTTACTCATGTTCTACTTTTGTTGTTGACATGATTTATCCAGTTGTGGAGAATTTGAAGACGTTTGAAGAAGTGAAGACGTCTGATGAAAAGAAATCTGTGACAAAAGACGAAGAAAAAGTGAAGACTTCTGGTAAGAAATCAAGTGTGGTCTACAATAGATGTCCGCCCCCGGTCGAAAATGGATATTCACCTCGAAATCCAAATTCCGAGAGAGTCGAAAAAGCTATAACTTTAGAATGGGAGTCTGGGCCATCGGATAACTTGCCAGAAAATATTGATGTCACATACACGTCATCCCATACTGATCATGAGTCAAAGTTGATAAAAAGTGTGGTCGATCAGGTGTTAGATAAAGATGACAGTGAGGAGTCCAAACCCGAGTCAAAGTCTGGGTCAAATGCGTCAAAGCCGACATTCAAAAAGGACAAACGGGTTTATGATAAAGAATTTTTGATGTCAAAATCTAATTTGAATGATGAATCATTCAAAGTGGCTTATACTTTGAAAAATTCGGACAAATTATATTCTGATGATGTTTTTCCAATAAGAAGTGTTAGATTTGAAATGATTCAAAAGGTTTTCAAAATAATAGAAATTAATATTTCTGAAATAAAAGATTTAAATCTTATCGGAAAACCTAAACAATACACTTCAAGAGATCAACAAAGAATTAACAAGAAAATGGGTTACAATTGTGGTTATAGTTTCCAAAAGAAATTAAACCATAATCGTAATTTCAAAAAGAAAGGTCTTGGTTTTATTCCACTGAAAAACTATAAAAATGAAAAAATGTATAAACCAAAAACTATGTTTGTTTCAGGGAAAACGACAGAAGCTGAGAAAGAACAATCATTCAGAAAGCAGACAAATCAGGAATTCCTTGCCAAGAAGCAAGAAGAACTGAAGAAGAATGATGTTCCAAAGAAGATTGAAAAGAGAACCTGTTTTCAGTGTAAAACTGTTGGTCATGTTGCTAGGCATTGTCCGAAGACATTTAAACCAAAACAGGAAGTCTCTAGTAAAATGAAAGAGAAAGTTGTCGAGAAAACTGAACTGTCAACCCGGAAGTTTACTAGCTTTGAAAATTCAACTTTTGAAAAAGGAGAATGTTCAAAGAGTGCTTCAAAAAGGAAAGAAAATGTAAAAAATCAAAAATGGGTTGTGAAAGGTTCAGGTAACAATTCTGGTGATGAATCTGATTCCACAAAATTAGAGGAGCCACGTGTTGAGAAAAAGGTTGATAGAAAAGTTCCAACTATGAACGATGAAAATTTTCCACCTTTGCGTGCTGAAAATTTTATGAAGAAAGCTAGAAAAGTTGAAATTTCAAATCAATTTTATTCTGACAAGAAGAAATTTGATGTTGATAAGACTTTCAACGGAAATGTGAAACACATTTTTGGCAAAATGGTCAATGGTAAAGCCAAAGGTGTTAAAGAATTTTATGCTGCCAAAAGAGGGGTTCACAAGTCCGTTAAAAGTAAAGATGAAGAAAATGTTGTTACACCCAAGGAAGGTCAGGCTTGGGTGGATATATTTTTCAAAGAATAAAAACCTGACTTGCTGGAGATCCCTAGTTAGTAATCGTGGATCATGAATCGGCATCATTCTTTATCATGTTGGTATAATGTGTTTGAGAAGTTTTTGCAGGACTTGCCGGAACTCCCAGGTTTGTAAGCAAGGAGTAGGAATTAGCACCTTGAGAATTCAACCAACAGATGGTAATTGGTTGAAAAACAGGTTTGAAGATTTGTTTGTGCATATCTGCATATGGTAAATCAAGGACATTAATTTGTACTTGAATTTTTCCTACAAGTAGTTGAATGACAATATGATAAACCACATTCCCGAATTTGTGAATTGACAAATCTACAAGTGGTAAAATTCATCAAACTTATTTTCCGGAAAAACCATTTTGATTGAAACAAACTTGAGTGTTTTGAAATCATTATGGGAAAATAGTTTGTTCTGAGGGGGAGTTCTGACTGTTTAAGCCAAACGGATGGAAATTTGAAGCGTTCGATATCAGTTGTCATGTTTTGTATAGTTTGTTTTCAATTTTCTTTAGATGTATTTGAATTTCAGGGGGAGTAAGAAATTTTCAGAAAATCCAAAAACATCAGAAAATTTGAAAAGCCAAAAACATGAAAAATTTAAAAATGAGTTTTGGTTGCATATAAGAGGAAATGATAGTACATCAGTGGACTATCACAGTATGCTAAAGAAATATAAAGTCAAATGTGATAAACAATCTTACTGTGGATGTGTCAGTAGGTTTTCGCACATTTAGTAAACTGTAAAGAGATATAAACCTAAATTTCAAACTTGCTTATTCTGTGGGTTAACAAAACTGCTTGGATATATAGGTAACCCTTGAAATCTTGTTTGAAAGGTCCCTTATTCTGAGATACTAGGTCTTTATACTCAGTGATATCTGGGGTATTATCCCGGGACTTCTGCTGTATGGAAATACTGACCTAATCCCCGGATAATGCTTTCTGCAAAAAGCTTTGAAATATAAGCTCGCCCTCAGCATGCTGATGAAACAATAAAATTGATAGTCGCTGCTGTTGTAATTAAAAGATCCTCTAAAGGGGACACACCGAAAGTCGAAACTGTCATCTCTCTGCGTATACGGAAGTATCGACCTGAGCTCTCACGGCCCTCGCATATAACCCTTTACAGATATCATCAGTGGTATACTCACCTGTAAGACTGAATATTGGGATCTGGATACAGGAGTATATTCAAATAGTGGGACACACGGATAAGTTTAAGTATCTAAGACACTAATTGTGTATCTCGAAACAGTTGAAATCCGTGTGAAAATTTAAGTGGACAGACATACTGACAATCTAGGTAGATTGTTTAGAGCTTAAAATGGAATAAAGCTTAACGGTGTTGATGATATGTCTTAGAAACTGATATGATCCTCTTGCACGAACTCACAAAAATATTGTCTGTAAATATTTCGTTTCTGCATTGTTTCGTGTTTTTACAAGTGGTGTTAGTTACTTTCTTCCAGATAATCCAAAAATATTTTAGTGTGTTTTAGTATAAATTTTTGTAAAAACCAAAAAGATTTTCGACAACTGGTGTTGAGAAGCTGATTTTCGAAGTTCAAAGTGCTAAACATGAAGAACAGGTTTGGGAGAGTATGTGATGTTGTTAAGTTTGCTTGAGTAGAGCCAGTAAAAGATCCTGTATTTAAAATTATGAATATAGTTTCTGGCAAAAGTTTCTAATTGATTGAAAAGGTTTAATATTTGAAGAAACTTATGTGTGGGTAGAGATTGTGCAGGTAAATGTGTGCCAGGTGACTATTCTGTGATGGAATAGTGCCAGGTATCAATCTTGAGATAAATTTTGAAGCTATGAATTCCAGACTACGATCCCAGCAGATTGAGAGGGGGAGTCTGAAGACACCGTGTCAACCTCCGAGGGAGAGGAGTTTGTTGATAATGAAGATAGAGTTTGCGGATTCTTGAAATGACAAATACTTCAGAGGAAGATTGAAGACTGATAAAGATTGTAGATTGACAATCGAAGACTCGAAGACTCCGTCAACATCCGAGGGGGAGTCTGTTGGTGCACTACGTCTGTCGACTACGTCTTACATCGAGTCTTAGTGTTGTATAGATTAGACATGGCACGAAATCCTAGAAACATAAGATAGTAATAGTTTCGCTTATGTGTCAGTCTAATAGGTTCGCTTATGTGTCATAGTGAAATAGGTTCGCTTATGTGAACATGATAGGTCCGCTTATGCGTCATTGATGTAGGTCCGCTTATACGGACATGACCGTATAAGCGAAACCTCCTCAGCTATATAAGGAGGTCATTCAAGCGAACCTAAACACATAGTTGAAGGTGTTTTCTTCCGGTTAGCCACGAAGTGCTGCCGAAGTGCTGTCAGAGTCTGTAAATGCTATAAAGATCAATACAACAGCAAGTTTAAAGTGAATCCAACTGAAATAGCCCCAAATCATTAGTTTCCGCCTCTTGATTTGGATAGGAATTCTTCTGATCGACTCAAACAGGGCCGAACGCGATCCTACATTTATTGATATCTTTTTTTAGTTTCAGGGCTAGGGATGAGCTCGGTGCCAACCGATACCGAATCGGTACTGGTACCGAAATACCGGTTATAATACCGTTATATGAAACTAAAACCGGTAGCGAACCGGTACCAGGAACGGCAAAAGTCAGTACCGAATTGGTACTTAAGATCTTTAGGTTCGGGAAATTCGGTACCGGTACCTAGTACCATTTGCTCATCTCTGACCATGAGTTTCATACGAACAACATCATTAGCATACTACTTTTTTGGTTGATTTTCTTTTTGTTATCTTTTAGTGTCTTTTTCTATATTTTTTTTTGTTCTTGTTAGCGGTTCCGTACATAACGCGCTCGTAATGATTTCAAGACACATGTAAACACATACTAAATAATAAAAGAAGTTCGCCGCAACGCGATGACGATGATAAACCTAGTTTACATAAATGAGAGACCGAAACAAATCTTTTAGTACAAATTTTATACCTGTCATAATATTATTATTTCACCTGTTTACATGTGTTTATCTTATATGGACTTTAAGAATAAACTAGTATTTTGCCCGCTGCGTGTTACGGAGGTGCGTGACGAGTGAAAACATATATAAGATAAAACATGATTTGTAAAACGCAGTGCGTAAAAGACAATTACAAAAAAATGTAAAACACAAAGGTAGACACAAAGTGTTAAACACAATGCCTAAGACATTTCGTAAAACACAATGCATTGACCTTTGCAAAAGTATGAGTTGTAGTCTAGGGGTTCCAATTTCAACTTTTTTTAAAGTTGGGCGGGTGTAAAAATGGAGTAATCGTGCAAGGGATAAAAAAGCAAAGTCTAAAAAAGACAAAGTGTAAAAGTATAGAGGTGGTGGCGTAAATGTGTAAAAGATGAGGGGGTGTTGGTGGAAATGTAAAAGAAGAGAGTTGGTGGCGTAACTGTGTAAGAGCTAAGGGGGTGATAGTGGAAAACCAAAGTAGAGGGTTGGTGCTGGCAAAGTTTGAAAGATGAGGTAGTGGTTTTGGAAATTCAAAGTAGAAGACTTAGGAACTAAATTTACCATTTTATAAAACTTTAAAGGTAACAAAGTTAAGGGGCTAAAATTGCAATATCGTGAAAGTATAGGACAGGGAGGCAAAGCCGGTGGAAAACCCGCTAACTTTGTCTTTTAAGATTGTATACAATATTATGACAGCGTGGAACCAAAACTTAGGATATGATTATATTTAGAATTTATTGGATATGATTATGTTTAGAATTTATTGTTACATTTCCGCTTCATCTAATCTAAATATTAATAAAAGACTACAATTAATGCCAGATGTTATTTTCTTCTTCAACTTATTAAATATTAATTAACAATATCATTAATCTTTCCATACTAATAAACAAAAATCCTTTTTAGACACGTGTCATTCTCTGGTAATTTCTCACCCTTATTTTTTTATTTATCTCTTTTATTAAATAATAATAATAATAATAATAATAATAATAATAATAATAATAATAATAATAATAATAATCTTTCTATACTAATAAAAAAAATCCTTTTTGGACACGTGTCATTCAATAATAATAATAATAATAATAATAATAATAATAATAATAATAATAATAATAATAATAATAATAATAATAATAATATCAATTTAATTAAATCTATTTATCTCTTTTGTTTTCATAATCTAAAATGATTTCTTTTTTATCTCTAAAGTTTCAATCTTTGGCAATTTAAGTCTAAAGTTTCAATCTTTGATATTTTAACCCCTTTGATTAATTTGATTTTTCACTGCTAATTCAAAAGTTTGCATCTTTTGCAATTTAACTCCTTGAATTTTTTTTTTTTACTTTCAACTCAAAGCTTTTCATCTTTCGCAATTTAATCTCGACACTTTTTTTACTTTCAACTTTAGTCTCTTATATACTTTTCATCTTTTATAAGTTCTCCGTTTAATGTGTCATTCTAAATTTCCGAGTTAACACGCCGCAACGTACGTGTGAGGTTCAACGTATTTTCATCTATTTTTCTCATGTTTGACATGTCCGTCGCAGCGCATCTATTTTTACCGTTTCATAGGTCTGTCGCAACGTCCGAGTCAGAGATCGACTTAGTTATTTTTTTCTCGGTTTTACACATAGGCTCGTGGTCATGTGAGAAACATTTGCCTTTCATCTAACATGATATATAAAACTAATGAATCCCCCGCCGCATTGCAGCGGTTGGTAATTCTAGTATATCTTATATATAACAAACTAGGTTATAACCCCGTGTATTACACGGGTTGCATAAATGAATAAATTTTATATATCAAATAATAAAACATTATCTTTTTAAAAGCCTCTTTTATTGCACGGGTTGAAGAAATGTAATTTTGTATATTAAATAATAAAATAAGTTATATCTATAAGAACCATATGTATTGTAGGGTTGAATAAATGTAATATTATATACCAAATAATAAAAAAATTATATCTTTAAAACCATTGTATTACACGGCTTGAATAAATGTAATATTGTTTACCAAATAATAAAAAAAGTTATATTTTTAAAAACCCCCGTGTATTACATGGGTTGAATAAATATGATTTTATATACCAAATAATAAAAAAAAATATATTTAAAAAAACTAACGGATTTTTTTATATTTAAAGTAGGATAAGATTGAACATTCATCTGAACTAACGGATTTTTTTATATTTAAAGTAGGATAAGATTTAATATTACTCTTTATTTATTTAGTTAATATAAGATTGAAAAATCATATGATTGAATAGGTGGGAGGTTGTGTGATGATAAATCGGTTAAGCGTACTGAATGATAAAGATAATAGTGATTGTTGAACAAATTAATTAATCGAATTTAACAGAAACATTTGTGATGTTAGGTGGATTTTTTTTAATTATTTGAAAGTTAATATCATCTTTGGAATTCGTATGAATTCTTATTAGATTTGATTAAATATTATTGATAATAAAAATTTGTATTAGATTAGATTTTAGATTTGATTAAATATTATTAATAATAAAAATTTGTATTAATTTAGTTTAAATAATATTATTATTATTATTATTATTATTATTATTAGTATTATTAATAATTTTAATCAATTAAATGAGAGAATGACAAGTGTCCCAAAACAGGTTTTGCCTTTATCTTATACTTGTATTTAATCGTTTCTCATAGATCTTTACATGTTTTTTCGTATGTTTCCACATGTCGTTGTTATACATACTTTATGATGCTGCTCTTAATTTGAACTGTTATGCATACACATACATAAGCTTTATGTTGCTCTTGCCTTTTAGTAGTGCTTAAGAGGTACTGCTGATTGTTCAAAACTAACATTATATAATCACGTTTGTGGACGTAGGATGGGTGAAAGGAAACGTGTTGATACTTATCAATAGCGTCGTGCAATTCCCTTCTGCAAGATGGCGGTAGTTGCGGCCTTGTGATTTATCTAAACATATAGCTATCTATCTATTTGATTAAATATTATTAATAATAAAAATTTGTATTAAATTTAGATTAAATATTATTATTATTAGTATTATTAATAATTTTAATCAATTAAATGAGAGAATGACAAGTGTCCCAAAACAGGTTTTCTTTTATTATATAATATAGATTATTGATATCTTTTGAATTAATATAAATATATCTAATATCTAATAAAAATTCGGATATGTGGTTTTACTTGAATATTTAAGTTATAAAAAACAAGTAATTATGTATTATTTTATATTTTTTTATTATTTAATGATATTATCGTAAATTACGAAGAAAATAAAAAAAGGATTCACTAAGAAAATGATATTTTTTTATCATTTTGGGGGGAGGACGTCCCAATGATGGATTGTACCTATCGAGGCATGGTGCGGTCTTGAGGGCAACCCGATTTTACCCAGCTGTTACCCCAGCGAGTCTCTCGTGTGGGGGCAGCATGGTATCCGGGCGAAGGTCAACTTGTGCAACGGCCGGGGCCCGATCGAACATCGCGTCCGAAAGAGCGGGGCTGACGGGGGATTGTCATCGACATGAACCCAGTGACCAATAGGTCCTGTAGATAGAAAGTCACCCTTCAAAAAAAAAGTATAAAAATGTAACCGGAATTTTAATTTCCATACTATTAATTTATAATTTTTTTTGTGCTTCCTAGGGTTGTACATTTGTACCCTGTGTTTAAAGGGTTGAAAAAAAATTGTTTTTCATTTTTAACACAAAACTTCTCATCTGTTATAATTTAACCTCTTTAATTATTTTTACTTTTAATCTAAAGTTTTTCATTTTTTTTTGCAGTTTAACCCAGGTACATTTTTACTTTTAACATTGGTCTTCCATACTTTTTATCTTTTGCATGTTTTCTAATTTATGTTTCGTTCTAAATTTTGTGAGTTAACACGCCGCAACGTGTGAGTGGGGTTCAACGTATTTTTTTCTCGTTTGACATGTCCGCCGCAAAGCGTGTATTTATTCTCGTTTGACATGTTCGTCACAACGCTAGATCGACTTAGTTATTTTTTTATGTTTTACGCTTCAGACTAATTTCTTTGCATTGATACGCCGCAACGGGTGTGTGTGGTTCAACAATTTTACGTTTACTTTTCGTTCGGTTTTATTTTTTCACTTTTTTATTTATTTTGTTTTTTACGAGCTTTTTCAGTATTGGTAGTCACTGACAGTGGTATAACATTGATGTTACTTGGCATGGTTTTACGTCTCCGCTGCAACGCGAAGGCTTGATACTAGTGATTATATAAAGAACCAATATCTTAAATAATTGATTATAAAATCAACACGTGTCGTTCAAACATAACATATTTTCTCTTTATAAGGTTGTTCATAGTAATGATGGTTTTGTAAAACACATTTGTGTTAATAGATCATCGGTTGCGTCTCAAAGGTTGTTCATAGTAATGATGGTTTCGTAAAACACATTTGTGGTAATAGATCATCGGTTACGTCTCAAAAATAATCGACCATATATAAATTGCTTTCTAGATAATGATACGTGTACATTGAATACAGGGCTGACCCTGAAGGAGGGCGGGGAGGACAATCGGCCAGGGCCCGTGATTTCGTAGGGTACGTAATTTTAAAAAAAAATCTGATATTATATATGTAAAAAAAAATTTAATAGGGTATAGCCAAACAAATATTAACATAGGCCCACTTAAAATAATCATATTGTTTAAACTATTTAGCCCATTAGATTAGTGAGCCCAATACCCAAATAATTCTAAAAACTAATAATAAAAAGAAATCCATTGTTGGGCGGCAACTTATTTCCTATGTGGGTATTGAAACGTCGCTGGATAGGAGTCGGAGAGATCAGAGGAGCAGGCCTTCGATTTCACAGACAGTGATCAGCATTCTGCAGTTCACAGCAACAACCTTCGATTTCACTCATCAGCCCACAATTCACAGCAACAACACCTTCGGTTTCAAAGTCACAACATTCGATTACGGATCAGTTCACAGTTCACGGGTAAACATCAATTGTCGAATTCAGTTAATTATGACTTAGGATTCACAGTGAACTTTTGATTTACGATTTCAGTTATTATATCCAATTCAGTTAACTTATGTTGTCGATCATTATTTAGGCGTTAACTTAATTCGATACAAACTTTGTCGATTATTTAGGCGTTAATGGCTCTTAAGGGCATGTTTTTTCGAGCTCGAACTAGTTTAATTTTTTTATTTAGTTAAGACCTAAGAACACGTTTTTCTAAGCTCGAACAAGGTACAGTAATTCTTAGGACCGGCCCTGAGTGAATATTTATTTCATTCAAATCATATCTTTCAAAAAGCATAAGGTAGGTGACATTTCCTAAGAACGAATATTTTTCATTTTTGACAATGAGGGTGGAGATACAATAGGAAGTTTATTTGGCTACGAAGGATAGGAAGTGATCTTGACCATCCATTAAGTTAATTAAGGGCTAAGATTAAATCAGGGAAATTGAAAGGAAGAAAAGAGGCGCGTGAGTTTGTTCAAGGGTATTCTAGTCAATCCAAGCCAATAGTTTCTCTCTCCTCCAATTCCCCCCCCCCCTCATTTTTTAAACGTTAATAACTCTTTCATACGACATTATTTTTTTTATAAAAATTGCACCAAAAAAACGAGCGTTTTTTTATCTTTAAAACGAGTATACTATTGCTATATTTAAAAAAAAAAATTTAAAACCCAGTTGCGTAAAACGCAATAGAAAAACCACCAGTTACGTAAAACGCAATGAAAAAAAAAACTTAAAAAATGACATTTTTCTAAAGCGCAATGCACCAAAAACACAAAGAAATGACTTATTTGTAAAACGCAATGGCCAGAAAACACACAGAAATATCTTATTTGTAAAACGCAATGGCCAGAAAACACATAAAAATGTGTTTTACCTAAAACGCAATGCACCAAAAACACAAAGAAATGACTTATTTGTAAAACGCAATGGCCAGAATACACTTAAAATGTCTGTTTTCTAAAACGCAATAGACTGAAAACACATAAAAAAGTGTTTTACCTAAAACGCAATGCACCAAAAACACAAAGAAATGTCTTATATGTAAAACGCAATGGCCAGAAAACACTTAAAAATGACTCATTCTAAAACGTAATGGACTGAAAACACCTAAAAAAATGTGCTTTACCTAAATGAGCCAATTTATGGAAAATTAATTTTTCTGATGCGTTTTTAGGTCAGCTCAACCCCAGCCAGGGGCTCTGCCCCTTGGACCCCGCCAGGGGCTGCCGCCCCTGGGACCCCGCTACCGGGGGCTGCCGCCCCCGGACCCCGCAAAGATCGTAAAACGCAATGACTAAATCAAAAACCCAGATCATGAAAATGAAATTAAAGAATTTCTTACATGGATCGAAGCCGATTTCTTCATCAATTGACAAAATTTGAATGATAGAAACACTTATCAACGCTCGAATCAAACGAATCGAGTGATTATCTCTAAAATCACCGGAAAAAACGAGATTTTTTTATGAAATTAAACTGTGTTTTCTTCAAAAAAAGCTGAAGAACACGTTGATCGGGTTCTGAATCATTGATTGGTGATGAAAATCACACTATAATGTAGTGATTATTGAGATAGAAAGTGAAGAAATTGTTGAAGATGGTGGGTTTTGAAAATGGTGGGTTTTTTAATTTACTGGGTTTTGAAAAAGGAAGAAGAAGGAGTTGGATTGACTAAAATACCCTTTCTCTTTATTTTAAAATTTGTCACATGTCATAATCCTATGGCTTCCTATCCTTCCTAGCGAAAATTAACTTCCTATTTGATCTTTTCCCTTGGCAATGATGTAAATTTTCAATTTTGATAATGACGTAATAACATTGACGTGCACTTATTAACATGCGTTTGTATGATTTCTTTTGGAAATACCTATATCTATACTATATAATAAAAGAAACTAATAAATAGACACATGTCATTTATTGAATTCATCTATTTTTATAGATAATTAACTAGGTTAGATCCCCGTGTATTACACGGGTTGCATAAATGTAATTTTTATAATAAATAATAAAAAAGATACAACTTTAATAAAACTTGTATATTGCACGTATTGATTAAAATATAATGTCATATGTTAAGATAAATAGTCATCAAGATTTATCTTTTAAAAATGAACATTGATGTACTACTAAATTATTATAACATTTTACAATATTTTTTTATTTTACATAAATCTTTCTATACTAATAAATGAAAATCTTATAAACAAACGTTTATCCTTATCTAAATATTTATTCTTATCTAGTATTTTGTTTAAAATTATTATTATTTAATTAATGTGTGAGATAAATAGGAAAATAAGGTGAGAAAGCACCAGAGAGTGACACGTGTCCAAAAAAGATGTATAGGAAGATTATTATTATTATTATTATTATTATTATTATTATTATTATTATTATTATTATTATTATTATTATTATTATTATTATTTAATATGATCATAATAAAAACAAACGTTTATCCTTATCTAAATATTTATTCTTATCTAGTATTTTGTTTTAAATTATTATTATTTAATTAATGTGTGAGATAAATAGGAAAATAAGGTGAGAAAGCACTAGAGAGTGACACGTGTCCAAAAAAGATTTTCGTTTATTAGTATAGGAAGATATCAATTAAAATATAATTATAAAATTAAATTTAATATAAATTTAAACAATTTGTATAGAAGATAATATAATATTTTATAATATTTATAACTTTGTTATAATTTCCTTCTTACCTCAAAACTTTATCAAATTTTATCTTTACCCTTTCTTAGCCCTTAAGTTCATAAAACGCAATTTTTAACCACTTAACTTTTTATAAACTTTGTAATGCCACTTTGACCCCCTCAAGAGTTTTTGCCTTGACGATATAAATTCGACATGTCATTTATTGAAGTCATCTATTTTTATAGATAATTAATATCAATTAAAAAATAATTATAAAATTAAATTTAATATAAATTTAAACAATTTGTATAGGAGATAATATAATATTTTATAATATTTATAACTTTGTTATAATTTCTTTCTTACCCCAAAACTTTATCAAATTTTATATTTACCCTTTCTTAGCCCTTAAGTTCATAAAACGCAATTTTTAACCACTTAACTTTTTATAAACTTTGTAAATGCCACTTTGACCCCCTCAAGAGTTTTTGCCTTGACGATATAAATTCGAGTTAGTCGGGTCGCGTATAATACGTTATGATTGTACGATATAAATTCGATTTACATTACACTTTAATTCAATCGCAATGCAACTATATGTATATTGAGTTCAATCGGATACGTCAAAACGTGCGTTTTTATATGGTTAACACATCACATAACGCTTGCACTAATCCCTTCGATATAAATTAATATAATGTAAATGATTTTATTTATTTTTTAAAATTAAAGTAGTTAAGGATAGAACCTATTTAAAAAATGTTTATAAGAGGTAAACGAAAATATTAATCAATGTTTATTGTCTCTATACGTTTATTTCCGTGTTCAATTCTCAACTCAAATACGGTAATCACTATGTTTACGTGACATTTATAAGAACCATCACCGCAATCACCTCATCCATCGTATATCGAGTATATCCGTTAGTTTTTTTTTTAAGATATTACTACACAAAATTACATTTATGCAACTCGTGTAATACACGGGGTTTTTAATAAATATAACTTTTTTATTATGTAGTATATAAAATTGGATTTATTCAATCAATATAATACATAAGATTTATATAGATATAACTTTTTATTGTTTGGTATATAAAATTACATGTGTTTAACCCGTATAACACACGAGGTTCTTAAAATGTAACTTTTTTCATTATTTAATATATAAAATTAAATTTACTCAACCCATACAATACACGGGGTTTTCAAAGATATTACTTTTTTTATTATTTAATATATAAAATTACATTTATTCAACCCGTGTAATACACGGGGGTTCTAACCTAGTATATTTATATAGGTAAGTTACATTTATATAGTCATCAAATACTCAAATAACTTCATGTATCGTAATATTCATTTAAAAACTATAATATGTGACTACATTTTCTAGTGTTTATTTTCATGTGTTTACTTTTTACATATTCTACATACTTTTAAAACAAAAAGTAGGTGGAAACACCATCGGTTTTATCTCCCTTCTCCATACTTTCACGATGTTTTAATTTTATCCTATTTACTTTATTACTTTCAAAGTTTCATAAAATGGCAAATAGTTTGCTTTTAACACCCCAACTTTAAAGTAGTTTTCTTTTCAACCCCAACTTTGTTATAGTTTCCTTCTATCCCAAAACTTTATCAAATTTTATCTTCACCCTTTTTAGTCCTTAAGTTTAGAAAATGCAATTTTTAATCACTTAACTTGTTATGAACTTTGTAAATGACACTTTGACCCCCTTGAGAGTTTTTGGCCTGACGATATAAATTCGAGTTAGTCGGGTCGCGTTTTAACCACTTAACTTGTTATGAACTTTGTAAATGACACTTTGACCCCCTCGAGAGTTTTTGGCTTGACGATATAAATTCGAGTTAGTCGGTTCGCGTATAATACGTTATGATTTACGATCTAAATTCGATTTACGTTACGTTTTGATCCAATCGCAATGCAACTATAGGATACATTGAGTTCAATCGGATACGTTAGAACGTGTGTTTTCATATGATTAACACATCACATAACGCTTGGACTAATCCCGTTCGATATTTGCGAAGTAACCGCGCTGCAACGCGCGCGGTTCTTATTAGTTGTACACTTTGAAGTATCAACTTTTTTCATTCATAGTTTTTTTTCCTTTTTCTTTCTTCATACCATTACTTTTGTTACCATCAATGAATTGGTAATATTCGACAACATTTTATTTTGCTGATGCATCCACTTAGGCTATAGGTTGTGTCTTATGACCATCATGACCCTCCATGTTAACGTCATGTCACTCACCTCTAATCTACTATCCAAAACCACTACCCTAAGGGTGTGGTAATGACCCAAACCACCATCCTCTTATTTATTTTAATTTATTCTTATCTAAAGGAGAAAGAAAAGGAGGTCCGTGATTGTCGTGATTTAATCCATACGAATCATGGTGGATGAATGACGGGGGTGGTACACCAATTGATTAATGCTCCTATGTGGCAATCAATGACCCAAACCATGCCCCTAATACCCTTCAGCCTTAACTTCTGGTTTGAGCCGAAGATATATAAATGAGATAAAAACAACAAAAATAGCCAGAGGATTGAAATTGCCAAAAATTCACCATAGATCAATGAAGTTGGAACAATATAACTCAATTATTTTGTAAGTGTGGTGATAACCGATAAAGAAAAACTTTGCCTATATAAATATTTGGGAAATTGGACTGTAATAATCTCATCTAGACTTTTTTGGTCATTAATAATCTAACCACAGAATATTCCCTCTACCAGTCCCACCTTTCACCTATTTTTTCTACAATGGTCCCCCGTTAATAAAACTTAACGGAGTTAAGCTGTTTTCCAAATTACAAATAGATTTTTAAGGGCTTTTGATTAGAACGACGATACGGGTCCATTGATGTAAAATTGCCTCGAAACGGTGCTCCAAGCCATGAAAACGGCGCTTCAATTCGGGTGTTTAAATTTCCAATTAACCAAAATCAAGTCACTTGGAGCACCATTTCGAAGTAAGTTTACATCAATGGACTCGTATCATCGTTCTGATCAAAAGCCCTAAAAAATATGTTTGTAATTTGAAAAAAAAGCTTAACTTCGTTAAGTTTTTTTTTAACGGGGGACCATTGTAGGAAAAATAGGTAAAAGGTGAGACTGGTGGGGAGAATATTCTGAAGTGGGATTATTAGTGGCCAATAAGTTCTATGTGAGATTATTACAGGCCAATCCCCGGAGATATTTTGTTTAGAATATTTCGTGGAATAATTTATAACCATTTGACTTGTTTGACGAGTTCCAATTTTGGCTTTGACTCGTTTTCTCCGGTGCATTTTTGGGCACAATGATAATTAAAAAAAAAAAAAAAAAAGTCATACATCTACTTACGCTTAAGGGTGGATTGCTACCTCTTAAGTCCACATTTCTTCTTTGTTGCTAAGGAAGTAATTAAACAAATACTCTCACTTATATTGCCTTGCTCGTAAGGTTCTACCATCCTCATATGTACAACTACAAGTTCTCATCCAATTATGATAACCTTTTCATTTCAAACTAATCTCATTAGGTATCGATATTTCATCCATATTAATTACCTTTAAGTAGTTTTACTTTGTTGTGAAACCCTCTACAAGGAAATCACAAACATATTATTTATTAATAATATTGATATTATTTAAATATATATGTGTATTAAAAAATAATGAAAACCAATCAAATAAGCGATTTAAGTCCATCCCATTTATTAACTCCTTTTTGGAAAAATTACAAATTTTGTCCTTTATCTTAATACCACTTATCAGGCGGTGTCCTTTTTAACGAATTTTGACAAGTTTTGCCCTTTACAGGGAATTTTGTTGCACGTTTTGTTCTTTAGGCTTAACTCAGTTAGATTTTCTTGTTAAATCTTGTTACCCAAGGGTATTTTAGTCTTTTTACCCATTTATTTAATATTAATTAAAAGAATAAAACAAAATATTTTAGGGTTAACTTTTGAAATAAATGGGTAAAAAGACTAAAATACCCTTGGGTGACAAGATTTAACAAGAAAATCTAACTGGGTTAAGCCTAAAGGACAAAACGTGCAACAAAATTCTTTGTAAAGGGCAAAACTTATCAAAATTCTTTAAAAAAGACACCGCCTGAAAAGTGGTATTAAGATAAAGGACAAAACTTGTAATTTTTCCCTCCTTTTTTGTGATGAAACAATTTCTGACTCATGGATCGATACACCAAACAACAAGTTCCTCTTTTATTTCTCTTTTGCCTAAAGTTGCGTATCCAATTACCATGTCGGATTTTAGACTGATTTCTTTGATCCAGGTGATAAATAATATAATTTCGAAAATCTTTGCTAATTGGTTGAAAGGCGTGATAAAAGATGTGATATCTAGCGTGCATTCCGCTTCTGTTTCGAAAAGAAATATTGTGGATGAGCCGTTAACTTTGAATGATATATAGTAAATTAGACCAAGAGAGCGAAGAAGTCAATTTTCTATTATTTAAGGCGGATATAGAAAATGCATATGATACACTAAATTGGAAGTTTTTTTTATTTCAATTCTGTCGTTTATGGGTTTTCCTTCTAGGTGGCGAAATTGGGTAATGGGAATTTTATTTTCCAGAAGAGGCTCAATCTTAGTTAACGGCTCCTCATCAAATGAGTTTCGATACGAACAGGGTTTTAGACAAGGTGACCAGTTATCGTATTATTTTCTGTTTGTGATAGCAATGGAAACACTTAATGTGTTAATGTTCAAGGCCAAAAAGGTGGGCTTATTTCAGGAGTGGGCCTACCGAATAATGGACCTCATATTTCACATATGTTCTTAAACGACGAAATAGTCATTGATAATTGGGATGACACTAATATGTTGAATCTTAGAAGAATTTTGAAGGTATTTTATATGATATCGAGACTGAAAGTAAATCAGAAAAAAGCCTGCGGGAAAGGTGAAGGAAGAAATCGGTCATATGGCGGGTACACTTAAGTGCAAACCAGGTAACTTTTGGTTTGGTTACATAGGCTTACAAGTGGGGGCAAACATAGATAGAGTGGTGAATTGAAAATATGTGAATGACACTTTCAATATAAGATTATAGACTTCGAAGGCAAGATTATTATCCTTTGCATGTAGACTAACTTTGTAAAATCGGTGTTGTACCAAGTTATTATCTATCGTCGTATAAGGCTCATATAGTGGTTATTGTCACACCTCGACCCATAACGGATATGATACAGGGCATGATGATTGCTCATAGCTTATGATACTATTATATGTTTAGATATTTAAAACCACCAAACAGAGCCGTCCCAGAAAACTCTTGAAAAAATTTAGGCCTCGGGCGACGAAAAGAACTAGGCCCAAAATTATGGTTAAGGGTAAATGAATTACAAAAATAAAAACTTAGTGATGGAGCAATGACTCGAACTTGAGACCTTTACATTATTTTGAGATGGTGCTTGCCACTACACCACTAATGCTTTTTTGCATAATAAACGGATGAATATAGTAAATATATAATTTAATAAATATATACAAGCTTATAAAGACTTTTCGGGCCCTTTGAAATTTTGGGCCTCGGGCGTCGGCACGGGTTTGCCGGGCCCAAAGCCGGCCCTGCCACCAAATTAAATGTCACACATAATCATAATAAACATTTAACATAATTCATACATTATACAAAGATAAATAGTTATGATCAAAAGTCCAATTTATTACTAAGGAATGTCCTACGTGTCTTTGCCTTCAATTCTATCTCCTACTTGTGTACATGCATCATGTGTAAAAAGGTTTTTGGGTCAACAAAATGTTGGTGAATAGATCTAGATTTTAAATAAAACATTTTGCTTTATTTATTAATTGATTTATTTTACTTAGAAATCTATTAAAAATATATTTAACATACAATTCCATATGTTGTTGAAACATCCATAATCACCACAACCACAACCACAACGACAATCAACAAATCACCACAATGACAATATAGATACAATAGACACAAAGACTACAGTGCGCATTAGTCTCAAGTCCCAAAGAGCGTGTCTAATACTAGTGGCGATACTAGGCTAGAACCCATGGTCGTGGGGAACCAAGTCAGTCAGGTGGATCCACGAGAAAGATGTTACACAAAGCGAGTAAACACATAGATATATATACAAATGCAACGATAGATACTAGAAATAATAGAAACAATGAACACGATACATGTCACACCCCAACCGATGGCGGAAACATCGCGGCATGGCACTGAGCGAAACAGATTGTCCATGAGTATCCATAACAACTATTAATTACCAGATATTTAAAAGTCATGTCCCATACCACAACATATCCAAATAAAACAATCATTACAAATAATTGTCTCAAAAGCAAACACTGTTTCGACAACTCAGATTTTATTTAGTTTGTTTCTAGACTCTTCCTACTTGATTCCACATAGCAAGCATCCTAGCATCTCAAACACCTGTCACATACATTAAAATAGAGGTCAATACATATAATGAAAAGGTGAGCATACAAGTTTAACAGTATAGTAGATTTCGAAAGCGTTTACGCATAACCAGCATGCAACATGTAGCAAAGTGAAGCATGTAGGTTATCGACAATGAAATATGCACAGACGTGACTGCGAGTTGTAGAATGTGCAATACATATCCCCACTGGGATACGTGAAGTAAAGCCCTTAACAACCCCTGTCCACGACAGGTGCTAAATCCAAACTATAGTAATATCGTTGCTAAGGTGTCAGGCAAAAATCACTATGTAAACATAACATACAAGCATTCATCGAATAACACGTAACATGCAATAACGGTTAGCGCATAAATAGTGTTTGCGTTGTGTGTCGATTGTGATTTGAATAAGTTCATATGTAACACCCAAAAGTGCGTAAAGCAAAAAGGGATCGAGTATACTCACAGATTGTGTTTAGTAAATAAACACTCTCTTGGATTGAAGGGAGCGCTGGAAAGTTAGCCTGATTACAGAACGATAGCATAAGCGATAGAACGGCGCGATAAACGGTATGAAGTGACTAAGTGACGAATGGTAATCCGGTCGGATGACAATCCGAACGGATGGTCATTCGATCGGATTGACATTCGTTTGGGATGGATGTGTTTGTGTATGATGGCTTTGAAGTTTTCATTGTAATATTTTAAAATCAGAGAAGTATCTCTACCTTTCACGTCGTCGATCGAACGGTCGTTCGATCGGAAGGCGATCCAATCGGCGAGACATCTCTAATGAGAACAAGTTCACAGCAGGATGGTCATTCGATCGGATGGTCTTCCGATCGGATGGCAATCCGTTAGAACTGATGATCCTTGAAAATTATAAAAAGTTTAAGAGTTGGAGATCCAAACATCAATCGATCGTATTGTCGTTTGATCGGATGGCAATCCGATCGGACGGCAATCAGTTCGACATTCAGATCGTTTGAAAGTTTTAAAAAATGATTAAGTGTTGAATTTCAAGTGCAATCTGATCAGATGGCAATCCGATCGGACGACAATCCGTCCACAATCTGATCGTTAAAACCTTGAAAAATTTGCTAAGTTTTGGAAGTTTTGCGGTTTGATCGAGATTGTATGACAGCGTGTTAAACAACGGAACTTCGTTAAACCCAAGTCGTCCGACCGAAGTCGGAATCACCCTAGTCCGTTTAGCTAACTGTTCGTGACGGTTGTTCATGTTCAACCCGACACTTCACTAGAAACGAGTAGAAGGCCTGAATGAGCTCCGATTCTATCGGTTTTGAGTGTATTGAGTGTAAAAGAGTTGAAAGAGAGTTACAAAACCATCTTTCAATCCTTTTAACCTTGAAAATGTTTACATCTGGGTGAAAATAGTGTTAAATCATGTGGAAATCCTTTGGATCTGAGTTGTTCTTGGTGGATTGAAGCCAAATCTTGAAGTTCATAAGAACTCCATGATGACATCATCCTAGAACACCTCAAATCCGGTGATTTCACGGTTAAAAGTCAAGATTCAAAGGTGAAAATGATGAAGAAGTGTGTAGATGATAGATGTACAACATTTGAGTTGTAAACTTACAAGAATCGCGAGAAATTGAGAGAAAGAAGGTCTGGAACGTTGGTAGAACGAGAGAGAGAGAGAGAGCTGTCACATCACTGTTGGTGATGTGACAGGGTATTTTAGGTTGCCAAGGAAAAAGGGGCACAGTTGTCACGGTCCCCGATCCAGTTGCCTGGTCCGGAAGCCGCGGGACAGAAAACCCGTGGTATTGGTGGTTTATTTGGCAGCGGAAATTTTTAACTTGATCTTTTAAACTGAAAATACCTAATTATTTTATTTCTAGTTTTGGGACAAACCCCATGATTTACAACAAAGGAATTTCACTGGGAAATCCCCTGATTACAAAAACATGTTTATTTATTTACTGAGCCACTTCATTCAAGCTGGAGTGCTACGTGGCACTTTTTCCTTGTTCACAGTAAATCACCTGAAACATGTTTAAAAAGATTTTATCAGCGAGGAAATACTGACGAGTCATTCAACTTGTACAAAACAACACATTGTTATAGTTTACAGTATTAAGAGCGATTACAATTGTCCCTATCTTATAATTATCTGGTCCAGTTGTCACTCGACCGGATCTGTGACTGTGGTCATATCACTATTGGGTCCGTTCACCCAAAAGTGACGTGTATCACTATTTAGGTCCGTTCACCTAAAAGTGATAAAACAGCAGTAATGTGCACAGTACCCCACTTACTGCCAGTAACTTAAGATAACAAAGACTTAATCCCTGCAAAATATAACTTGGAAAAATAACTTTGAAATTTCGTAAAATAGTTTGTTAAAAATAGAATGACTCACATTGCAAGTTTAAACTGACAGAGTCTGCCTACTGATTAAGCCTGGTAACCTAGTTAAATAATGCAAACGAAACTAGGTTAGTAACTTAATATAACATTTACGATAATTTCACGAAATCAAAACCCTCACGACGAATGACAAAGTATAGCCCGAATTCAGGCAGCACTTAAACATCCATCAGATCGGTTCCAATCGATCGGACATTGTATCGTAGTAGTGATCGAGTTATTACCCTGTTATCGTAGCAGTGTTTCACTACTTTAACTTGTGATTTCGAACCGAAAGAAAGCACTTTTTATGAAAATTTTCGAGCACGGTGACTGCCTATGTAACGTCCAATTTATAGCTGAAATCTAGGTCTCTCGCGGCCCGCGTAAACCTGAAGGGAAGTCCTTCACGGCCCGCGAGGGCCACCCTAGCTACGGCTAGGGCTGCCGTGTCACCCCCCAGGTCTGCCACGTGTGCGACACGTGGCCTTTATCGTTATCCGGAGTTTTGCAGGGCTGTCACGCCCCGCGTAAGCCCACCTTAAATCTTTCTCGGCCCGCGACCAACTAATAAAATTTGATTTTCTTGATTTTTCATAGAAATTAGGGTTTTAGGGATTCAGGTTTTCACTTACAGGGTGTTTTAGGACATTTTTGTGCTGGTTCTTACATCCTCCCCACCTTATTTAAAATCTCGTCCTCGAGATTTACTGGAATAAGTAAGGATATTTTCTTTTCATTTCCGACTCTAGTTCCCATGTGTACTCAGGTCCTCTTTTCGAATCCTACTTCACTTTGACAAGTACCAATCTCTTGTCTTTGAAGAATTTGACCTTTCTGTCCTCTATTCGAAGAGGTTTCTCCACAAATTTCAACTTTTCATTTACCTCTATGTCTTGAAAAGGTATTACCAGTGATTCATCAGATAAACACCTTTTAAGATTAGATACATGAAACACATCATGTACCCCGGCTAGTTCTTCTGGTAGTTGTAATTTATAGGAAACTGGTCCTATTCGTTGGGTAACTGTGAACGACCTTATGTACCTTGGACTCAGCTTCCCTTTCTTACCGAATCGAACTACCCCTTTCCAAGGAGAAACTTTCAATAGTACCTTGTCTCCAACTTGGAATTCTAGCGGCTTACATCGATTGTCTGCATAACTCTTTTGGCGGTCTTGAGCCGTTTTTAATCTTTCTTTGATTTGAGTTATCTTGTTGGTGGTTTCCTGTACAATCTTAGGGCCTGATAATTGACTTTCTCCTATTTCTGCCCAGCATACTGGAGTTCGACACTTTCGTCCATACAGTGCTTCGAACGGGGCAACATTTATGCTGGTATGATAACTGTTGTTATAGGAGAATTCTATTAAGGGTAGGTGGTCATCCCAATTTCCACCGAAATCTATTACGCATGCCCTGAGCATGTCTTCTAGGGTTTGGATCGTCCTTTCACTTTGTCCATCTGTTTGGGGATGGTATGCAGTACTTAAATTTAATCGTGTTCCCATTGCTTCTTGGAAACTTATCCAAAAGTGCGAAGTGAAACGACTATCCCTATCCGACACAATGGAGAGTGGGACTCCATGTAGTGATACTACCTCGTCTACGTATAACTTAGCCAATCTTTCCATGCTAAAGGTTTCCTTCATTGGTAGGAAATGAGCTGATTTGGTTAATCGATCTACAATCACCCAGATTGCATCGTTATCTTTCCTGGTTTTGGGTAGCTTAGTAACAAAATCCATTGTTATTAGTTCCCATTTCCATACCGGCATTTCTAACTGTTGAAGTAAACCGGAGGGTTTCTGGTGCTCTGCCTTAACTTGCGAACAAGTTAGACACTTAGAAACGTATCTAGCAATATCCTTTTTCATTCCTATCCATCAGAAACTATTCCTTAAATCTTGATACATCTTGTTGTTACTAGGATGCATCGTATACCTAGATTTATGAGCTTCTTCTAATATTTTATCTCTTAAATTTCCTTGTCTAGGTACCCAAATCCTTTTTTTTATGGAATCTCCAAATTCCATCAGTCCCTTGCTCTAATTCCCTTATCCGTCCTTTCATTCCTTCAGCATCATCTTGAATTGCTGCCTTTTGAAGGTCTTTCAATTGTTCCATTAAATCCAATTGTAGATTTAATCTAAGAGCACGAATGCGTCTTTGTTTCTCATGGTACTTACGACATAAGGCATCTGCGACTACATTTGCTTTTCTCTCGTGATATAGAATATCACAGTCGTAGTCACTTAAAATTTCCATCCATCTTCTTTGCCTCATGTTCAATTCTTTTTGCCCAAATATGTACCTTAAACTCTTATGATCTGTATAGACAGTAAACTTACTTCCGTACAGATAATGTTTCCACATCTTAAGAGCAAAAATTATTGCACCTAATTCTAGATCATGAGTCGTATAATTCTTCTCGTGCTTTTTCAATTGTCTTGATGCATACGCAATTACCTTCTTGCGTTGCATTAGCACACAACCTAATCCTAGCTTGGAAGCATCACAGTAGACCTCAAAATCTTTGGTTCCTTCGAGTAAGGCAAGAATTGGGGCATTTGTTAAACTTTGCTTTAAAATTCTAAAGGCCTCTTCTTGCTTAGGTCCCCATTCAAACTTAACGGTTTTGTATGTTAGCTTAGTTAATGGAACAACTATCTTAGAAAAGTCTCTTATGAAGCGTCTATAATATCCAGCTAATCCTAGAAAACTTCTAACTTCAGTAGCTGATTGCGGGACCTTCCAATTTGTGATCACTTCTATCTTGGAGGGATCCACGTGAATGCCTTCGTGATTCACCAAGTGTCCCAAAAATTGTACCTCTTGTAGCCAGAATTCACATTTTGAAAGTTTGGCGTACAGTTTCTCCTTTCTTAACAGGGTTAAGAGTGCATGCAGGTGTTTACAATGTTCGTCTTTGCTTTTGCAATAAATAAGTATGTCGTTGATGAAGATAATTACAAATTTATACAGATACGGCTTACAGATCATATTCATCATGTCCATGAATGCTGCAGGAGCATTCGTTAATCCAAAGGGCATGACTGTAAACTCGTAGTGACCATACCTAGTCCTGAAAGTAGTTTTAGGTATGTCTTCTTCCTGTATCTTCAACTGATGATATCCGGAGCGCAAGTCTATCTTAGAGAAGTACCTAACCCCCTGCAGTTTATCGAAAAGATCATCAATCCTGGGTAATGGGTATCGATTCTTAATGGTAACCTTATTCAATTCCCTATAATCGATACACATCTGCATCGAACCATCCTTCTTTTTCACGAACAACACAGGTGCTCCCCAAGGGGATGAACTGGGTTGTATGAATCCTTTGCTTAACAATTCATCTAACTGCTTTTTCAGTTCTAACATTTCTGTAGGTGCTAACCGATAAGGTGCCTTAGCTATTGGTGCAGTTCTAGGAATTAAATGAATTCTAAACTCTACTTCTCTATTGGGTGGTAATCCAGGTAGCTCTTCTGGGAATATATCAGGGTATTCTGGTACTACTTGAATTTCCTTAAGTTCTTTGCTTTTAGTGTTAATGATTACTGATATCATATACACTATTCCTTGTTTTCGTTCATAACTAGCAACTTTCATTACTGAAATGAACTTCATTGGTTTACGTGGCTTATCTCCTGTAATCAATATTACTTCTCCTACTGGTGTATGTATTTCTATGGAATTTTGATCACAGAGGATTCGAGCGTGGTTGGCTACTAACCAATCCATTCCTAACACGACATCGAATCCGGCTAAATTCATAGGTAGCAGGTTTGCAGAAAATTTATGTACTAAGAGTTGTATTTTTCCTTCTTGGAGAACCTTATCTATATTAACAGAATTTCCTTCTGCAGTTTCTACTGTATAAATTTTCCTAAGTTTAGTCAAAGGTAGTTTAAGAGCTTGGCAGAATGAAGTATTTATGAAACCTTAGTTTGCACCAGAGTCAAATAATGCTTTTACGTAAACGTCATGTACAAGAAACATACCAGCTATCACACCAGGAATTAGATTTGCTTCTTGCGTCGTCAGCTGAAAGGCTCTTGCATTCTTCTTATTAGTTCCTTCAGCAGGTTTGGCCTTGTTGTCAGCTGGCTTAACCAGTTTTGGGCAATCGGGCTTGAAGTGCCCTGTTTTTCCGCAATTGTAGCAGATCATTGATTTCTTCCTGCATTCCTCTTCTCGGTGCCCCGGAATTTTGCAGAAATTACAGTACCCCTTACATTTCCCAAAATGCTTTCTTTTACAATTACTGCAAAATGGAGCGGTGGAGGATTGCCCGGTTCCCTTTTTCTTGAAGTTACTACTATTCTTACCCCCACGAAAACCTTGGGTAATCTTTTGAGCCAATTCCTTTTTCCTGTTTTCTTCTCTTGTGCGCACTAGTCCGTCAGTCAAGGTGTTGGCCAATTCGACCGCATCGTCAATTGTTCGGGGTCTCGCAGCTTTGACTATATCACGAATCTCGCTAATTAGTCCCCAAATGTAGTGAGAGATGAGTAGCGGTTCTGGCAAAGCCAGAGTTGGTACAATTCTGGCATATTCGAAAAATTTTGAAGTATACCCTCGACAGTCAACGTCCACCATCAGGTGGTTCAGGAACTTATTCGTCATTTGTTCCTTTTCGTAGGAAGGACAAAACTTTCTTTCTACCAATTCCTTAAATTCCTCCCAACTCATGTGTAACAACCCGCACGTTCGTGCGTTGTTACCACTCGTTACACTCGTTACGCCTAGCACCAGAGATTCAGATCATAACGTAACTATATCGTTTATAACGCTATTTTCGCAGATTTTCGCCTGTTACGCATACCTTATCGCTATAACACATCACACCGCATGTGCTAACGCTCACGATGACGTCGAGTGAGGACCTATTCTACCCTCCGCGATAGCCGTGATGCGACGTAACACAATCCAGACGTGAAACGAATACTTAAGAATGTGGATGTCTATATACGACCCTTTGTGACTAATTATAATAAATATATTTATATGTGTATGGTTATGTGTAAACAAACTATTGCAACGCTTAACGAACAGAACGAAAAGTCGGAAAACTAACTCAAACAGACCACCTGATCGAATGACCATTCGATCGAATGGTCATCCGATCGGATGACCATCCGATCGGATGGCCTTCCGATCGAAGGGCCATTTGATCCATCGCACTGCACCATCTCCTCCCTGCCTTCACCTATAAATAGCACCTGTCACATCATTGTTCAAGTGATGTGACAACTCTCACTCGACCAACACACTTTTGGGCTATTTTCTCTCGATTCCCCGTGATTCTTGTAAGTTTCTACCCCAAATCTTGTACTTCTATGATCTACACCCACTTCTTCATCATTTTCACCATCAAATCTTCACTTTTCACCATGAAATCGTCTGATTTGAGGTGTTCTAGGATGATGTCATCATGGGGTTCTTATGAACTTCTAGATTTGGCTTCATTCCACCAAGAACAACTCAGATCTAAGAGATTTCAACATGTTAAACACTGTTTCACCTAAATCTAAACATTTTCAAACTGATTCAAGTCATTTCAACTCTTTTACACTCAATTCACTCAAAACCGATAGAAGCAGAGCTCATTCAGGTCTTCCACTCATTTCTTAGTGAAGTGTCGGTCTGAGATCTGGTTCCTATCAAAGAGACAACCGATCTCAGGTTGAACATGAACAACCGTCACGAACAGTTGGCTGAGCAGACTGGGGTGATTCCCACTTCGGTCGGACGACTCGGACTTGATGGGGTTTTCATTGTTTAACACGTTGTCATACCGTCTCGATCAAACCACAAAACTTTTCAAACTTAGCGAAATATTCATGTTCTCAAAACGATCAGATTGTTGGACGGATTGCCATACGATCGGATTGCCATCCGATCGAACGACAATCCGACCGGATTGCCGTACGATCGGATTGCCATCCGATCAAACGACAATCCGACCGGATTGCACTTTGTCCTCAAACAATTAACATTTTGCAACGTTTTGAAATATATATCAGTTCCATCAATTGGGCATCCAATCAGATTGCCATCCGATCGAATGACCATCCTGCTGTGAACTTGTTCTCACTGGAATGTCTCGTTGATCGAATCGCCATCCGATCGGATGACCGTTCGATCGAACGACCTGAAAGGTAGAGATACTTCTCTGAATTTAAAACTCTACAACGAAAACTTCAAAGCCATCATACATAAACATATCCTACCCAAACAAATGTCAATCTGACCGAATGGACATCCGATCAGATTACCATTCGTTACTTAGTCGCTCGTCATCGTTTAACGTGCCATTCATCGCTTATGCTATCATTCTGTGATCAGGCTAATCTCATACGCGCTCTCTTCACTCCAAGATTGTGTTTACTTGGTGGACACGAACAGTGAGTATACTCGAATCCTTTTTATCGCACTTTTGGGTGTGACATACATTTCTATCAAACTAAACTAATCGAATGCTCAAACTATCTATCACTTGCGAATGACTGTATTACATATTAACACGTGATGCTAGTTACATATGTGCTAGGACTTTTACTCGCGACGTCCCACCTTAACTAGTATAGTACTATTGAACCCCACGGGGTCTAGTTAGGATGAATAAGCAATCGCAATCGCAGCTCGAGAGACTTAGGTGGTAGTAACTGTCTTGTGTATATGTTGTGTATCCCGTTTATGTATGTGGTAATTTGATGTGCGTGAAGTGTGTTATATTTTTAGATGTATATTTAAGCCCTTTTTACACTTTTAGCCAAGTTTTAAATTTATAAAACACGATATTTACTAACACTAAACACACATATGGGCAAGTGCACCCATCGTGGACGTAGTATAGTGTTGGTAAGATACCGAGGTCGTCCAAGGACACAAGAGCTTTTAATACCGGTTTATCCTCAACGTCTAATCAAATTAAAAGGTTAGAAAAATGATTTAAACTAAGAAAAATAAAAACTAACTAAATGCTGAAAAATAAAATAAAATAAAAAACAGATAGACAAGATGAATCACTTGGATCCGACACGTGTATTAGTATAACCTTTGATTATTTTCGCACTTTTGCACTTGTTTAAGAGATTATCTTAGTTATTGTAGTAGGCCCCTCTTTTGAAGGCGACGTTACCCTCAACCCAGTAGTTTGAGTCAGCAAGGATACAATCCTAAAGGGTCGGATTATTGAAAGATAATGAATTAAGTTATTAATGCAAATTATGGTAGGCCCCGCTTTTGGCGGTGACGTTACCCTCGGCTAAGTAGTCTGAGTCAGCAGGGATACAGTCCTAAATAGCCGGGTTATAGTATTAATAGTAGTTAGCTTATGAGGGGGTCAAAGAGTTTGGATCCCCGCCATCCAATACCTATGGGCATTGAAGGAGATCCTACTAAATTTGACCCAGGTCCCAAGCAGGACCTCTAAACGCTGAACAAGGGCAAGACCTTTACCAAACCGTTCCCTTAACCCCCGACCAGGTAGCCAACATACCTCCATATAGACCGTGGAGATATGAATGGTGAAAATCTTTTATTTTATATAGACAGTAAAATAATGCCAAGACACCACGGACAAACGATAAGGAAAGATCACCTTCAACATAAGTAACTAGTTATTAAAGTCATTAATACAAAACCAAATAAAAAGTGCAAAAGATTAAAAATAAAAAGTATTATACTAAACACTTGTCTTCACCAAGTGATGTAAGAGACTTAGGCAAACATGGCCTTGATTGTCAAGAACTCTTACGATCAATCTTGGATCCCGAGACGACTCACACACTCTACGATGGACAATGGATGATGGTGGTGGATGATGGTGTTATGGTGGTGGTGGGTGGTGGATGAGGTGTGAGAGAGGTGGTGTGCCAAGGGATGAGGGAGAATGAAACCAAGCTCCTCTATTTATAGGCTGGACAGAACGCTGGACACGGCCCCGTGTCCGCTGGACACGGCCCCGTGCCCGTCTGACACTCTCTCTCTTCATTAATTGTAATTGCGAATTACAATTAATGCGCCTGCTGTACTTTCAACACGCCCCCGTGCCCGCTGGGCACGGCCCCGTGGTGAGCAATGGAAGCTTCTACTGGTTTGTCTTTTCTGCTGCTTCCTGGGCACGCCCCCGTGTTCGCTGGACACGGGGCGTGTTCAGACTCTGTTTTCTTCTCTTTGTTTTGGGAGGTGCCGTTGAGGGTCCGGGCAGTCCACTTTTGTTCCTTTTCTTGTATTTATGGTAGAATTAGTGGTCTTTTTGCTTCTTTTGTGATTTTGAGCTCATTTCATCCTGAAAATACAAAAGGAAGACAAAAACACTCTTTTTCCAACATTAGTACTTAAAAAGGGTTAGTTTTATGCCTTAATTGATGTGTTTTATATGTTGCATTTTACACACATCAAATACCCCCACACTTGAACTTTTGCTTGTCCTCAAGCAAAACTCTTTTAATGTGGCTTACACTCCCAAATGGAATAGGTAGAAGAGAAGTTTTTAGCTTGTCCTAGAGTGTCGGGAATCCAAGGTTTTTATAGGTTTTATTTTTATTTTATTTACAATCCTATTCGTTATGATTTATTTTGAACTTTTCATAAGATAAACTACTTATTTTGGCATAACATGCCTTATCAAAATTCCATTTATATACAAGTTCACATACCTCACGGGAGATCACTCAACACTCGGCCGAAGGTGTATATTTAAGTGAATCGCTCGAGAGCGGCACGGATTTACATTTTCCATAGGCTTGCCAAGCGATCAATCCTCCTCCTTTTTAACTTTTTACCTTTGTAAATATCAGGAGGACTTTTGGGGTGAAGGCTTGGGTTTAAAGGTGGGTGGTTGGTTAGTGGTTAGTAAAAAGGGCGAAAATCGTAACAAGTGTCGGTTTTCATAAAATACCTTATTTTTAGTGACATTTATTTTTGAAGTATTTCTCCAAACAAGCTTTTGTAGCTTTTGTTTGTTTTTGACTTCATTATTCATATATATATATTTTTTTTTTCGTCACGTAGAGGGTATGTTTATGAAAATCCGAGCTTGTTACTAAAATAAGGGTGAAAAAATGAAAAAGGTTTTTGGTGGGTAAAAAAAAAAATTGTTTTGGGGGTAATGAAATGAAAGGTTTAGGCTCAAAGGGGTTTTTCTAGGGGGATTTTGGGTAGGTAAAAAAAAAATGAAAAATAATGGTTTTGAAAGAAAAATAGTTAGTCCTAATGCCTCCATCATTTACTTACTTGGGTTTAAGTTGGTAAGGACCGGGAATGTATCGTTGTGGCAAGTTCTAGATTTGTAAAGACCGAGCGGCTATTCACACAAGAAACGAAAAATGAGCATTTAATCTAAATATGTATATTTTTATGCTCAATAAAGGCTCAAAACTCACTTTTGTGGGAATGGGTTTTTTTAATGTGACCAAGCATATATAATCGAATTTTAGCTAGACTTGTTATACCGTTTCATAATTTTCTTATGTTAGCTCTTTTTATCACGACGCTATCGGTTGTAAATTTGTAAAAATATAACCTTTTTAGAACTTGTTATTCCCAACTTAAACTAAGACAAGTAAATAAAAATAAAAATGAAAAAGTTTTTGAAAAAATTTGGGGTGTTTAGCGGTTCCAATAGAGTTTTGTGTAAGGCTTGTTTTAGGATTTTGCAAAATTTCAAGGTTTTAGCATCCCCCCCACACTTAAATTACACATTGTCCTCAATGTTGTCCAAAAATAAAGTTTTTGGTTGATTAGAATATGTAAAAGTGTGTTTAAAAACAAAGATTTGTGTTACTGGCGCTCTGGACACGGCCCCGTGTCCATTGGACACGGCCCCGTGGTGAACTGCCAGTAACGAAAAACTTACAGAGGGTGGACACGGGGGCGTGTTGAGTGAACACGGCCACGTGTCTGGCAAAAATCTGCAGGTCAGTAGCCAAACAGCAGAACTGGGAGATGGGCACGGGGGCGTGTCGGCTGGACACGTCCCCGTGTGGACAGTCTGTTAGCCACAAAAATAGGTTTTTCCCCCGGTTTCTTCATCCTAGGGTTGCAAGTGCCAATGTTTAGCACTCTAACCCTTGCATTGCACCTGTTCAATCATTCAATACCATCCAACCAAGCACAAACCATCCTAATCTTACCATTGTCAAATATTATCCAAACACAAAGTAAAAACAAAATAAAGATAAAAAGAAAAGAGTTAAGGAAAGTAAATTGTTTGACAAATGGCACGCAGGCCATGAATTGTTCGATGGATAAGAAGGGTAATCAAACCTGTGGGCTCATCACCAGCTAGCCCCTTGTTCCTCCCAGCCTCCTACTCCATATCTTCATCACTATCTCCACCTCCGCCTCCCTGCCCCGCCATGTACTCCCGGATGCTACCGATATCATCTTGTATATCGTTGACGCTACGTTCGATAGCTCCAACCCGGAGGTGTGTGTTGTTGGCGAGGTTGTAGGTGTTCCTGGTGCACATGAGGTTTTCCTGCAAAAGATCATGTAAACTTTGGAAATTAGGAAAACCGCCTCCTTGAGAGGAGGATTGACCCTGATCGCCTTGGGGAGGGTATTGATAATGTGGAGGTGGTGCATGAAGAACTAGAGCCTCCTGCGGGTTCCATGCATAGCCTTGCGTTCTCTGAAAGCGCACCGTCCCGTCCTCCGCTTCATAAAGCAAGTTCATGGATCGGCAAATGTTATAATCGACCCGTCCCGACCATGGACTCCTTTCGAAGGACCTGGGGATATTCGTGAAGTGCTTGAAGAGACGGTACACCCATCCTCCGAAGAAGATTGGTGTAGGAGCAGAGGCAAGGCGGTTTAGGTGCATGTTTCGCAGTAGGAGGTACGGAACATCTAGAGGCTTCTGGTTGTGGATGCAGTGAAGGACAACCAAATCTTTCAACCCAACAACGCCACTACTGTTGTGGCATTGGTTCAGCGAGTACGATAGGAGCCTGTGGATATAGCGGTATAACGGGTCCCTCAGTTTGGTGCTCTTTGTGCTGCTTGGGTTGTAGATCCCTTCACCGATTTGAGCCCATGCGGCTTGGCGTTCAGTTGCGTCCAAGTCTCGCAATCCCCCGGTATTCTCTTCATTCCCCGCTTCTTCATCTTTGTACAGCCCAATGATTGATCCGAACTGCGCCATGGAGGTTCTATAGGTCGTACCTCCACATCGAAATTCGACCGCCTCGTGATCAAACGGTTCGCATCTCGAGTTGAAGACGAATGTGCTATAGAACTCCATTGTGCATTGATGGACCGACCGAAGTCGGGTAGTCAATGCAACGTGCAGTGGACCCGTCACTATGTTGTTGAAGCGGTCCAGTTGGTTTACCATTGTCAGCAAATCAGTACATGCCCGCCTTGGATACTCCTCGGGCCTTGTTTGTAGGACCTCGTAGCGAGCCCTGTAACATGTCGGGTATGAGTTTATTCGTTGACCGTTTGAAGTGCGATTTCCTCTTCCTCATCCTCAATGGATCCTCTGTAGAGTTTCAGCCGCTGGCCATTGACTTTGAATGGTGTCCCATTTCGAGTTTTAATTTCTACTGCACCGTGTGGAAAAACATGGGTGACTGAAAAAGGTCCCGACCACCTACACTTTAACTTACCAGGAAATAATCGAAGTCGCGAATTAAACAATAGAACTTGGTTTCCAACCCGAAATTCATTAGATTTAATATATTTATCATGCAAATTTTTCATCTTTTCTTTATAAATTTCGGAGTTAGAATATGCATAATTCCTAAGTTCTTCTAATTCGTTTATTTGACAAAATCGATTTTTACCGGCAACTTCTAAGTCTAAGTTTACGTTTTTTATTGCCCAGTAGGCTTTGTGAGCGATTTCTACTGGCAAGTGACAACTTTTTCCATAGACGAGTTTATATGGGGTTGTGCCTATAGTGGTTTTATAAGCGGTTCGAAAAGCCCATAAAGCGTCGTCCAGTTTGTCGGCCCATTCTTTTTTATTTATTCCTACGGTTTTCTCAAGTATTCGTTTTAAACCTCGATTAGTCACTTCGGCTTGCCCATTTGTTTGAGGATGATATGCTGTTGAGACCCGGTGATAGACCCCATACCTTGTTAATATTTTTTCGAGTTGATGATTGCAAAAATGGGTACCTCTATCACTTATTAATGCTTTTGGTGTCCCGAAACGAGAGAACAACTTTTTCAGGAATTTTACCACTACTCTTCCATCATTTGTTGGAAGAGCCTCGGCCTCTGCCCATTTAGACAAGTAATCGACTGCCACAAGTATATATTTGTTTCCCTTTGAAGGTGGGAAGGGTCCCATGAAATCGAGTCCCCACACATCAAAGATTTCACAAACGAGAATGCCATTTTGAGGCATTTCATTTTTGGAAGAAATATTACCTGTTCTTTGGCAGGCATCACATGTCCTTACAAGGTTTTGTGCATCCTTGTAAATGGTCGGCCAGTAAAATCCCGAATCAAATACCTTTCTTGCGGTACTTGCGGCACCATGATGTCCTCCGTATGGACCTTCATGACAATGACGGAGTATTCTTCGTGCTTCATTACCATGGACACACCTTCGGATGAGTTGGTCGGCACACATTTTGAAAAGATAGGGGTCTTCCCAAAAGTAATGCTTTACATCAGCAAAGAATTTTTTTCTTTGATGATGTGGCCAACCTTTGGTGACTATACCACTGGCTAAGAAATTAGCGTAGTCGGCATACCATGGTTCTTGTCTGCTTTCCATCATTTCCAGGGACTCCGTGGGAAATTTTTCGTTGATTTGCTCGTCCCTGGTTGTCTCCAAAGCTGGGTCTTCTAAGCGTGAGAGATGATCTGCAGCAGTGTTTTCTGCTCCTCTTTTGTCCTTGATTTCAATGTCGAATTCTTGGAGGAGTAGAATCCACCTTATCAAACGGGGTTTTGCGTCTTGCTTCTTGAAGAGGTACCTGATGGCTGCATGGTCTGTATAAACTATTGTTTTAGAAAGAACAAGATAAGAACGAAATTTATCAAAAGCAAATACCACCGCTAGTAACTCTTTTTCTGTAGTTGTATAATTTTCTTGTGCATCATTTAGAGTTTTACTAGCATAATAAATTGGGTGGAAATGTTTTTCTTTTCTTTGTCCCAAGACTGCTCCAACAGCAAAGTCGCTTGCATCGCACATGATTTCGAAAGGAAATTTCCAATCAGGTGCTATCATGATAGGTGCATTGACTAGCATTTCCTTGAGGGTTAGAAATGCTTGATTGCATTCCTTGTCAAAGATGAAGGGTGCATCTTTTTCAAGCAATTTTGTTAGAGGTCTTGAAATTTTCGAAAAGTCCTTGATAAACCTTCTATAGAATCCGGCATGCCCTAGGAAACTTCTGATTGCTCTCACGGAGGATGGAGGAGGTAATCGAGAAATAGTCTCTATTTTTGCTCGATCAACTTCCATTCCTTCGCTTGAGATTTTATGCCCGAGTACTATTCCCTCTGTTACCATGAAATGGCATTTTTCCCAGTTAAGGGCGAGGTTAGTTTCCTCACATCGGGATAGCATTCGTTCAAGATTATCGAGGCATTGATCATATGAGTCTCCAAAGATGGAAAAGTCATCCATGAAGACTTCCATGGTTTTTTCAATCATATCATGGAAAATGGCGACCATACAACGTTGGAATGTTGCAGGTGCATTACATAGACCGAATGGCATGCGTCGATATGCAAAAGTTCCGTAGGGGCATGTGAAAGTTGTTTTCTCTTGGTCTTCTGGTGCTATCGGTATTTGGAAGTAACCTGAAAAACCGTCTAAGAAACAATAAAATTTATGACCGGATAATCTTTCTAACATTTGATCAATGAATGGTAAAGGAAAGTGGTCTTTCCTTGTTGCTTCATTTAATCTCCTATAATCTATACAGACTCTCCATCCTGTGACGGTTCTCGTGGGTATTTATTCATTTTTCTCGTTAGTTATTACCGTCATACCTCCTTTCTTTGGGACTACTTGGACGGGACTTACCCACGGGCTATCGGAGATAGGGTAGATTAGTCCGGCGTCGAGTAGTTTGATGACTTCATTTTTAACCACTTCTTGAACATTGGGGTTCACTCTTCGTTGTGGTTGAATCACCGTTTTGTAGTCATCATTCATTAAAATTTTGTGCGTGCACATGGAAGGACTTATTCCTTTAATATCTACAAGCTTCCAAGCGATCGCATTTTTGTGTTTTTTAAGTAGGTTAACTAATTTTTCTTTTTCTTTGCTAGTTAATTTAGACGAAATAATTACAGGTAAACTACCATCTTTGCCTAGAAAAGCATATTCCAAACCTTTAGGGAGTTCTTTGAGCTCAATGGGTGGGTCTTTAGGAGACACCTTATTTTGTGGCTCGTCTAGATCAAGAACTTTAAAAGTTTGTTCTATGGCTACCTCTTCATCGACAAAGTGGTCTTCTTCGTCGGTTGTATCGGGTGGCTCAGCTTCATCTTCAATTAGGGGGTCATTATTGCCAAAAGGATATTTCATTGAGCGCTCAAGATCTATGCTCCTTTTGAATGCCCCTAATTGAAGAGGTAGATTGTTGAATTTCCGGTTTTTCAAAGCTTTGTGAGTTTGTACAAAAGGTTTTCCCAAGACTAGCGGGGCATCATCTAAAATGACGAAGTCGGTTAGGATTACCATTTGATTCGTTTGAACCAAAACATCTTCAACTACACCGATTGATTTCATTACTTTTCGATCGGATAGAAAAATGGGTATTTGAAGTGGAGTGTAATTACTAATACTTAGCTTTTCAAAAATGTAGTTAGGCATTATGTTAACACAAAGATATTTATCAATAGTGATATTGCTAATAAACGAATTTTGAAAGAAACATGGAACCGGTGTGATGTTAATTTCAAAAGGATCTTCTCTTATTAGCGAGGTTTGATCATTAGTTAACTTAACACTTACTAAGTCATTGATTTTAGCATTAGTGTTTAACTCTTTTAAAAACTTGGCATGAGGGGTTATTAAACAATGATTTTCGAAAGTAGGTGACAAGAGAATAATTTCCTCAAAATTAGACTCTTCTTGAATTTTAACATTATCGGACTCACCATTTTCGTTGTTTAACTCATGTGTCTGTTTTTCACTTTCTTGTTCTTCCATTTTTACACTTTCAACTATCTCTACGTTATTATCATTTTTTAGCTCTTCTCTTGCGCGGGATTCCTTTTCCCTTGCGCGAGATTCTTTCATGCAACGTTCGATAGTTTTAATGTGTTCTAATATCCTATTAGTTACTTCGGTGAGATTGAAAGAATTTGGATCCTCACAGCTTGAATCCGGTTGTTCGATCCTTGGTTCCTCATAGTACTCATATGAAGTAGATGGTTCACACCATTGTTCTTCATTGTAAGCATATGATGGATAAGGGTCGAAACTTTGATCTTCATAGTACTCATATGAGGTGGGTTGTTCACGCCATGTTTCCTCATAATAAGAATATGAAGGTGGTGGCTCATATGTTGAATCTTCAAAGTATGAGTATGAAGGCTCATACCTTGGTTCATCAAAATATGAGTATGAGGGAGTAGGTTCATACCTTTGGTCTTCATAGGATGTGTATGAAGTTGATGGCTCGTACCTGGGCTCCTCATAATGGTTGTATGAATTGGATGGTTGATACGAGTTATTATATTGAACCGAGCGTGCGTTACGACAACTAGTGCAATAATTACCCCTATAATCATCCTCATCATAGGTGTAGTTGTAACCTCTTGAGTATTGATCCATAAGAATCACTCAACAGACCACAACTGAGTCTCGGGACCAGAAAACAAAAATAAGACGGAAACAGAAGCTGGACACGGCCCCGTGTTGAGTGAACACGGCCCCGTGTTCAGGGTCTGTATCTGGGCGTTTTAATTAAATTTACTGGTCACGTTGAGCACGGGGGCGTGTTCAGTGAGCACGGCCCCGTGTTCAGACTCTGTATCTGGGTATCTACTCTAAAATATGCAGCACAGGGGCGTGTTCAGTGAGCACGGCCCCGTGTTCAGGCTACTGTAAATGCAAAACTAAACTAAAATGCAGAAAAATGCGTGCGTTTTAAAAAGGTTTTGAAAAACTGATTAGGCCGTCGATTTTAAGCTTTCTTAAAATCCTTGTGTCCCCGGCAACGGCGCCAAAAACTTGATGTGCGTGAAGTGTGTTATATTTTTAGATATATATTTAAGCCCTTTTTACACTTTTAGCCAAGTTTTAAATTTATAAAACACGATATTTACTAACACTAAACACACATATGGGCAAGTGCACCCATCGTGGACGTAGTATAGTGTTGGTAAGATACCGAGGTCGTCCAAGGACACAAGAGCTTTTAATACCGGTTTATCCTCAACGTCTAATCAAATTAAAAGGTTAGAAAAATGATTTAAACTAAGAAAAATAAAAACTAACTAAATGCTGAAAAATAAAATAAAATAAAAAACAGATAGACAAGATGAATCACTTGGATCCGACACGTGTATTAGTATAACCTTTGATTATTTTCGCACTTTTGCACTTGTTTAAGAGATTATCTTAGTTATTGTAGTAGGCCCCTCTTTTGAAGGCGACGTTACCCTCAACCCAGTAGTTTGAGTCAGCAAGGATACAATCCTAAAGGGTCGGATTATTGAAAGATAATGAATTAAGTTATTAATGCAAATTATGGTAGGCCCCGCTTTTGGCGGTGACGTTACCATCGGCTAAGTAGTCTGAGTCAGCAGGGATACAGTCCTAAATAGCCGGGTTATAGTATTAATAGTAGTTAGCTTATGAGGGGGTCAAAGAGTTTGGATCCCCGCCATCCAATACCTATGGGCATTGAAGGAGATCCTACTAAATTTGACGCAGGTCCCAAGCAGGACCTCTAAACGCTGAACAAGGGCAAGACCTTTACCAAACCGTTCCCTTAACCCCCGACCAGGTAGCCAACATACCTCCATATAGACCGTGGAGATATGAATGGTGAAAATCTTTTATTTTATATAGACAGTAAAATAATGCCAAGACACCACGGACAAACGATAAGGAAAGATCACCTTCAACATAAGTAACTAGTTATTAAAGTCATTAATACAAAACCAAATAAAAAGTGCAAAAGATTAAAAATAAAAAGTATTATACTAAACACTTGTCTTCACCAAGTGATGTAAGAGACTTAGGCAAACATGGCCTTGATTGTCAAGAACTCTTACGATCAATCTTGGATCCCGAGACGACTCACACACTCTACGATGGACAATGGATGATGGTGGTGGATGATGGTGTTATGGTGGTGGTGGGTGGTGGATGAGGTGTGAGAGAGGTGGTGTGCCAAGGGATGAGGGAGAATGAAACCAAGCTCCTCTATTTATAGGCTGGACAGAACGCTGGACACGGCCCCGTGTCCGCTGGACACGGCCCCGTGCCCGTCTGACACTCTCTCTCTTCATTAATTGTAATTGCGAATTACAATTAATGCGCCTGCTGTACTTTCAACACGCCCCCGTGCCCGCTGGGCACGGCCCCGTGGTGAGCAATGGAAGCTTCTACTGGTTTGTCTTTTCTGCTGCTTCCTGGGCACGCCCCCGTGTTCGCTGGACACGGGGCGTGTTCAGACTCTGTTTTCTTCTCTTTGTTTTGGGAGGTGCCGTTGAGGGTCCGGGCAGTCCACTTTTGTTCCTTTTCTTGTATTTATGGTAGAATTAGTGGTCTTTTTGCTTCTTTTGTGATTTTGAGCTCATTTCATCCTGAAAATACAAAAGGAAGACAAAAACACTCTTTTTCCAACATTAGTACTTAAAAAGGGTTAGTTTTATGCCTTAATTGATGTGTTTTATATGTTGCATTTTACACACATCATAATTCGCAACACTTTTTATCTATTATGCTACTTCAACAAAACTTGTATACTCACCAATACTTTTGTATTGACGTTGTTTTAACGTATGTTGCGGGTTTTAGTCGCAGCCTTCATCAAATCAAGCTAGGAAGTCTAGAAACACACCTAAAATCTAGGTTGTCGGATTCATATTGTTTGAGAGAACACAGAATTCGTGACAGCTTATGTGATTATATCTGTTTATTAGTATGGGATAATTAACATATTAAATATTGTCGCAATTTAGTTGTTATGGATTCTCTTGAGCATTCTGATTCGCCTAGTACCGCGCCCCGATGATTCTGCCATTGGTTGGGGTGTGACAGATTGGTATCAGAGCCATAACTATAGGAAATTAGGAAAGACACGACCTAGTCCCGGTTTGCTGTCTTAGAATTGACCTAGTCTATAGTCTAAGTACCAACAGGCTGTCTCGTGCGAACCCAGTGGGGTTTGTACGGGCCTACTTGCTACTCTCATTCGAACTCGCTAAAACTGCATCTTTGTGCAAACACCGCATACTACACCATCGCACGATGAAGCCTTTCCTAAGGCTTAAAAACTATTTGCCTTTCCTAAGCTTGACACCATATGCACATTTTCGAAAATACTCGCATAACAAAACGGAGTGATCAAGTCGAGATTAGGTTCGAAAACCAAGAACTCTCTATAAGATCGCTCACTCAGCGCATTATTCTAACACGAGAACCTTTCGTTGAGCTAGGAGTGACATCCATATCTCAACGGAGACCTGCATTTCAATCAAGTGGAACACCCGAGTTTACTCGGTGTGCACAACCGCAGCTAGGGGCGAAGTTGTTAAGTCAGGGGTGAAACCCGTACCTTAATGACCTGTTCGATTCCCTAAAATGATTTACAAAAGCTCTCATCAAAATCCTGATTATATCAATGACTCGAGCCGCGTGATGATTAGAAGGACGAATGCTGTAGCTGCATCCCAGTGGAGGCATAGTCTAGTAGGACAAAGCACGTGCACGAACTTGTTGAGAATAGTCGAGTTACTTTGGGTAATCGACGCCTAAACACCCAAGGCACTCCATCTACCTATTTTCTAGTTAACAATCGCCGATTTTACGTTTCATCGAACTTATTTATGCTTTCGTGTTGACAATTTAAATTTTATGCTTTACCGATTTCTTGATTTATCAATTTTCGCTCCCAGCTTTATTAACGCACAACTCGCACAACCATCGCAATCTAAATCGAAAGCCAAATATTCGCAACAAAATTAAAAGCTAACGACTCACTCGCTCCCTAATTATCGCGTCCAAGCGCAATCTACACAACTATATATGTACAAGTATACCCTACACACATATATATATATACCCTACACATATATATTACTATACTACCTACAACAAGTTTTAAACGCGCTCAATCGCATCACTAACTCAAAAGTCATTACGGTTGAATCTCACTCCCAAATCTCTCGCTGTCTAGATGTCTTCGAACGATTCTACCTCGAAACGAACATCTAGGAGAAGAGCCCAACGAAGCGCCGATAAAAGGATTGTATCACTCGTGGCTAAGGAAGTGGCCTGGGTGATCCCTCAAATCATCACTCAGGTTTAATCCCTCAGCAACTCTCGAACCGTGGAAGACTCTAAGATCGAAGCGCCGCAATCTGCTTTCCTCTACAAGCACTTCAAAGGCTGTAACCCAATGGTTTTCACAGGTGAAGGAGGTGTAACTTAGCTACTCCAGTGGTTTGATGCCATTGAAGTGACCCTTCGTCAGAGTGGGTGCCCCGAGCATTTTCGTACCACATGCGCTACCGGAGTTTTTTCAATCGCGAGCACTCGACTGGTGGACAGACGAACGCAACAAACGCGGGATCCACGCGGCTTATGCCCTTTCTTGGGATGAGCTGAAGGAGCTCATGAAGAAAGAATACTGCCCTCCCCACGAAGTCCAGAAACTAGAAGACGAATTTTGGAAATCAAGCAAGTCAAAGGTGACAATGCTGGCTTTACAACAAGGTTCAAACAGCTTAGCATTATTTTCCCAAGTCAACTTGACACCTCAGAAAAAGCCATCAAGAAGTATATTCGTGGCTTGCCTGAGTGTGTGGGAGATTTTGTCGAAGCTGCGAGGCCTGCCACCATCGAAGAAACCTACCGCTTAACCGCCGAAATCAACGACAAACGAGTCATGGAAGGATTTTTCTCCAAGAATCTTGTCAAACAAGGTTATTAAACAATCGTTATCGATTCTTCTGACGATTCTTCTGATGATTCCTCTGAAGATTCTTCCAACGAATCCTCAGACGAATCCTCTGACGACACCGCACCGCCTCAAGAAGCTCAGCTCGGCCACAAACGAAAGACCTCGAGCCCAACCTCTTCAACAACAGAACTGTTGCAACCATAACCACTCCAAGCAGTTCCCGTTCACTTGAAGCGCGCCTACAACGTAACTCATCCCCTGTGTCTCACGTGTACGTATCATCACCCGCCAGAAGCTAACTGTCGCTATTGCGCAAATTGCAACTGGTATGGTCATCTTACCCAGCACTGCCGCACGGGGCCACATACTTGAGGAATTTCAGCAGCAATCGCAGTCTCTGCAGAAGTCTTCCACAGCAACATCAAATATGCTTATAACGATGTTGTAATAATACGATTTTTTGCCGTTAGAATCTTTTATGTGTTGAACTTATTCCATTACTCGACGCAACGATGACTCTGTCTCTCTCTCACTCTCACGTACACTCGCACACGGGCTATACAAGCGCTATAATAATGTGTTTTTCTCCCTCAATATGCATTCTTGAAATAAGTTGCGATAAACGTGCAAGGGTCAAATTAGTCACGGGTGCACACGGGATTACTATGGCCAGTGCACGAAGACCGCAACAAGTTCCAATGATGCCATAACGTTAAAAGCATGGTTAAGTGTGGTGGATACGCCGCTGGTACTTCCTATATATAAGCGTCTTAACCATGTCGACACAGTGTGACACCTAATCACGGGACAAAGGCGTGTGGTTGAAGCATTGTGGATACGCTGCTGGTACTTCCTATATATAAGTGCTTCACCATGCCAACCAACTTTTTGTGAAGAAAGTGCCATGCAACGTTGAACGTTATTAGACCTTTTATACTATTGTGATTATTTTCGACACACTAAACTACGTCGCAAGGCGTAACAACCTCATCGCAACTCAAGCGTGTCATCGCTAGACTTTTCGTAAGTCAACATGCTCGCAATCGCATTATCGCTGGAATCTACCTCGCACTCGCTATCGCTTTACACTTAACGTTTAAACGCTGTCATGCTCCTATCGCTTTTGACGCTCATCACTCGTCGCTTTTCTCTTTGACGTTTCTCGCACCTATCTCATCGCTTCGATACCTTTACCGCTTATCGCCTGACGTTCATTGTTATCAGTGTTATGTCAGCACACACGACCTCGCTTCACGAGACGAAACTGATAGGGTCAAAACACGGTGGATACGCCGCTGGTACTTCCTATATATAAGTGTTTTAGCCATAACAGCAGACTTTCGTGGAAAGATGCCATGTGGGGCTTAACGATTAGTTAAAATTGTGGTGTTATTTAATCTACTCACGCATGTTGATTATCGCTCATCATTATTCGCTTATCACCCGCCGCTTATCGCACTCGTTCGTGACGCTAAACTGAGATCGCAAACAACTTCATCGCTCAATTTGCTCAATCCTTCTCTTAAACTTGGTCCAACCATCCCTCGCTTGGACCGAGATAATCAAAATCTATCAGTACTATGTCAACACACATGACACTGCCTCACGGGACGGAAACCATATGGCTAAAACATGGTGGATACGCCGCTGGTACTTCCTATATATAAGTGTTTTAGCCATATTGTCGAACTTTCGTGGGAAGGTGCCATGCAGGGCCGACTTTAATCTTAAATTTTTGGTATTAATAAAATCTTTGGGTAAACAAGGCCTTTCTTATGAAAATTTTACAAAACGAAGGAAGAAAATTCTAAAATTCTAAACAAAACCTTTGTACAAAACAAGATTTTTCTTGTGACGCTGGAGTGACAATCAACTCAAGTTAACGCCGCGTGATGAGAAAATTTTCACAAAATGAGTTTTATTACCTTGAAATATTTTAGTAACTTAACAAAACTTCTCTTGTGGCGCTAGTGTGAGCATCGATACAGTTCAACACCATGCTGTGAGAAAATTTTCATAAACTAGTATTTTTTCAAACCTTTTCGCATCGAATTAATCAACCTTGAATCAACTTTTGGTGAGTTATCACCTTTTATTATACGAATCGCTTACTCACCGCTTTCGCCTAACCATCGCAACACTCCCGCTCATCATTTTTCAATCGATCGCCAGCTTATCTCGACACTTCTTATCGCTCACTCAATCGCATCAATCCTCGCGACCCTCCTTGTGGATGAATTTCGGGACGAAATTTCCTAAAGCAGGGGAGACTGTAACAACCCGCCGTTCATGCATTGTTACCACTCGTTACATTCGTTACGCCTAGCACCAGAGATTCAGATCATAACGTAACTAAATCGTTTACAATGCTATTTTCGCAGATTTTCGCATATTACGCATACATTATCACTATAACACATCACACCACATGTGTTAACGCTCACGATGACGTTGAGTGAGGACCTATTCTACCCTCCGCGATAGCCATGATGCGACATAACACAATGCAGACGCGTAACGAATACTTAAGAATGTGGATGTCTATATACGACCCTTTGTGACTAATTATAATAAATATATTTATATGTGTATGGTTATGTGTAAACAAACTATCACAACGCTTAATGAACGGAACGAAAAGTCGGAAAACTAACTCAAGCGGACCACCCAATCGAATGACCATTCGATTGGATGGTCATCCGATCGAATGACCATCCGATCGGATGGCCATCCGATCGAAGGGCCATTCGATCCATCGCATTGCACCATCTCCTCCCTCCCTTCACCTATAAATAGCACTTGTCACATCACTGTTCAAGTGATGTGACAACTCTCACTCGACCAACACACTTTTGGGCTACTTTCTCTCGATTCCTCGCGATTCTTGTAAGTTTCTACCCCAAATTTTGTACTTCTATGATCTACACCCACTTCTTCATCATTTTCACCATCAAATCTTAACTTTTCACCATGAAATCGTCTGATTTGAGGTGTTCTAGGATGATGCCATCATGGGGTTCTTATGAACTCCCAAATTTGGCTTCATTCCACCAAGAACAACTCAGATCTAAGAGATTTCAACACGTTAAACACTGATTACACCTAAATCTAAACATTTTCAAATTGATTCAAGTCCTTTCAACTCTTTTACACTCAATGCACTTAAAACCAATAGAAGCAGAGCTCATTCAGGTCTTCCACTCATTTCTTAGTGAAGTGTCGGTCTGAGATCTGGTTCCTATCAAAGAGACAACCGATCTCGGGTTGAACATGAACAACCATCACGAACAGTTGGCTGAGCGGACTGGGGTGATTCCCACTTTGGTCGGACGACTCGGACTTGATGGGGTTTTCATTGTTTAACACGTTGTCATACCGTCTTGATCAAACCGCAAAACTTTTCAAACTTAGCGAAATATTCAAGTTCTCAAAATGATCAGATTGTTGGACGGATTGCCGTCCGATCGGATTGCCATCCGATCGAACGACAATCCGACCAGATTGCACTTGGTCTTTAAACACTTAACATTTTGCAACTTTTCGAAATACATATCAGTTCCATCAAATGGCCATCCGATCGAATGACCATCCTGCTGTGAACTTGTTCTCACTGGAATGTCTCGCTGATCGGATCGCCATGCAATCAAATGACCATCCGATCGGATGACCGTTCGATCGAATGACCTGAAAGGTAGAGATACTTTCTCTGAATTTAAAATGCTACAACGACAACTTCAAAGCTATCATACACAAACATATCCTACCCAAACGAATGTCAATCCGACCGAATGGTCATTCGATCGGATGACCACCCGAACAGATTGACATCCGATCGAATGACCATCCATTCAGATTGTCATTCGATTGGATTACCATTCGTCACTTAGTCGCTCGTCATCGTTTAACGCGCGATTCATCGCTTATGCTATCATTCTGTGATCAGGCTAGTCTCATACGCGCTCCCTTCAATCAAAGATTTTGTTTACTTGGTGGACACGAACAGTGAGTATACTCGAACCCTTTTTATCGCACTTTTGGATGTAACATACATTTCTATCAAACTTAACTAATCGAAACTATCTATCACTTGCGAATGACTGTATTACATTTTAACACATGATGCTAATTACATATGTGCTAGGACTTTTACTTACGACATCCCGCCTTAACTAGTATAGTGCTATTGAACCCGACTGGGTCAAGTTAGGATGAATAAGAAGTCGCAATCGCAGCTAGAGAGACTTAGCTGGTAGTAACTGTCTTGTGTATATGTTGTGTATCCCGTTTATGTATGTGGTAATTCGCAGCACTTTTTATCTATTAAGCTACTTCAACAAAACTTGTATACTCGCCATGTGACACCCCAGGAAAACCAGTGAACGATGTAACTCACCTAGCTTCCTCAGTGAGTGCGTACCAAATTTCGGGACGAAATTTCTTTCAAGTTGGGGATAATGTGACAACTCGAGTTTCTGACTTTCACTTTCGCATTAAATGCGCGTTGACTTTGACTGTTTAGTAGTTGACTTGTTGGACTTGAAATTGTACGCGTTGTATCTTAATGAAACGTATTGTCATGTTGCCTGTATGTGGTTACTTGCTGTAATAGAAAATAATATTATAAATATTATTAGAAACACTTAGTCTAGATCACGAAACGTGACATACAGTTCGAAGGATTCGAAGGAACACGAAAGATAACTTTCGATTCGAAGGATCAACCTTCGGTTTAAAGGTTCTCGAAACATATCCTTCGAGCTCGAAACGTATCCTTCGACCAAGGATTTTATCCTTCGATATCTTTCGGCCCAGTCCTTCTAGTGGGCTTGGCCCACTTCGGTGATATGATTTAAATACGTGAATACATGTAAACAGGGGGTTATTTTTCTGAAAAACCCTAGTTCCCTTGCGTGTGTGCGTGACGGCATAGCAAACCTATTCTCTGTTCGAAGGATTTCCGTTCCGTAATCCAGATTTCCGGTTAGTATGTGATGTTATTATGTTAATAGATGATGCTTTGAGTATACATAACTTCATGATTTATCGATTGTCTTGCAATATATTGTTTGTATATTAACCGAATATGTATGTTAATCGGACATGAATGCTAATCGAATATGTATGCTAATCAATATGGTTGTTGATCGGATGTGTATGTTAATCGGATCTGTGTGATGATGTTTAATGATAATGTTTGATGGATCGGCTGTGATTATATGCGATTCGGGGTTATTATTGTTCATGGAACCGGATAATATGATTAAGTGCTAGTATTGTTCATGTGGTTAGATTAGGGTTCATTAGGCTTAATATGAAACTCCCTGTTTGATCGATTCTGAAGTAATTGAATGCTGAATTTGTGTTAATTGATAATTGGATAAAACTTGGAAACTTGTAACGTAACTGATATCTATCGAAAGATATCAGTTACTCGAAACATAGTTGTAACCGAAAGATGCTAGTTGTTCGAAACATAGCTTGGACCGAAGGATAACATTGACCGAAAGATAGTAGTTAGTCGAAACATAGTGACAACCGAAAGATAGGTTGACTGAAGGATAACATTGGTTCGAAACATAACTTTGGTCCGAAAGATAACTGTGTATCGAAAGACGTGTCGAAACATAATTGCGACAATTGTGATAACTGTTAGACCGAAGGATGAGCAATGAATCGAAGGATGGGTGGTGTGAATCGAATGATAGCTTATGATTTAATGTGAAATACTACGTGTTGTGCCGTTATGCAAACTGACTGTTCTGTGAACATTTAACTTGCATGCGTATCGTTGTGAACATGAACTGATTTGTTATACGTGCATACAATAGGACGTGATTAATTACTTGTGAGTGCATAACCTAGCATACCGAGCAAACCAAGGTGAGTTCACACTCCTACTAAGGCATGGGATTCCCGGGTCGTGGGAATGGGTTAAAGGTTTCAATTGACATAAACGTACAAACGCTTTTTCCTAGACTATCACCTATCATAGTCCTCGGATGTCAGGACGGTTCCGTAGGTTGGGATAACACCTACGTGGTCATATACTAATTCCGTAGGTTGGGATAACACCTACGTGGTTCCGTAGGTTGGATAACACCTACGTGGTCATATGCCATTACTGCCTCGGATGTCAGGCACGCACGTAAAACCTACGTGTACGCATTACTTACTTCTTCCGTAGGTTGGGATAACACCTACGTGGTCATATACTAATTACTATCCTCGATGCAAAGGATACGTGCTACGCACACCTCATACGCGCTACTGTTCTCGGACGAAGAACAGGGATAATACGAATAGTCTAGTGGTCACATAACATGGGAAGCCCCCACCTATATAACTTACTATCGGCCCAGTAGAGCCAACCTGTACTTACTGTTACGTACTTATTTACTGTGAACTCGCTCAACTATTTTGTTGATCCTTTCTTTTACATGCCTTGCAGATCGTTAGGTACTGGGAGCTTGCACTGGAGGCGCGGACGTTGTGGACTTGGATCGTGAACGTCATATGAAACCCATATGATACTTGATACACATTTACATTGGATATTTTTATATATACGCTTCCGCTAAACATTGATAACTGACTTATGTTTTGGAAACACCTTTCATATGGATTTGTTTTGAATTATATTGCAATTACTTCTACTTTATACATTGTTCTATATGATTGGTGGCTTGATCCTGGTCAGTCACGCTCCCAAGCGGTGATACTCCGCGTGTGGATTTTTGGGGGTGTGACACGCCAATACTTTTGTATTGACGTTGTTTTAACGTATGTTGCAGGTTTTAGTCGTAGCCTTCATCAAATCAAGCTAGGAAGTCTAGAAACACACCTAAAATCTATGTTGTTGGATTTGTATTGTTTCAAAGAACACATAATTCGTGACAACTTATGTGATTATATTTGTTTATTAGTATGGGATAGTTAACATATTAAATATTATCGCAATTTAGTTGTTATGGATTCTCTTGAGCAATCTAATTCGCCTAGTGTCCCGCCCTGATGATTCTGCCATCGGTTGGTGTGTGACATCATGGCATAAGCCACGTCACTTCCCTTGGCTTGCAGCATCGTGTTTCACCATTCTAACGCCTCTTCCTTGAAAGGTGGGATGCATACATCACCCTATCTTCCTCTGCGTACTTACTTATTTTAATTACTGCTTCGGTCTTTTCTAACCAACGTAGTGCGGCAGTCCCCCTTCATTGCCTACAAATTCGACTGGCTTACAGGCAAGAAATTCTTTGTATGTCCAACCAGGCGTTGCAACTTTCCTTTTTTAACCAATGGGGCTTGAACCACATTATTATTGTTGTCGCCCCCATTTATGCTGTTACTGAAATTATCGTCACGGGTGCGTTTGCTATGGTTGGCTTGGGAAGGTTCACCGGGATTCTTAACAGCAGCGACGATTGCTAGGATAGCGTTAGGTATTCCCTGAGCAATGATATTTTCTATATCTTGTCTATTGAGAAAATTGTGACAACCGTCACTTTTCCGTACATTCCGTACACTAAATAAACAGTAATATGTGCTTTAATGACTGTGCATGATCTAGTTTACCAGACAAATAAATTTCTGATTTCCATACAAGCAAATTCATGCACGTTTTATACTACGAGAATTACTTTATGATAGCGTTGCGTCAGAAATACTAGTAAACTCACCGGTAAGACACATTGTGTCAACAATTCTGCAGAAAGCAGTTAGACAATAGAATTGGAGCCTAAGTGTAGGTCCAATAACAATAATGCATTAAAACCCAAGAATACATACAAGGGTTTATATATATAGACCTTCCGAAAGCTAAAATACGTACTAAAAAGCACCCGAAACGCACTTTAAGTGCAGAATTTTATTAAATTCAGATATAATCAGCCATAATTCTATATATTATGCACAAGTTATGATTTATTATCCAGAATACCCTCCTAAGTGTTGGGAATTAAAAAGGTTACAAAAGGGTACTTAAAAGACACCAAACGGTGCAATTTAGCACTTTAACGAACCGGTATCTAACCGAACAACCGGACATTACCTGGAACATCAAAATATTAATAGAAACATTGTTTTAATATTTCTGAACTAGTTATGGTCCCCGTACACCATAACACCCACTAGATATCTACTAACTAAGACATGTAACCAAATACTTGGAATTGAACTAATATTTACCAAATACCATGAGAATTTACACTTTACCCCCCCTAAGTGTGGCCGGTCATGGGACCCCACCAAAATCTCCATGAGATTTTATAAAATCTCAAATATCTTGCTTAGATTTTACTAGATCTTGTGTAAGAGAATATGCTAGTAATATGCTCTTTAAAAGATATGGAAGGATCTTATAAACTACCATTCCTTCACTTCATCTTCAACCTCCAACTCCCCCCTCCAACTTACAGCTCCCACCCACCATCATACATCCACCATTTTCGTTTCATTTCAATCCAATCCAAGACCATTTTGAGGTGCAAGAAGCAAGATTAGAAGGTGTGGAACTCTTGGAACTTGAAGAACCTTCTCCGTTTGCTTTTATCCACCACATTTTCACCAAAGTTCTTCCCTAGCTTTAAGCTAGTTGCAAGCATCTTGAATACTCTCATTTACTTCTATTTTTAGTGGTTAAAAGACTTGTTATGTTGAAAATCTTAAGAACATTAAAGAATATGAACATGAAACTTGAACATAAAGCTTGTATACATGATGAATCTTGATGAAATAGTGATGTTTTGCTTATGTGTGATGCTTGTTGTTGTTGTTTATTTGAGATGATGGTTAATCATAACATGAAGCTTGCTAGGTGATGTTTAAACACTTAATCTAGCAAGTTAGGAGATGATTATGTAACAACATGAAATAATCATCTTCTTGTTAATACATGAACTTGATGAATGAGTGATTTCTTGGAAAAATATTAAACAAGCAAGCTAGTAATCTTGTGGATCTAAGATTCATGAGTGGTTTTCTAAAAGAACCAAGTTTAAATTGCGATTTTTAGTAGATCTAAGTTTTTACATAAAATTACACTATTTTTATTAGAAAAATAAGTGTATAAACAATTATGAAACAAGAAAAAATACCAAAGAAATATTTTTAAAAAATCACCTTACAAGTTGTAAAAGACTAATTCCTTCAAAAATGAGATTTACAAACAAACAACCATGTTTTTAAGGGTAACTAGACCTACTAAATAACATGATAAGTTACTACAAGTTTTTACAAAAACTTCAAGTTCATGACATGGTGTGATTTACATGATTTTGGCTTGTAGTGAGACTTGAATGAGTTGTTGATGCTTGATAAGAAAATAAACACATGTTTGAAAACATGGGAAACCTCCATTTTTAGGGGAAACTCTGTCAAAATTTCTATAAATTTTGACACTTAGAAGAATATAAGTTTTGAGAAGCTTATTCCCTAAAAATGTCTCTAAAAACATTTGCCAACATTTCCCTAATTTTTGTATTAAGAAATAATGATTTCTGTAAGGTTATAATTTATAATAAGTATGTATATTTTTTAGAAAAATATATATATTATTTGATCACCAAATTTCGTGCTAAGTGTATGTAGTATGTATTATACGTGATAGTGTATTAGGACTTGAAAATACACTAAATACTCGTAAGAAGTACAAACACAAAGATACACATACAAGATACAAAATACGTAATTCGGGTGCAAAATACAAGAAAACTTATATTTATTTTTGAGAAAATAATGTAAGTAAGACACTTAGTTAAAAATATAAATTATTTTTAACACGAGAATACGAACACAAAAGATAGTGACTTGTACTTGTACGATACAAGTCTAGTGACTAACGTTAATAAAACACGTTTAGGTCACGACGCTATATAAGCAAATCCGGTGAAGTTTATGACGCAAGGAACGCAAAGTTGTGAGTTCATGCTCCCCCTTTTCTTTAACTGTTTTTGGTTTTATAACTCTCGGGGGTGAAATACATATTACAAATGCTTAAACGGTATGAAATACCTATGAAATACTGGATCATGTGAGCATAGACTTAATACTAAAAATGCCATAAACTCTTGGTGAAGACTAGTACCAAGCAGTGTTAAAGATGCCATAAATTCTTGGTGAAAACTAGTACCAAGAAATGCTAGAAATGCCATAAAGTCTTGGTGAAAACTAGTACCAAGCCATTAAAAACATTCATCAATTAGGGACGAGGGTTAGATCTAACGGGTACGGCCGAACCCCACTCATGGTCAACACTAGTACCTAGTAGTGCTTCAGAGTCCCAGTCGAGGTTAATCGACACATTCGAGGGCAATCGACACAGTCGATGGTAATCGACACAGGCAAGGAGTCAGAACGAGTACTCCGACAAGGAATCAGAACGAGTATTCCGACAAGGAGTTATAACAAGTACTCCCCATGTCCTCATATGCCTTAAAATTCTTGTATAACTTTCATGTTCATACACGTTTTTCATACCTGTTTACAAAAGAGTCTCTCAAAGATTTACAAGAATTACATTATACAAACAAGACGCATGAACTCATTCAACTTTATGTTGATGTTTTCCAAAATTACATGTATTTCAGGTAACAGGATGGATCTTGGGCGCAAGTGTCGTAACTAGAAGTAAACTCCAAGTTTAGATGTCATCCACTTATGTTGATTTGTAACCTAGACGGAAATTGTGTTTTGAAACTTAAGTAACAAGTATTTGTAATACTCAAATTTTATGAATAGATGAACATCGTTTTGATCATGTAGTTGTTTATTACGATTGAATGCAATGATATTAAACCAGTTACACATCATACGCTTCCGCAAAAGACAGGGTGTGACAAAAATGATCTTCATTATTGGGTTCAGAGTGGTTAACTTCGTTTGCCAAATTAACTTCATTTGCTGGTTGCTTTTCTGCGTTTTCCATCTGAATAATTAACAATATATATTTATTATTGTCATAAAATGGATAGCATCTAAACACAATAGGGCAATCACAAACACAATAAAGTTAACACAAATAGCCAAAATCGTCGACATTGCGACATTTATATTTTGTATATTATCTATGCATCCGTACAAGCCAGATATTTTATAGAGGTTTTATTTTAGTATTATTATACAATATTTGATTTTATATATATATATATATATATATATATATATATATATATATATATATATATATATATATATATATATATATATATATATATATATATTCACATATTATTGTTATACAAACTGTCTAACTATTATTATTATCCGGTTTTTTCAAAAACGACGCTCCCGCTCGTCGTGCTTCCATGTGATGTTTTCCCCCACTTCTCGAATCCGATTTCTCGCATCCACCAGTTCCTCGCAGTAGCGGCATAATTCGGCAACGTTCTTCGGGTTCATTGGTGGAAAAGGAGCAGGTTCAGGTTCAAACTGGGGAAAGTACACATTTGGGTTATTCATAAAATTCTAAAAGTGCTAGTCACTAGTCCACCATTCTTCCAACTGCCCTAAAAAAGGTTAAGGGTTGACAATTGGGTCCGGAATAGCGGGTTCCAAATTGACAGGAAGTTCTGATTGAGTCGGAAAATTGAAAAGGGTTTCGTCAGCAGGTCAGAGGAGGTCACAGTTAGCCAGTTTTCTATCGAGTTCTTCCCAAGGTGGCAATTCCTGGGCTTGACCAGAGCTTTCCCCTACTTCTTTCCCTTTTCCTTTTGGATCCTCCATCTTTTTCACTTTAGGCAGCGAGCTTCTTCTTTCGTCCTCGTTTCCAGTCTAGAAGCGTTCTCCTCTTTTTAGGTTTGGGTTTCTCCTGTGACTGGGCCTGAAATACTAGTGGCTCCTTGGTGTTAGCCTGATAACCGGACTGGGTTCCTGTAGTATCCATATCAGTAGTATGGATTGTGAAATTTCGGAGGGCTTCCGATAGTTCATTCATGCTGTTAGTCACACATAAGGAAACACATAAAATCCAAATTATAATTTTATTTATTGAAATTTTAAATTTTCATAGAATCACAAAAGGGCAAATCGAAAGAATTAAGTATTTTTTTTTCCAAATACTTAATTGGCTTAAATCAGTGGCTCTGATACCACCTTTTCTGTCACGGTCCCCGATCCAGTTGCCTGGTCCGGAAGCCGCGGGACAGAAAACCCGTGGTATTGGTGGTTTATTTGGCAGTGGAAACTTTTAGTAGGATCTTTTAAACTGAAAATACCCAATTATTTTATTTCTAGTTTTGAGACAAACCCCATGATTTACAACAAAGGAATTTCACTGGGAAATCCCCTGATTACAAAAACATGTTTATTTATTTACTGAGCCACTTCATTCAAGCTGGAGTGCTATGTGGCACTTTTTCCTTGTTCACAGTAAATCACCTGAAACATGTTTAAAAATAGTTTATCAGCGGGGAAATACTGGCGAGTCATTCAACTTGTACAAAACGACACATTGTTATAGTTTACAGTATTAAGAGCGATTTCAATTGTCCCTATCTTATAATTATCTGGTCCAGTTGTCACTCGACCGTTTCTGTGACTGTGGTCATATCACTATTGGGTCCGTTCACCCAAAAGTGACGTGTATCACTATATAGGTATGTTCACCTAAAAGTGATAAAACAGCAGTAATGTGCACAATACCCCACTTACTGCCAGTAACTTAAGATAACAAAGACTTAATCCCTGCAAAATATAACTTGGAAAAATAACTTTGAGGTTTCGTAAAATCATTTGTTAAAAAGAGAATGACTCACATTGCAAGTTTAAACTGACAGAGTCTGCCTACAGATTAAGCCTGGTAACCAAGTCAAATAATGCAAACGAAACTAGGTTAGTAACTTAATACAACATTTACGATAATTTCACGAAATTAAAACCCTCATGACGAATGACAAAGTATAGCCCGAATTCAGGCAGCACTTAAAGAAAGCACTTTTTATGAAAATTTTCAAGCACAGAGACTGCCCATGCAACATCCAATTTATAGCTGAAATCTAGGTCTCTCGCGGCCCGCGTAAACCTGAAGGGGAGTCCTTCGCGGCCCGCGAGGGCCACCCTAGCTACGGCTAGGGCTGCCGTGTCACCCCTAGGTCTGCCACGTGTGCGACACGTGGCCTTGGTCGTTATCTGGAGTTTTACAGGGTTGTCGCGCCCCGCATAAGCCCACCTTAAATCTTTCGCGGCCCGCGACCAACTAATAAAATTTGATATTCTTGATTTTTCATAGAAATTAGGGTTTTAGGGATTCTGGTTTTCACTTATAGGGTGTTTTAGGACATTTTTGTGCCGGTTCTTACAACATTGACGGATCGGATGACACTTCGATTGGATGGCCAATTCGATCGGATGGTCATCCGTTCTCGATCGAATGGTCATTCGACCGAAGTGGTCCGGCAAGTTGAGTCTCGGCATACCGTTTTGCGTTTTGAGCGTTGCGATGCTTTTGAGCGAGTGTCGATTATGCGATGCGACAGATTAATAATAATCCCTCACAAATCCTATATCTAACATACAATCATCATAGATAACCTGCGTTTAGCATTTGCGATTAATTTGCGTAGCGATATAGTTGCGATTGCGTTTCGATTAATCACCACAAACGTAGAGTAAACATGCACAATAACACATAAGTAGCACACACACGTAAAATAATATACAGAACCTATCAATCAAGTTGCGAATGCGATTGCGATAAAGCGATAAATAGATTAGCATTTAACATCGATTAAACTGCGATTATTATAGATACTCCACATAGTACAACTAAAGTAATTAAAATACAAGATTTGATTACAAGTCAAGGAAGTCAAATCAGTAGTTAAGCAAAGAGTGACAGATCGCTATTATATGACACCTGTGTCACTACGACCATCAAACAAATGCAAATCCAATGAAATATTGTGTTTCATACTTGGGATTTGTATAAATATGTGTATCATTTGCACATATCAAATCTTGTTTAATTTTGAGCTTTAAATCGCTTTCTGGAAGGTTATACACGCACTTGTGCGTAAACGTAATCAGTTTAGCGCGACAAACACTCCGGGATAGTGAAATGGCATAACGTACCTTAAATAACCTTTACATAACTTAGAAATAATTTTTGGAAGGTTTGGTATCGCAAAAACAAGTTTATTCGATCGTAGGGACTATTTACGTCAAACTGCGAAACTAATCCGATTCGTAAGGTAACGTATAGTCCGGAACTTGATCATAAGCTACACATACCCCATATAACCTAAACATAGCTTAGAAATAATCTTTGAGTGGTTCGGTGTGCGAAAATATGCTTACATGATCTTACAGGGACTAAAAGTGTCAAAAAACGGCGTAAGTTTGCATTTTCGCGCATATCTTACGTTCTGACCACCTCTGGACACCCAAAACTTTTGTACACACTAAAATATTTTTATTTTAGTGATCGGCACGCAAAAATACCATTCGTCGCTTAATTTGGTTCGTTTTCGCGTCCGTTTAAGTTTCGTCGTAATTTAACAAATAACGTAACCGTACCACCAAACAAGCCGACATCCGAGAGTTTTCCGAGCACATTTTGAGTCCTGTAAACTTTATTGACCTTGTAGAGCCTTGAAAATGGCTTAACAGAGGTCAAAAGGGCTGAAATGGGCTTAAAACAAGTGAAGGGGCCTGAACTGTAATTATTTGAAACTTTGCTGATCTGGGGAGGCCAGGCGGGCCGCGTAAGGATTCCCCCATACCTTACTCGGGCCGTGTGAGAGTGCCAGTGACCAAAAACTTGTTTTCAGCAACTGTTTGATAATTCAGGGGCCAATCTTGCATTTTCTTGGTGTGATGAGCAAGTTAACACCTCCCCAAGGCTTTGTACCTGCTTGTGACAATTGTATGGCCTTGATTTTTCCTTGGAGGTTACACAAACACTTGTCATGATCTTGTTCATCATGCATTACTATAAATAGCAAGCCATTTCCATTCATTTTGCTCACACTTGATCTAAAGTTCTCTAAGTTGAGGTTTATTAACTTCATACCTGAGAATTTATAAGATCAAGTTCAAACAAGGACCCTTTGTAAGCTTCCTTCATTCTTTTATTGCTTTCCTAGCTTAAAAGTCAAACAGTGTTTGACTTTCAGTTTGACCGGTCAATGGTCAATGCAAAGTTCGGTTGAACTTTGCAACGTGATTGTAATCACGATGGTTATAATCCTTAGCGATTATACCTACTGATTACCACGTTAACTAGGCGTAGTGACGAGTCAAAGTTTCGGTCAAAATGCGTTTTAGCACGCATTTTGGCACGGAACTACTTTTTGGTATCAAAACACCTTGTTTTGATACCAAATCAGTTTTCTAAGTAGGTTAAATATGTTTTGACATGTTTAACTCGTCACTATTAGTTTAGTGCTTGTTTAGGGTCGTAAGTTAAGCGGTCTAAACAACCGCTTAGACTTTTGAACCCGACCCGTTTGGTCGATCATTAGGATCCGACCAAGCTTGCTTAGTGATCATAGTTCCATAGGGAATAACCTTTGAGGTTATACCTTATGATCACTTAGGATTGGTTAGTCATTTGTTAGTTAGCTTATATGCCCATAGAAAATTACCAAAATGCCCTTTTGAAGCCTAAATCCGTATTTTGCTTATGTGATCAACTTTTTGACATATAATCTGATTTAGTAACATGTTTAGGCATAATTGGGCATGTAAGACTTGACATAGCACATAGTTAACCATCCGACCATAGTTTTACGCAAACGACGCATTATAGTAGCTTATACTACCATAATGGGTCGAAGCGGGTCAAAAGCACTTAGGTAGGCTTCCGAATCAGAATGTTAGCTCTATTAAATGATACCATATGAGTTCAAATACTCATTTGATTTATAGAACACCATTCTATCCTATTTCCCGATTTAGGATCCGATTGTATGACATAGTGATTCCATACTAGGTGCCACTTGATTCCTTGATTTCCCGAGCTTCGTTAGGACACTTAATCAAGGATACTTGGAATCTCAAGTGAGTACATAGTCCCCTCTTTTACTGCTTTCAAATGTTTTGGGGGTGAAACATATGTGCCTAGTTTTTATTTTCATGATTTTAACTATATGATTACACATGTTTGGTACTTAATTCTTTTGACAAATTAAATGATTATCTACGGTTTAAACACTGATTTTCAAAACTTGTAAAACTAATTGTTGGGTTGTACTTATTTTATACATTCACCGAACCGATTGGTAGTACGATATAGCGCTATAGGACTAGACACCCCATTCCTGTTGTACGGAATGTCAGAAACCAAATTTTAACCAAATAGAAATTGCCTTTGTGGTATTTCTATAGTCTCCAAAGTGTAGTTTGATACACTAAGGTTTGAATGAATACCAAATCACAGTTTCTTTTGTATTTTGATATACTACAAAAGTACAGTTTGATGTGCTCTCAAATGTGATCTACCAAAGTATATTTTGATATACTATGTACAAAATCCAACATATGCTTTAACATGCTACTTTGTTATAAACCAAAGCATAGTTTGATATGCTACTATTTACTAAAGTATATTTTGATGTACTACCAAAGCATAGTTTGATATGCTATTTTTAAACCAAAGCATAGTTTGATATGCTGCTGTTTACTAATGTATATTTTGATGTACTACCAAAGCATAATTTGATATGCTATTTTCAAACCAAAGCATAGTTGATATGCTATTTTCAAACCAAAGTATAATTTAATATACTACCAATATTTATATTCTTAAACCAAAGTATACTTGAGATATACTATCAAATCTATTATTTCATTAACCAAAGTATACTTGATATACTACCCATTAACTATTTCAAAACTAAAGTATATTTTGATATACTACTTATCCGGTCTTTTCTAAACCAAAGTATATTTATATACTACAAACCTTTTATCAAAGCAATATGTTTTCAAGACAAAATCTTTTACAAGGATTCATGGCTATTTTTGGCAAAACATAAAACCTTTTTCTTATGTTAACTAAAGCCATGAATCTAAATCAACAAAACCTATGCTACTCACAGGCATTTTTATGCTGACGTACCTATTTTCATATATGTTTCAGGTACTGCTATGTGATGATTGTTGATGCATGCTTCACATAGGATAGACCTGTGCCTTAGCGACTTTAAAACTGAGAAACAATTATTTGTATATATCTGAATTGTACCAAAACATTGAGTTCAATAATTCAATAGACAAAACTATTTGATCCATGGTTGTGAAACAATGATTCTGTTACAACACTCCCCGACGTTTCCGCCACGATTTGTTGTTTTACGTGGTCGGGGTGTGACAGAAAAGTTGGTATCAGAGCCAATGGTTATAGGGAATTAGGTTATTAGTAATGCTTTGACCTAGACTATAACCTTCCTAGGACCCTAACACACGTTATCTTGTGTTTAGACTTAAAACAAAGCACTTCACCTATCCTTAGGTGATTAACAAAAACAAAACACAATTCATTCTCTCGGGTCAAAAAATTTTTCAAAACATCACAAGAAGTCATCTATCCTTAGATGATTTGTTTTTAGGCTTTTAAGCCTTTGGTGTTTTCAAAATCTCGTCAAAGTTTGGGTCTAAATAATCTGAACACGTGCAAACTGGAAGAGTGAATGCCTGTACCCTGAGTTTTCTGTCTAAGGCTAGAGTGTTCATACAAATCCGCAGTATCGGACCAGTCACTCTTACCTTGGGGTGAGTGTTCACTTATAGAGGAGCATGTCTTCAGTGATACATTATATTGACCTATTTACTTTGATTTGTCACAGTGTCGTTTGTTTGTTTTAAATAACGAACAAATGATCACAATCCGTATGTCTTATCGATATTCTTAACATCTAGTTTTGAATATCCAATAACATCTCACTCGTTTTCCCTCATGTTTCCTTGCTCTTTTAGAATATGCCTCCTCGACGTGATCAAGCTCAGGATGCCGCCATGGCAGCCTTAATCACTCAACAAATCGCTGCTGTACTCCCGAACCTTATCACCCAGATAAATCAGGCAAACAATAACAATAACAATGTTCAGTGCAACTTTAAGACATTCAACTCAGCTAAGCCACTAACATTTACTAGGTCTGAAGGAGCTACTGGGCTCCTACAGTGGTTTGAGAGTCTGGAAAGCACGTTTCGTCATGTACAATGCCCAAACGAGCGAAAAGTTGAGTTTGCGTCGAGTGTATTCCAGAAAAGAGCACTCACATGGTGGAACGGCATAATGAGGGATCGAGGTGCCGACGTGGCAATGGCACAAACCTGGGAAGAGCTTCGGGCTCTAATGATGAAGGAATTCTGCCTGCGTCATGAGCTTAGGGCTTTAGAACGGGAATTTAACGATCTCAAACAAGATAGTGGTGAGCATCGAGCCTACACTGATCGTTACGAGGAGTTAAGTCTGTTATGTCCTACCATGCTTACGCCTTTAGATAAGACAATTGAAAAATACATCGATGGCCTCCCTGACCCAGTTCAGAATATTGTTACTGGTAGCAAGCCTACTACCGTCAGACAAGCCATTGAACTATCTGCTACCCTGACTGAATCTCAAATCAGGAAGAGTAAACTTTTCCGAAAAGGCGAACCGAAACCATCTGACAAGACAGCGCAAGAAAAACCCAAGGATAAACAGACCGAGTCCTCTAAGAAGTCGAAGAAGCGTAAGGCTTCACAAAAGTTCACAATAGTTGCTCAAAATGATCAGGTTGCACCAAATCAGCCAGCACAACCTCGTACTAGGAAGAACTATATTGGTACTGCACCCTTGTGCAACAAATGCAACCGTCATCATGTGAATCAGACACTGTGTCACAAATATACCCACTATGGGCGATTGGGACACCTGGTCAATACATGTCGTCATGTTATCCAAAACCAAAATGCTGCAAATCCTGCTGCTGTTCAAGCACAGTTTCCACCGGATCGTGCTACAACTGTGGTGATCTTACTCACTACCGGAATAATTGCCCGAGACTTGTTAATGCAAAGCCAGCACGTGGACGAGCATTTAACATAAATGAGGCAAACGCGAATGACAATGCAGCGGTGAACAATTAAACTCTTGTATTTCCTTGTTTGTTATCTTTTGACATTTGAAACACTTCAGCAGCTATATAAATAAAATTGTTGTTCCAATTTTATTTCCAAAACTGATGCGATTGTGTGTGTGTGTTGGCATACCCCTACAATGCCGACACCAAAGAACCATGTTCTTTGCAGAACAAACTTCTCATGCGGTTCTTTCATTTTGTGATTACTCGCGATCTTCCCTAAAATCCTAAGTACTTGTTTCTTTCAAAAGAACAAAGTACAAGGTACAAATTTCAAATTCTTAAACAGACACTTGAAATACCATTTCAAATCTTTGATTTGATATCTAAAGGTATTATCATGAGTCCTTAATTGGATTCCTTATGTGCTTTAATACAAATGTCACGATACAGAAACAAATTCCAAATCCTTATAAGATCTTCCTATCTTCATAGTTAGATTCTTGAGGATGTTTTAAGTACTAATTGAAGTCCGTGATTGGATTTCTAGTGTACTTCAAAATGCATAAATTCAAATTAACAAACGAGCTAATAACTAAGTTAACGAATGCACAATTTTGTGATTTTGTGTTTATGTGTAATTCTAAAGCTCGCTATCTAAGTCCTAGCAGAATCTTCCGTATTTTCATATGTTAGATTCTCAGAAGGATACTCAAAGCATTATCCAAAATCCTTAAGGGGACTTTTTATGCCAATAATCAGACCCTTGGGTTCCAAAGTGCTGTTTTAAAACCATTATTTGGTTCAAAGTCAAAAAGATCCCTTAGTGCTCCTTATCGGTTGGCCCCGATCGAAATGAAAGAATTGATGACGCAACTCCAAGAGTTGTTCGATAAAGGTTTTATTAGACCGAGTGTTTCGCCATGGGGAGCACCCGTATTATTCGTGTGGAAGAAAGATGGTTCGATGAGAATGTGCATCGACTATCGGGAGTTGAATAAGCTAACGGTAATGAATCGTTACCCGCTGCCCAGAATTGATGACCTATTTGACCAGCTTCAAGGTGCAAGTTGGTTTTCGAAGATCGATCTACGATCAGGTTATCACCAACTGCATGTACGAGAAGAAGATGTGTAGAAGACTACGTTTCGAACGTGGTACGGACATTACAAGTTCTTAGTGATGTCCTTTGGATTAACGAACGCACCAGCTACATTTATGGATCTAATGAATCAGGTGTGCCGGCCTATGCTTGATAAGTATGTAATCGTTTTCATTGATGATATACTAGTATAATCCCGAAGTGAAGCAGAGCATGCTTTCCACTTACGTGATGTATTGGAAACGCTTCGCAAAGAAAAGTTATATGCAAAGTTCTCAAAATGTGCCTTTTGGCTTAGAAAGGTACAATTTTTGGGCCACATAATCGATGCGGACGGTGTCCATGAGGACCATCCAAAGTAGATGCAGTAATGAATTGGGTACCACCGAAGAATTCAAGTGAAATAAGAAGTTTTCTAGGCTTGGCTGGGTATTACAGAAGATTTATCCAGGATTTCTCCAAGATAGCCTCACCCATGACGAAGTTAACAAAGAAGAGTGAAAAGTTTTTATGGGGTGAAGAACAAGAAAAAGCATTTCAAACATTGAAGGAGAAGCTCTCGAATTCTCTGGTACTGACATTACCGGATGGAACAGATGATTTGGTAGTGTATACCGATGCCTCCCACCAAGGTTTAGGTTGTGTGTTAATGCAAAAGGGTAAAGTCGTTGCTTATGCTTCAAGACAACTCAAGCAGCATGAAAACAATTACCCAACTCATGATCTAGAGTTGGCGGCAGTCGTATTCACCATGAAGATATGGAGACACTACTTATATGGGGTGAAGTGTACAATCCACTCGGATCACAAAAGCCTCAAGTACTTTTTCGAGCAGAAATATCTTAATATGAGGCAACGAAGATGGTTGGAGCTCATCAAGGATTACGATTGCGATATTCAGTATCACCCCGGGAAGGCTAATGTAGTGGCGGATGCTCTAAGCCGAAAAGAGTACCCGCCTCCCATTCGGGTAAAATCGATGAGGATGGTAGTTACTTCTAAACTCCTTGAAGAAATACAGGAAGCTCAAATTAAATCCTTGAACGAAAGGATTTATTCACGAATTAGGAGAGAATGCGAATGGTATGAAAACGAGGTATGACCGAATCTGGATACCTCGAGAATGTGATGTGAAAGAATTACTTTTGAATGAGGCTCACTAGTCTCGATACTCGGTTCATCCGGGAGCTACAAAGATGTATCGAGCCTAAGGATGAATTATTGTGGCCGGGAATGAAAAGAGACATTGTCAAGTATGTTGCTAAATGCTTGACATGTTCTTAAGTGAAGGCCGAGCACCAAAGGCTGTATGGAAAGTTCTAGCCGTTGGAAATACTGGTGTGGAAGTGGGAACATGTAACGATGGATTTGGTGACTAAACTTCCTAAGACAAGGAAGGGGCACGATGCTATTTGGGTAGTCGTTGACCAACTAACCAAAAGTGCACATTTCTTACCCATTCGGGAGACATATAATTCGGAAAAGATGGCGGAAGTTTATACAAATGAGGTTATATCTCGACATGGGGTGCCGGTGTTTATAGTTTCCGACCGGGATACCCGGTTCACATCTCGTTACTGGAGGAGGTTTCATGAAGAATTGGGGACCCAATTACATATAAGCACCGCCTACCATCCACAAGCCGATGGTCAGTGGGAACAAACTATCCAAACATTAGTGGATATGCTAAGGGCATGTGTTATGGATTTTGGGGGAAGCTGGGATGATCATCTACCTTTGGTAGAGTTTTCGTATAACAATAGTTATCATAACAGCATAAAAATGGCCCCCCTACGAAATGCTCTATGGAAGGAAATGTAGAACCCCAGTTTGTTGGGGGAAGTGGGACAACACGAACTTGCGCTAAAGGATGTAGTAGCCGAAACGAATGAAAAGATTGCTATGGTTAGATCAAGGATAAAGGCGGCGCAAGATAGACAAAAGTCTTATGCGGATCAGCGAAGGCGACCAATAGAGTTTCAAGTGGGAGATTATGTGTTGCTAAAAGTCTTGTTAGGATCTGAGTTTGGTTTTGATTGTGTTTTACGTTTGAATAAAAATGAAGATGAATGAGTTGTGCAGCGGAATTAAGATGGAATCAAACTTTTCACAATCAAACAGGAGAAATGCTTTTAACATACAAGTTTAACATTGAACCGAAAGATTGAATTTAATTTCAAAAACGATTACAATATGCAAGTATGCAACAAACTCCCCCTCAGCCTGAGCTCACAGTATGTGACAACTCGAGTTTCCAAGATTCCACTTTCGCATTTATTGCACGTTCACTGTTTGTTTAGTTGTTTACTTGCACAATTGGTTTACCTTGTAACTGTATATGTTTTGGTTCAATAAAGTGTATTGTGATTGTGCATGGTTATGTGTTAAGTGTGACAAATATATGAACTTGGTAATGAAACTGTAAAAATTATATTGTGATGGGTGTTTTATGTAAAAGATGATATTTAGGGATGAGTAGAGTAATTAGTGAAATTCTAATCATTCTTAACCCTAATCCTCTCCCTAATCATTCACAAAAATCATCACACATACTTTCACATTCTCCTCTCCTCTCCTACAACCATCTTCTCATCATTCTTGGTTTCACAAGTTATCTTGCATCAAGTTTGATCTTCCAATCCATCTAGAAGCAATTCAAGGTAATTGTTTAATGATTGTTTGTTGTTATTAATCCTTGATTATGTGGTTCATGCAAACCCTAGTCCTTCACATAATAGTTCTGTGTTGTTGATTGAATTCTGATTATTGTGAAATGATTTTTGTCACACCCCCAAAATCCACCATGCGGAGTATCACCGCTTGGAGGCGTGACATGACCAGGATCGAACCACCAATCATATTGAACAACATAATTAAGTAAATAAAACCAAACACAATACGATTGGTGACCAAAAGGAAGTAAACCGATTTTAGGTTAACAGCGGAAGCATAAAACATAAGTTCAAAACATAAGTCCATAGTTCATAAGTTTAAAGTCCAAAACGTAGGTTTAGTAAGTTCATAAATTTTATTTATTAAATAAGGGACATATCAGTTCGCATCCCACAACGACCACCTCCATATGCAAGCTCCATAGCATCTAATGACCTGCAAAGCATGTAATAACGAGTCAACAACAAAGTTGAGTGAGTTCACGGTTGGTTGTCCATTTTAGAGTTGTTTCCAAAAACATAGTTTAATCTCATTCGGCTATCCAGCCGTGGGGGTTACCCCATAGTTCGAAAACGTTTATTAGTTAACCATCCCATGTCCACCTTCCCTGGCTATCCAGCCTGGCACTTTGGCCGTGGGGAGCTACCCTAGTATTTTAAACTACCAGACTCGTTTATCATATCGACTACTAACAAAAATCAATTGTGCCCTAGCGTCGGTGTTCTATCACCACCGACGTGCCATAGTCCATTAGTACACGCCCGTCCGACTGGCATGGTGTGAGGTTTGTTAAACCTAATAGCGCTATTAACTAATGACCCGCTCGCCATAGCCTCGGCGATTAAGTCGATACAAAAGGGAGGGACTTCGCTGATAGAGTTCTAGTCCAGTAAGTCTAACACGTCCCAACAGGACGAGTAATTTACATTCCTGAACACGTCTCAAAGGACGAGGAATCCCTATTCCTGTACCCATTCCCATTCCCACCGGGAAATTACCATGCTTTGTAGAAAAGTGTGAACTCACCTCGGTTTGCACGGTTAGATTCTCAATTATCGCTAACAGTCAAGGTCGGTCAATCACGTCCTAGTATGATTTACAGTTAGTCATTTAGTGTCTTACAAATAGCGCACAAAGTTCCTACACATATCTATCACATAGCAAGCGTTACTTTAACTGTTTATGCCCGTATGTATACTTCCCATCCATTCCCTACTCATAAGCAAACATACGATAGTGCACGTAACACATATAACATGTTGGATCATTCACAGATAGCATACTCGACATTTAGACATGCAATTTACAACTTATGTCTTTTCAGCATAAATATTCAAAACCAGGCTGTTTTCGGACATTTCAAAAAAAATGTTAACTTATTCCAAAAATTCCCAGATTTTTACAGAACGTCATAAACATTCCATATTTTATTGTGTAAAAATATCGGGGTCCGGTTCATTACCAATATTTTATGAAAATTCATTTTCCGGACTGAACTCAGATTTATATTTTTCTGACCATAGTCCACGAGATAATTTATTAAAATTCATCGAGTGTCCGATTTACGAAATTCCAGTGGGGTAATTACAAATGCATCGGTTTTCATCTACTGTACAAATTTCATGGTCCGATTCATCACAAAACTCAGGTTATGACTGAAAGTATAACACCCATTTATTGCTGTCAAAATTCAGCTTAAGTTGTTGTTACAAATCGACACTTTAAAATTAGTAAACGAAGTCCAAAAACAGTAAACGAAGTCCAAAAATTACGATTCAAAATATCGGTTTTTCGTTGAGTTTATGACCTGTTTACAGCCAACTGAAGTTGGCTGTAAAACTTGGACATAATTCTGTTTTTCGGTGTTTAACCTTCTAAATCGTATTCGATCGATTCCGTTAACAAGTTTAGTGATCACAACAACATCAAACATCAATATTAACCAGTAAATTATCAAGAAATCAGCAAGAATCATATCCACACAAGATCTACATGATTTACACCACTAGTTACTCTTTAACCAACATGTTCAAGACTTTAGTGCAAGTTCTTTAGTGTTTCATAACTTTAATCATCAAATCACCTATTAACCACTTAAATAACATAAAGAATGATCGGATCTAAGTTCTTACCACTAGCTCAAGGCTAGGGAAGTTCGAGCGTAGAAAAGTGGTGGTTAATAGCGAATAGAGAAGGTCCTTCAACTTCCAAGAACACCGAGCTTCGTTGTGCACCTTCTAACACATGAATGGAACTCAAAATTGGATGAAGGTGGTTGTGATATGATGGAGATGGTGGGGGTTATGGGTGAGCCGAGAGGAGAGGGAGGAGAGTGAAAGAGATGGTGTGATCTTTGTGAAGTGATGGAATGATATGGATGATCTTGCAAAGATATAGCCCATACTTATAATCTTACATCCTAATATTTTGTTCACTCCATTAAGCAAACAATCAAATAAAATATAAAATAAAATCTATGAACAAGATATGAAGCATGTGGGGGAAATATTTTGTTCACTCCATTAAGCAAACAATCAAATAAAATATCAAATAAAATCTATGAACAAGATATGAAGCATGTGGGGGAAATATTTTGTTCACTCCATTAAGCAAACAATCAAATAAAATATCAAATAAAACCTATGAACAAGATATGAAGCATGTGGGGGAAATGGTCCTTGTGACCGAATTCGGTTAGGGGGGGGGGGTTGGTTGCAAATTTTGTAACTAATTGGTAAAGGTTAGTTAAGTTGTCAAGTATATACTTACATATATTAGTATGTTGATATTTAGGGGGTGTTATGGCATACGGGGATCATGACTAGTCAAAAATAATAAAACAATGTATTTGACAAATATTTGGTGTCCCGGGTAATGTTCGGTTGTTCGGTTAAATACCGTTTCGTTAAAGTGTTTAATTATTCCGTAAGGCGTCTTATACATATATTTTTGTAACACTTTTAATTCCTAACACATAGGAAAATATTCAGGACCATTTAGTCAAGTTTTCTGCACAAGCCAAGTATGTTAACAAACACATGTAAGTATATCACAGTAATCAGAGAGCAGTTAAATGATTCAGCACAGTCATCAAGCCCTTTAATTATCATTAATAAATTGTACGGATTACATGAAATTTTGAGGGTTGTCACATTCTCCCCCTGTTAAGAGAATTTCATCCCGAAATTTAGCGCGTAGTTACTGAGGAAGATAGTGAAGTTGCGTTGGTTTCCTGGTTTTCCTGGGGTGTCACATCATCCCCCCGTTGATTTGGAATTTCGTCCCGAAATTCTGCTGTAGCTTCAGCCTCAGTAGTGGTTGCGTTTTTCTTAAACAGCTGGGGGTACTTGAGTTTCATTTGGTCTTCTCGTTCCCAGGTATACTCTGGGCCACGACGAGCATTCCAACGAACTCGGACCAGAGGTATTCTGGTGTGCTTGAGAATCTTAACGTCTTGATCCGTAATCTCTACTGGTTCCTCGACGAATTGCAGCTGGTCATCGATAGTGAGCTCCTTTAAGGGAACTATGAGGGTCTCATCTGACAGACACTTCTTCAGATTTGACACGTGGAATACGTTGTGAACTCCGCTGAGTTCTTCGGGTAGATTTAACCTGTAGGCGACCTTGCCAATTCTCTCTGTGATTTCGAAGGGTCCAACGTATCGCGGGTTGAGCTTGCCCCGTTTGCCAAATCGGACTACACCTTTCCGAGGTGAGACTTTGAGCAGCACTCGATCCCCAACCTGGAACTCGAGTGGCTTTCTTCGCTTATCGGCGTAGCTTTTCTGACGGTCACGAGCTGCCGCCATGCGTTGTCGTATCTGAGCAATCTTCTCGGTTGTATCTACCACAAGTTCTGGACCAGTGATTTGACTGTCACCAACTTCTGCCCAACAGAGAGGTGATCGGCATTTACGTCCATATAATGCCTCGAATGGAGCGGCTTGGATGCTAGTGTGGTAACTGTTGTTATATGAAAACTCCACTAACGGGAGATGCTTTTCCCAGCCATTGCCGAAGTCAATTACGCATGCTCTAAGCATGTCCTCAAGAGTTTGGATGGTGCGTTCTGATTGCCCATCCGTCTGTGGATGATAAGCGGTGCTCATATCTAAACGTGAGCCAAAAGACTTATGCATAGCTTGCCACAGTTCAAAGGTAAAATGTGCGTCACGATCAGAAATGATGGAGGTTGGCACTCCGTGCCTCGATACCACTTCTTTTAAGTAGATGTTTGCTAGAGTAGAAAACTTATCCGTTTCTTTGATAGGCAGAAAATGTGCAGACTTGGTCAGTCGATCCACGATCACCCAGATGGTATCGTTTCCGGGTTGAGATCTGGGCAGACCAGTAACGAAATCCATGGAAATTTGCTTCCATTTCCATTTAGGTATCTCTGGTTGTTGGAGTGGGCCTGATGGTTTCTGGTATTCGACCTTGACTCTCGCACAAGTCAAACATTTACTGACGTAGGTTGCTATGCTGGCTTTCATACCAGGCCACCAGTATGTAGTCTTGAGATCATGGTACATCTTGTCCGAACCAAGATGTACTGAGTAACGAGACGTATGCGCTTCATCCATCACAAGCTCGCGCAAGTCTCCATACAGTGGAACCCAGATGCGTCCGTTAACATAGTAGGCACCGTTTTCCTTTTGTTATAGCCGTTGCCTCGATCCTCTTAGGGACTCAGCTTTGATGTTCTCTGCCTTCAATGCTTTAACCTGAGCATCGCGAATCTGAGTGGGAAGGTTAGATTGGATGGTAAGCTGTAACACACGTACCCGCCTAGGTATAGTATCCTTTCGACAGAGGGCGTCGGCCACAACATTGGCTTTGCCCGGATGATACTTGATTGCGCATTCATAATCGTTCAAGAGCTCGACCCATCAGCGTTGTCGCATATTCAATTCCTTTTGCTTGAAGATATGCTCGAGACTCCTGTGATCGGTGTAAATGGTGCACTTGGTACCGTACAGGTAATGTCTCCATATCTTAAGCGCGAAAACAACTGCTCCCAGCTCCAGATCGTGAGTAGTGTAATTTCTTTGGTGAACCTTGAGTTGGCGTGATGCGTAGGCAATGACCTTGTCACGTTGCATCAACACGCAACCAAGTCCTTGGATGGAAGCATCGCAGTAAACCACAAAATCATCTGTGCCTTCAGGCAATGAGAGGATAGGTGCGCTACAAAGTCTCTCCTTTAAGTGCTGAAATGCGGACTCCTGGGCATCACCCCAACGATAGGTGACACCTTTCTGAGTCAGTGAAGTGAGAGGCTGCGCAATCTTGGAGAAATCTCTGATAAACCTTCTGTAATATCCTGCCAAACCTAAGAATTGGCGGATCTCTGTTGGTGTGCGGGGTGCAGGCCAATTCTTGATCGATTCAACCTTAGATGGATCCACATGAATTCCATCCTTGTTTACCACATGGCCTAGAAAGTGGACTTCGCGAAGCCAGAAGTCACATTTTGAAAACTTGGCATACAACTGCCCTTTTCGAAGAAGTTCCAGCATAAGTCGTAGATGCTGCTCGTGTTCCTCCTGACTCTTAGAATAGATCAGGATATCGTCGATGAACACAATAACGAACTTATCCAGGTAAGGCTTGCACACTCCGTTCATGAGATCCATGAAGACCGCTGGTCCATTCGTCAGCCCGAATGGCATAACCAGAAACTCGTAATGGCCGTAACGAGTTCTGAATGCTGTTTTGGAGACGTCCTCATCTCGGACCCTTAGCTGATGGTATCCCGATCTCAAATCAATCTTGGAGTAATAGCTCGACCCTTGCAACTGGTCGAACAAGTCGTCAATACGTGGAAGAGGATAACGATTCTTCACAGTCACCTTGTTAAGTTTGCGATAGTCAATACACATTCTGAAAGTACCATCTTTCTTCTTTACGAACAAGACTGGAGCTCCCCAGGGCGAAGAGCTAGGACGTATAAAACCCTTTTCCAAGAGTTCTTGTAGTTGTGTGGACAGTTCTTCAAGTTCTGATGGAGCTAGACGATATGGTGCTCGAGCTACTGGCGCTGCTCCAGGAGCTAGCTCGATTTGAAACTCAACTTGGCGATGAGGCGGAAGACCAGGTAATTCTTCAGGAAATACCTCAGGAAAATCGCGCACAATAGGGATGTCTTCAATTCTCTTCTCTTCCGTTGATGTGTCAGTAACGAGTGCTAGAATGGCAGTGTGGCCCTTTCGCAAACACTTCTGGGCCTTAAGGAAAGAGATGATGCCTTCGACAACACCACTCTTGTCGCCACGAATCATGAGAGGTTCTTTACCAGAACGAGGAATGCAGACGATTTTCTCCTTACAAACAATCTCCGCTTGATGATGAGATAGCCAATCCATCCCAATAACAACGTCGAAACTACCCAGTGTGAAAGGAATAAGATCGATAGAGAAATTCTGACCAGCTAAGACGAGGTTACAACCTTTAACTACGTGTGTGGCTTCAAGACTTTTACCGTCAGCTAGTTCTACCGTGTGTTTGGTGTTTAGAAGTGTTGGAGTGCGCTTAAGCATTTGGCTAACTTTTACGGACACATAACTAGTATCGGCACCCGAATCGAACAAAACAGTAACAAAGAAGTCGTCCAGAAGAAACTTACCCAACACAACGTTGGGATCGTTCCTTGCTTCTCTCTGACCAATCACGAACACACGACCTTGGGCGCCATTTCCATTATTGTTACCTTCATTGTTGCCTCCGTTGTTGTTTCCATTGTGGTTCCCGTTTCTTTTGTTATTGTTCTGGTTTTGGTTTAGCTGGGGGCAGTTCCTCTTAAAGTGGCCTTCAGCGCCACATTGAAAGCATCCTTTGTTGTTACCCTGTTGTTGCCACTGCTGGCGTTGATTGGGTGGGGCTTGCTGTTGCTGCCGGTTTTGATTCGCTGGATGCTGACTCCTGCAGTCCCTTGCCATGTGACCAGGCTTGTTGCATCAATGACAGTTGCCCTTACCACATGGCCCACTGTGGTGCAAGTTGCAGCGATTACATTTGGGGTGATTTCCCTTGTATCCACCCTGACCTTGATTCCCAGAAGACTGCTGACTGGGGCTCCTGTACTCATCTGTCTTCCGCTGCTGAGATTGAGCTGAAGCGGAACCCTTCCCCAGATTTCCATCCCACTTGCGCTTATTGTCGTTGGGAGCATCAGAAGTAGTGGCGCTAATACGCTTTGGCAGCCTGTTCTGTTCAACTGCCTGATCAGTGAGGCGATGGGCCAACTTAACGACTTGCTGTATAGTGCCAAGGTTAGCTGAGGTTACGTGGCTTTGAATTTCTAGCACCAAGCCCTTAAGGTACAGCTCAATGCGTTTGTAGGGAGGGTCCACCATAGTGGGGCACAGGATGGCCAGCTCGTTCGACCTCTTTGTGTATGCCTCGATCTCAGACCCCGTCATTTTCAAATTGAAAAACTCCACCTCCAGCTTGTGGATGTCGTCACGACTGCAGTACTCTTCTCTAATCAGTTCTTTGAAACCGTTCCACGGGATGGCATTAGCAACCGCCAACCCAAGCAGTTGAACCTGTGCTTTCCACCAGGTTAACGCAGCACCCTCGAGTGTTCCAGTAGCATACTTCACCCTGCGATCTTCAGGGCATTCACACATCTCGAAAACAGACTCGAGTTTCTCAAACAAGTGAGGAAGGCCTACTGCTCCTTCTGTGCCGCTGAAAGTGGTAGGTCGGCAGTCCATGAACGTCTTGAACGTGCACACAGGAGGTTGAGCATGTTGACTTCCTGTAGGAACAGCTGCGAGTGCCTCAACAACTCGTTCGTTGATCAAAGCCGTCAACTGGGCTTGAGTGAGGTTGATACGTCCTCCGCGTCCGCTCATGATCTTCATAACGAAGCAACGTAAGTGAGGAAAGTGTCGCGAAAGTGCGTAAGTGTGGGACGACAGTAGAGAGTAAGCACACAAGGTTCAAATAGCAATTATCACATTATCCAATGCACAGTGTGAGCTATCTAACCGACAATATAACATATATCATATCACCTATTGTGTCGAGTCTTGCACGTGGAGCGAAGCGTCGTTGTGGATCGTTGAGCACTGTACAGGTTATAGTCTGGTTTTATCGAAAATCTTTTCCCTTTTTAAAACCAAGTTCACTATAACCAATGGCTCTGATACCAATCTGTCACACCCCCAAAATCCACCATGCGGAGTATCACCGCTTGGAGGCGTGACATGACCAGGATCGAACCACCAATTATATTGAACAACATAATTAAGTAAATAAAACCAAACACAATACGATTGGTGACCAAAAGGAAGTAAACCGATTTTAGGTTAACAGCGGAAGCATAAAACATAAGTTCAAAACATAAGTCCATAGTTCATAAGTTTAAAGTCCAAAATGTAGGTTTAATAAGTTCATAAAGTTTATTTATTAAATACGGGACATATCAGTTCGCATCCCACAACGACCACCTCCATATGCAAGCTCCATAGCATCTAATGACCTGCAAAGCATGTAATAACGAGTCAACAACAAAGTTGAGTGAGTTCACGGTTGGTTGTCCATTTTAGAGTTGTTTCCAAAAACATAGTTTAATCTCATTCGGCTATCCAGCCCGGGGGTTACCCCATAGTTCGAAAACGTTTATTAGTTAACCATCCCATGTCCACCTTCCCTGGCTATCCAGCCCGGCACTTTGGCCGTGGGGAGCTACCCCAGTATTTTAAACTACCAGACTCGTTTATCATATCGACTACTAACAAAAATCAATTGTGCCCTAGCGTCGGTGTTTTATCACCACCGACGTGCCATAGTCCATTAGTACACGCCCGTCCGACTGGCACGGTGTGAGGTTTGTTAAACCTAATAGCGCTATTAACTAATGACCCGCTCGCCATAGCCTCGGCGATTAAGTCGATACAAAAACGGAGGGACTTCGCTGATAGAGTTCTAGTCCAGTAAGTCTAACACGTCCCAACAGGACGAGGAATTTACATTCCTGAACACGTCTCAAAGGACGAGGAATCCCTATTCCTGTACCCATTCCCATTCCCACCGGGAAATTACCATGCTTTGTAGAAAAGTGTGAACTCACCTCGGTTTGCTCAGTTAGATTCTCAATTATCGCTAACAGTCAAGGACGTTCAATCACGTCCTAGTATGATTTACAGTTAGTCATTTAGTGTCTTACAAATAGCGCACAAAGTTCCTACACATATCTATCACATAGCAAGCATTACTTTAACCGTTTATGCCCGTATGTATACTTCCCATCCATTCGCTACTCATAAGCAAACATACGATAGTGCACGTAACACATATAACATGTTGGATCATTCACAGATAACATACTCGACATTTAGACATGCAAGTTACAACTTATGTCTTTTCAGCATAAATATTCAAAACCAGGCTGTTTTCGGACATTTCAATAAAATAGTTAAGTTATTCCAAAAATTCCCAGATTTTTACAGAACGTCGTAAACATTCCATATTTTATTGTGTAAAAATATCGGGGGCCGGTTCATTACCAATATTTTATAAAAATTCATTTTCCGGACTGAACTCAGATTTATATTTTTCTGACCACAGTCCACGAGATAATTTATTAAAATTTCATCGAGTGTCTGATTTACGAAATTCCAGTGGAGTAATTACAAATGCATCGGTTTTCATCTACTGTACAAATTTCATGGTCCGATTCATCACAAAACTCAGGTTATGACTGAAAGTTTAATACCCATTTATTGCTGTCAAAATTCAGCTTAAGTTGTTGTTACAAATCGACACTTTAAAAATAGTAAACGAAGTCCAAAAATTACGATTCCGGTGCCATTAGAACCGTATCTAATAATGAAATATTTTAGATTCAAAATATCGGTCTTTCGTTGAGTTTATGACCTGTTTACAGCCAATTGAAGTTGGCTGTAAAACTTGGACATAATTCTGTTTTCCGGTGTTTAACCTTCTAAATCGTGTTCGATCGATTCCGTCAACAAGTTTAGTGATCACAACAACATCAAACATCAATATTAACCCGTAAATTATCAAGAAATCAGCAAGAATCATACCCACACAAGATCTACATGATTTACACCACCAGTTACTCTTTAACCAACATGTTCAAGACTTTAGTGCAAGTTCTTTAGTGTTTCATAACTTTAATCATCAAATCACCTATTAACCACTTAAATAACATAAAGAATGATTGGATCTAAGTTCTTACCACTAGCTCAAGGCTAGGGAAGTTCGAGCGTAGAAAAGTGGTGGTTAATAGCGAATAGAGAAGGTCCTTCAACTTCCAAGAACACCGAGCTTCGTTGTGCACCTTCTAACACATGAATGGAACTCAAAATTGGATGAAGGTGGTTGTGATATGGTGGAGATGGTGGCTGTTATGGGTGAGCCGAGAGGAGAGGGAGGAGAGTGAAAGAGATGGTGTGATCTTTGTGAAGTGATGGAATGATATGGATGATCTTGCAAAGATATAGCCCATACTTATAATCTCACATCCTAATATTTTGTTCACTCCATTAAGCAAACAATCAAATAAAATATCAAATAAAATCTATGAACAAGATATGAAGCATGTGGGGGAAATATTTTGTTCACTCCATTAAGCAAACAATCAAACAAAATATCAAATAAAATCTATGAACAAGATATGAAGCATGTGGGGGAAATATTTTGTTCACTCCGTTAAGCAAACACTCAAATAAAATATCAAATAAAATCTATGAACAAGATATGAAGCATGTGGGGGAAATGGTCCTTGTGACCGAATTCGGTTGGGGGGGGGGGTTGGTTGCAAATTTTGTAACTAATTGGTAAAGGTTAGTTAGGTTGTCAAGTATATACTTACATATATTAGTATGTTGATATTTAGGGGGTGTTATGGCATACGGGGATCATGACTAGTCAAAAATAATAAAACAATGTATTTGACAAATATTTGGTGTCCCGGGTAATGTTTGGTTGTTCGATTAAATACCGTTTCGTTAAAGTGTTTAATTATTCCGTAAGGCGTCTTATACATATATTTTTGTAACACTTTTAATTCCTAACACATAGGAAAATATTCAGGACCATTTAGTCAAGTTTTCTGCACAAGCCAAGTACGTTAACAAACACATGTAAGTATATCACAGTAATCAGAGAGCAGTTAAATGATTCAGCACAGTCATCAAGCCCTTTAATTATCATTAATAAATTGTACGGATTACATGAAATTTTGAGGGTTGTCACAATTTTGATTAGTGTGTAATCGTTGCTTGATGTTAGGATATAAGATATGTTAGAATTATTGATTAATAATTGGATTACTGCAATGCATATGAATGAATTAGGGTTTCCTGATCGTGTGAACGAAAGAACGTAACTGTTCCAATGAACTTGAATATTCGTACGACTGACTGTTGATCTGAGTTTTATGTAATGTTCACTTGTCCGACGTTTACATAAGATATAAAGAGTCCGAATTTTTATTATCATGCACAAGGTCCGAACTTTTAACAGGTGTGCGCATGTCCGACTTTTGTAATAGAAAGGTCCGAACTCTTGTGATACATATGATGTCCGAATTTTGTTGTTGTAACACTTGAAGTCCGAATTTATATATAGGTGATGTTGTCCGAACTTTATTAGCATATGCACCTATTTCCGAGTTTCATGATAATGTTTGTCCGAGGTTTATGTTGGATAAGGGAGTCCGAGTTTTTTTGTGGGGGGATAACCCCTGTCCGACTTTTGTGAGGGGGAAGCCCCTTGGTCCGACTTTTATACAAGGGAGGGGGATGTCCGACTTTTCAAGGGGGATGGGGGTCCGAACTTTATGAGTGTCATACCCTTGTCCGAATTTGTGAAAGGGGAAGCCCCCTTGTCCGAGTTTTGCTTGCTTGATCATGTCCGACTTTTGTGAGGTGTCTTATGGTCCAAATTTCAGTAACATAGGTAGTCTGAGTTTTTGTGTTACTTGTATAGTCTAAGCTTATTAATGCACAACCTGTCTGAGTTTTGATGGAGTGTTTTACGGTCTTGTATGAAGAACAACATGCTACTGTATGCTGCTGTATATGACTTGTATATGATTGAATGATACCGTAAGTTACTGGATGACACTGTATGTATGAACTATCTATGTCATATCACTCTGTACACAACTATCACACGAATCACAACTGTTTAGACATCAATGACTTGTAAACCCTAATTGAATGTAAACACTAATCTCGAATTTATGTGCAATGTACCCTAGGTCGTGTGTAACGGACTTAAACATTAATTAACCCTAGAAGCAATAATATACCGAGCAAACCAAGGTGAGTTCACACTCTTATTAAGGCATGGGATTCCCGGGGATAGGGAATGGGTTGAATGATGGAATTGAACAATTACTCGTACATACACGGTTACTAGACTATCTACCATGGTCCTCGGGTTAAGCAGGACACTTACGTAAAACCTACGTAAACAAGTATATGCTACTGTCTTCCGGAGTCAGGAAGGACACTTACGTAAAACCTACGTAAACTCACACATGCTATTGTCTTCCGGAGTCAGGAAGGACACTTACGTAAAACCTACGTAAACCCCCGCGTACCCCATCCTCGGTTGTGAAGGATACTTACGTAAGACCTACGTAAAGCTTGTACGTACTATTGTTCTCGGGTTATGAAGAACACTTATGGTTACGAATAGTCTAGTGTATATGCAACATGGGAAGCCCCCACCTACAGAACATATTATCGGCCCAGTAGAGCCACACGTTACAAACGAACTTACTATTACGCACTTACTTTCCGTGAACTCGGTCAACTAGTTGTTGACTCTCTGTTACATGCCTTGCAGGTCGTTAGGTATACATGGAGCTTGCATGGGGAGGCGCGGTCGTTGTGGACAAGGATCATGATTGCTTGATTAAATATTATGACATTACATACTTTAATTATGTTAGGCTTTTACTCATACGCTTCCGCTAAACTTTGTTATTATACTTATGTTTTGGAACACCTTTCATATGGATTGGTTTGGTTTAAATACAATTACTTTTACTATTACATTGTTCTATATGATTGGTGGCTTGATCCTGGTCAGACACGCTCCCAAGCGGTGATACTCCGCAGGTGGATTTTGGGGGTGTGACAGATTGGTATCAGAGCCATTGGTTATAGAGAACTTGGTTTTAATAAGGGAAAAGCGTTTTTATTAAAACCAGACTATAACCAGTACAGTGCTCAACGATCCACAACGACGCCTCGTGCCACGTGCAAGACTCAACATCCTAGGTAATAAGGTTTATGTTTATTGCCTACATGCTAGAATTACATAGAACTTTGCTCGTGGTATGCTTAGATTACATTGCCCACTATCTGTTATTGCTTGAGAACACTTGTGTGCTTACACTCTTCTGTCATCACACTATTCGCGAACCTTTCTCACTTATGTTGCCTTTGATGTGAAGATCAATGGCCGGACGTATCAACATGACTCAAGCCCAGTTGACGGCTCTCATTAACGAATGAATTGCTGCGGCACTTGCAGCCATACAAGCAGGAGGTATACCCTGCAGTCGTAACTAGGATCTTTAGATCCTACACTCCTAAACCAACTCTTGTGTTTAACCTTGTCCTATTCTTATACACAATAGGTCAACACGCTCAGCCACCTGTCTACACCTTCAAAAATCTCAAGGATTGCCGACCTAGTACCATCAGTGGTACTGAAGGAGTTGTAAGCCTCCTCCATTGGTTCGAGAGGCTCGAAACTGACTTCGAGGTGTGTGATTGCCCTGAGTCTCGTAGAGTAAAGTTTGCTACTGGAACACTCGAAGGTGCTGCATTAACCTGGTGGGAAGCACAGGTTCAAATGTTAGGGTTGGCAGCTGCTAATGCCACCCCTTGGAACGAGTACAAGGATCTAATTAAGGAAGAGTTTTGCAGTCGGGAAGACATCCACAATCTAGAGGTGGAGTTCCTCAACTTACAAATGGTGGGGTCCGAAATCGAGGCTTATACGAAGAGATCGAATAAATTAGCCACATTTTGTCCCACTATGGTAGACCCTCCCACCAAACGCATCGAGCTGTATCTCAAGGGTCTGGTGCCCGAAATTCAGAGTCATATGACCGCAACTAATCTTGGCACTATCCAGCAAGTCACTCGGCTTGCTCATCGTCTCACAGACCAGGCAGTAGAACAAAACAGACTACCGAAACGTGTTAAAGCCGCTACTACATGTGCTTCTAGTGACAACAAACGCAAGTGGGATGGAAACCTGAGCAAGGGATTAATTCCGGTTCAGCCTCTGGCGCAGCAGCAAAAGATAGATGATTACCAGAGTCCCAGTCAACAGTTTTCTGGTAGTCGTGGGCAGAGTGGATATCGAGGAAATCATCCAAAGTGTAACAGATGCAATAGGCACCACAGCGGTCAGTGCAACAAGGGTCGTTGTCAGAGGTGACTCAAGGTAGGTCATGAAGCTAAGGATTGTCGAAGCTCACGTCCCGTAACTCAAGAACAGCAACAGCCGCCCCAGTCTCCACAGAATCAGCAGCAACAACAGAGTTTTAAATGATGTTTTCAGTGTGATGCTAAAGATCACTACAAGAGACATTGTCCGCAAATAAACCAGGACCAGACTCAGAATCACGACCATGGAAACAGGGACGACAATGGGGATAACGTTGGGGGAAACAATGGAAACAACGACGCCGGGGCCGCATGTACGTGATTGGTCAGGGCGACGCAAGGAACGATCCTAACGTAATAATGGGTAAGTTTCTTCTCGACGACTTTTATGTTACTGTCTTGTTTGATTCGGGTGTGGATACCAGTTATATGTCCTTGAAAGTCAGTCAAATGTTAAAACGTGCACCAACTCCCTTGAACACCAAACATGTCGTAGTGTTAGCTAAGGGTAAAAGTCTAGAGGCCACACATAGTTCAGGGTTGTAATCTTATCCTCGCTGGTCCGACGTTCTCTATCGATCTCATTCCTATAGTTCTGGGCAGCACCTATAGCTCGCGCACCGTATCGATTGGCTCCAACCGAACTGGAAGAACTGTCAAAGCAATTGCAAGAGCTCTTGGATAAGGGCTTTATTCGTCCTAGCTCTTCGCCTTGGGGAGCTCCAGTGTTATTCGTGAAAAAGAAGGACGGTACTTTCCGCATGTGCATAGACTACCGCGAACTGAACAAGGTCACCGTGAAGAACCGCTACCCTCTTCCACGAATTGATGATTTATTCGACCGGTTGCAAGGGTCGAGCTACTGCTCAAGGATAGATCTGAGGTCAGGTTACCATCAGCTGAGAGTCCGGAATGAGGACGTCTCCAAGACAGCATTCAGAACTCGCTACGGCCACTACGAGTTTCTAGTCATGCCATTCGGGCTAACGAACGCGCCTGCGGTTTTCATGGATCTTATGAGCCGGGTGTGCAAACCCTATCTAGACAAGTTCGTAATTGTTTTTATCAACGACATCCTGATCTACTCCAAGAGTCAAGAGGAACACGAGCAGCACCTGCGTCTTATCTTGGAATTTCTTCGAAAGGAACAACTGTACGCCAAGTTTTCGAAATGCAACTTTTGGCTTCGTGAAGTCCACTTTCTAGGCCATGTGGTGAACCAGGATGGGATTCACGTTGATCCATCCAAGGTAGACACGATCAGGAACTGGCCTGCACCGCGTACACCAACGGAAATACGCCAATTCTTGGGTTTGGCGGGTTACTACAGGCGATTCATCAAAGACTTCTCAAAGATTGCACAGCCGTATACTCTACTAACACAGAAGGGTGTCACCTATCGTTGGGGTAATCCCCAGGAAACCGCTTTCAGCACTTAAAGGACAGACTTTGCAGCGCATCTATTCTCTCATTGCCAGAGGGCACGGATAATTTTGTGGTCTATTGTGATGCATCCATTCAGGGTCTTGGATGTGTGTTAATGCAGCGCGACAAAGTTATTGCTTATGTGTCACGTCAACTCAAGATTCACGAGCGGAACTACACGACGCACGATTTAGAGCTGGGAGCTGTTGTTTTCGCACTTAAGATATGGCGACACTACCTGTACGGTACCAAGTGCACCATCTACACCGATCCCAGGAGTTTCGAGCATATCTTCAAGCAGAAGGAATTGATCATGCGTCAATGTCGATGGGTCGAGCTACTTAACGATTACGAATGCGCCATCAAGTACCATCCAGGCAAAGCCAATGTTGTGGTTGTGGCCCTCAGTCGAAAAGATACTACACCTAGGCGTGTACGAGCCTTGCAGCTCGTTATCCAGTCCAATCTTTCTGCTAAGATACGAGATGCACAGGTAGAAGCATTGAAACCAGAAAATGTAAAGGCTGAAGCCTTACGCGGTTCAAGGCAGCGATTAGAACAAAGGGAAGACGGCGCCTACTATGTAACGGGGCGTATTTGGGTCCCACTATATGGCGGTTTACGAGAACTTGTGATGGTTGAAGCACACAAGTCTCGCTACTCGGTACATCCCGGTTCGGATAAAATGTACCACGATCTTAGAACTACATACTGGTGGCCTAGCATGAAGGCCCACATAGCAACTTACGTCGGCAAGTGTTTGACCTGTGCGAGGGTCAAGACAGAGTACCAGAAACCCTCAGGCCTAGTTCAGCAACCCAGGATACCACAATGGAAATGGGAGGAAATTTCCATGGATTTTGTTACTGGCCTGCCTAGATCCCGAAGTGGGAATGATACTATTTGGGTGATCGTAGATCGACTCACAAAGTCTGCTCATTTCTTGGCTATCAAAGAAACGGATAAGTTGTCTACTTTAGCAGACATCTACTTGAGAGAAGTTGTTTCGAGGCACGGATTACCAACCTCTATTATTTCGGATCGGGATGCACGATTCACTTCAGAACTATGGCAAGCAATGCACAAATCTTTTGGCTCTCGATTAGACATGAGCACAGCTTACCACCCTCAGACGGATGGGCAGTCTGAGTGCACGATTCAAACTCTAGAAGACATGCTTCGGGCATGTGTTATCGATTTCGGCAACAGCTGGGGAAAAGCATCTCCCTTTGGTGGAATTTTCATACAACAACAGTTACCACACCAACATTCAGGCCGCTCCATTCGAGGCATTGTACGGACGTAAATGCCGGTCACCTCTCTGTTGGGCAGAGGTGGGGGATAGTCAGATCACAGGTCCAGAAATGGTAGTTGATGCTACTGAACGAATTGCACAGATACGACAACGCATGGCGGCAGCTCGTGACCGTCAGAAAAGCTACGCTGATAAGCGCAGAAAACCGCTCGAGTTCCAAGTTGGGGATCGAGTGCTACTCAAAGTCTCACCCTGGAAGGGTGTGGTTCGTTTTGGTAAACGAGGCAAGCTCAATCCGCGGTATGTTGGACCGTTCGAGATCATTGAAAGAATAGGCAAAGTAGCCTACAGACTAAACCTACCAGCTGAACTCGGTGCAGTTCACATTGTCTTCCACGTGTCGAATCTGAAGAAGTGTCTGTCAGATGAGACCCTCATAGTTCCTTTGAAGGAACTCACTATCGACGAACAGTTGCATTTCGTCGAGGAACCTGTTGAAATCACGGACCGGGATGTTAAGGTCCTCAAGAACACTAGAATACCTCTTGTACGAGTTCGTTGGAACTCCCATCGTGGCCCAGAGTTCACCTGGGAACGAGAAGACCAAATGAAACTCAAGTATCCCCAGTTATTATGAAACCGTGCAACCACTGTTGAGGCTGAAGCTACTACAGAATTTCGGGACGAAATTCCAAATCAACGGGGGGATGATGTGACACCCCAAGAAAACCAGTAAACGATACAACTTACCTAGCTTCCTCAGCAACCGCATGCTAAATTTCGGGACGAAATTTCTTTTAAGTTGGGGATAATGTGACAACTCGAGTTTCCAAGATTCCACTTTCGCATTTATTGCACGTTCACTGTTTGTTTAGTTGTTTACTTGCACAATTGGTTTACCTTGTAACTATATATGTTTTGGTTCAATAAAGTGTATTGTGATTGTGCATGGTTATGTGTTAAGTGTGACAAATATATGAACTTGGTGATGAAACTGTAAAAATTATATTGTGATGGGTGTTTTATGTAAAAGATGATATTTAGGGATGAGTAGAGTAATTAGTGAAATTCTAATCATTCTTAACCCTAATCCTCTCCCTAATCATTCACAAAAATCATCACACGTACTTTCACATTCTCCTATCCTCTCCTACAACCATCTTCTCATCATTCTTTGCTTCACAAGTTATCTTGCATCAAGTTTGGTCTTCCAATCCATCTAGAAGCAATTCAAGATAATTGTTTAATGATTGTTTGTTGTTATTAATCCTTGATTATGTGGTTCATGTAAACCCTAGTCCTTCACATAATAGTTCTGTGTTGTTGATTGAATTTTGATTATTGTGAAATGATTTTGATTAGTGTGTAATCGTTGCCTGATGTTAGGATACAAGATATGTTAGAATTATTGATTGATAATTGGATTACTGTAATGCATATGAATGAATTAGGGTTTCCTGATCGTGTGAACAAAAGAACGTAACTGTTCCAATGAACTTGAATATTCGTACGACTGATCTGAGTTTTATGTAATGTTCACTTGTCCGACGTTTACATAAGATATAAAGAGTCCGAATTTTTATTATCATGCACAAGGTCTGAACTTTTAACAGGTGTGCGCATGTCCGACTTTTGTAATAGAAAGGTCCGAACTCTTGTGATACATATGATGTCCAAATTTTGTTGTTGTAACACTTGAAGTCCGAATTTTATATATAGGTGATGTTGTCCGAACTTTATTAGCATATGCACCTATTTCCGAGTTTCATGATAATGTTTGTCCGAGGTTTATGTTGGATAAGGGAGTCCGAGTTTTTTTGTGGGGGGATAACCCCTGTCCGACTTTTGTGAGGGGGAAGCCCCTTGGTCCGACTTTTATACAAGGGAGGGGGATGTCCGACTTTTCAAGGGGGATGGGGGTCCGAACTTTATGAGTGTCATACCCTTGTCCGAATTTGTGAAAGGGGAAGCCCCCTTGTCCGAGTTTTGCTTGCTTGATCATGTCCGACTTTTGTGAGGTGTCTTATGGTCCAAATTTCAGTAACATAGGTAGTCTGAGTTTTTGTGTTACTCGTATAGTCTAAGCTTATTAATGCACAACCTATCTGAGTTTTGATGGAGTGTTTTACGGTCTTGTATGAAGAACAACATGCTATTGTATGCTGCTGTATATGAATTGTATATGATTGAATGATACCGTAAGTTACTGGATGACACTGTATGTATGAACTATCTATGTCATATCACTCTGTACACAACTATCACACGAATCACAACTGTTTAGACATCAATGACTTGTAAACCCTAATTGAATGTAAACACTTATCTCGAATTTATGTGCAATGTACCCTAGGTCGTGTGTAACGGACTTAAACATTAATTAACCCTAGAAGCAATAATATACCGAGCAAACCAAGGTGAGTTCACACTCTTATTAAGGCATGGGATTCCCGGGGATAGGGAATGGGTTGAGTGATGGAATTAAACAATTACTCGTACACACACGGTTACTAGACTATCTACCATGGTCCTCGGGTTAAGCAGGACACTTACGTAAAACCTACGTAAACAAGTATATGCTACTGTCTTCCGGAGTCAGGAAGGACACTTACGTAAAACCTACGTAAACTCACACATGCTACTGTCTTCCGGAGTCAGGAAGGACACTTACGTAAAACCTATGTAAACCCCCGCGTACCCCCGTCCTTGGTTGTGAAGGATACTTACGTAAGACCTACGTAAAGCTTGTACGTACTACTGTTCTCGGGTTATGAAGAACACTTATGGTTACGAATAGTCTAGTGTATATGCAACATGGGAAGCCCCCACCTATAGAACATATTATCAGCCCAGTAGAGCCACACGTTACAAACGAACTTACTATTACGCACTTACTTTCTGTGAACTCGCTCAACTAGTTGTTGACTCTCTGTTACATGCCTTGCAGGTCGTTAGGTATACATGGAGCTTGCATGGGGAGGCGCGGTCGTTGTGGACAAGGATCGTGATTGCTTGATTAAATATTATGACATTACATACTTTAATTATGTTGGGCTTTTACTCATTCGCTTCCGCTAAACTTTGTTCTTATACTTATGTTTTGGAACACCTTTCAAATGGATTGGTTTGGTTTAAATACAATTACTTTTACTATAGACATTGTTCTATATGATTGGTGGCTTGATCCTGGTCAGTCACGCTCCCAAGCGGTGATACTCCGCAGGTGGATTTTGGGGGTGTGACACAGTATTTGTTCGTGCAGGAAGAAGATGGTGAAAGAGTTAAATAGAATAGTACAGAGCACTGTTCTATTTATAGGCACGAGCAAACCACTGAAGCATCTAAGCTGACGTCACCATGAAAGTGACATCTAACCTCCTAACAAACTCTAACATCTGACCTATACAAACACTGCTATGCTAACTACTGATATTACAATACATTACATAAAGTAAACAAAACAACTGCTGCATCCTTCCAGTACTGTGAACCCAGCAGTACTTGTCATGATCAGCAGTGCTTGACTCAAGGCAGTAGATTGGGCAGCAGGGCTTTAGTTCTTCATCAGTCTTTGACTTGATCAGCAGTTGTAGGTCAGCAGTTTGTATGATCAGTAGATAGGAGGTCAGCAGATGTTGAAACCACTTTCAAGGGTAGAGACTTGTGTGCATAACATCTGCTTATTCTGGATCCACTGCTCTGATCCAGTTTTGGCTTTAATTATTTGTTCCTTTGGCATGGTTCAATCCCAACAATCTCCCCCTGGAATAGATAATGCCAAAACTCTCCATTATTGGTAGATCTTTATAGCCTCATCAATAGTTCCCGTATTTGCCCTTTGAGTTGTAATTCAAAGGTTAAGGCATCTGTGTCATCATCATCCCTGCTAAGTGGAAGATCAAGGAGATCCTGCAAATCTTCAAGACTCAGGCCAAGAGCTTGTTCCCTTGATATTTTCTTCACTTCTCCACTAAACTTGATTAATGTCAGTACGTGAGTCTGTTTGTCAGTTTTCCACTTTAGTACTTTTGAGTCTGGTGGGTTTCTTGGGAGATTTTTATTGGAAGAGGAGTTTGGTGATGCAGGCCTATTCATGACTGTCCGAGCAGTACTTGCAGATTGTTCCAATCCAAGTTTTTCTTTAATCATTATCTTAATGCCTTCTTTCACAAGGTCATCACCAGCCATTAGATCTTGGATTGTTTCAGCACCCAACTGGTTTTGATTCCTTCTTTTGTAGATGGCAGCACCAGCTGGAGCATTGTTTCTTTTGACTTGCAGCTTTGGTGGTCTTGTTGAGATCTCTGCTTTGGAGTAGTCAGGTTTCTGTGGAACTTTTGGATCTTTCTTTCTAAGTTCCTCCAACCTTTTGTAGGTGGCCCTGACCCTGTCTTCTCTCCACTTTGATACTGAATTCTTTGACCCATAATCAGCTGCTACCAGCTCCTCTTTCATTCTCTTCAACTCTAAAGCTTTGTCAGATTCAAACTGTTTGAATTTTTCAGGAGGAGTCTGCTTGACCTTATTTTTTATCATTTCTTGAATCCTGGCTACCTCACTTTCAAGCTCAGGAATGGTCCAGTTTTTGTACATGTGTTTCTCCCCCTTGTACTTCTTGGTTGCCATGATGCTTTTAATGTAGTCTTTTCTTAGAGTTTCATCTGCTCTCTCTGAGATTTGTTAACATACATTTTTTGCAAATTGCTCTAAGGATCTGGCTTGTGTGAGCAAGAATTGGTAATTCTGCTGAATTTCTCTATCAGATTTTCCTTGAGCATTTCTTTTTGAGATATCCTCTGCTTGTTTAGCTTTGACTTTCAAATATTCTTCAATATTGTTTGGCCTTGGATATCCTTCAACTGATGGCAAACTCCTTTTAGCAGGATCATCCTCATAATAAAAAGACTTGATTTCTTCTCTGACTGTTATAAGTTCAAGAGGAAATTCAACACATGCAGGAGGTAAGGGCTTGTGAATTTGAGCTGATGAGAGAGGAACATGCTTGGGTATTGTAACAAGTGACAGAGATTTTGAAGATGTTGGTGGTGGTGATGGAGAATCATCATCTGGAATGATAATCCTTCTCCTTTTTATTATAGGAGAGGCATATGATGTTTTGAGTGGATCAGTGGTGGTGATTTGAGTGGCAGTGGTTTGAGATTGACTAACAGTTGTTGAAACAACTGGTGTTTCAACCATTGTTGTCATTACAACAGATGTTGTAACATCTGATGTCTTCTGCTTTTTGGCAGGAGGAAATGGTGGTGATATTTTCTTTGGTGGTGATGGTGGTGGTGGTAAGGCAGTGGTAGTGGTGTGTGTTGAAGTGGTGTGTGTTGATGTGATGACAGATGTTGAAACAACTAAAGTACCAGCAGATGTTGATACAACAGGAGTTAAAACAGCTGTTTGGGTGGAGGTTTGATGTTGGGGGCTTTTGGACGGTGGTTTTAGAGTATGCTTTATGAGTCTGGATGGTGTGGACTTGGGTTCCCTTACTTTTCTAGTAGGATTTCTTTTTGGCACAGGATTTTGAACATCCTTTAGCCCAGAACAACCCTGCGCATACAACTCCATGTAAGCTCTTTTCTCCTTGTTCCACCTTGACATATCCTTTACCGCTCTGTCCCTTTTTACAATTGCTACAGCTTCATCAAGTGGATTTTGGGTAACATCAACCTTTTTGCTACCATCTGGCAAGGGAATTTTTCTGGTTATAGAATCCTTTTCAGGTTCAACATACAACCCATCATCTATACCCTTCTTTTTCCACTCCTGAATTTTCTCCCCCTTTTTGGCATTATCTGGGGGCAGTTGATCAATAAAGAGAACAGTTGGAGGAGCAGTGCCAGTGGTTTCCAATATATGGGCCTTGAGTGCCTTAATATCTGCTTGTGTGTTTTTGAACCTAGACTCCATGCCGTTTCGCAGCTTTTGTACATGTATTTCATGTTGCTGATCCGCCATTTCTTTTTGTTGTTGGAGAAAAGGTTGAAAGAGGTTCCATAGCTCATTTGCAGCAAGTGCTTGTGGTGGAGCAGGTGCTTGAGGTGGAACAACAGTGGATTGCACCTTTTATACTGTTAAAAAACTGATACAACATTTCTTTGATTTCTGCAACAAAAGTATCTAGTTTTTCGACTCTGGCCGTCAAGTCCTGGTACTTTAAACCATCACCCAATTTAATGGATCATCTGATTTCCCACTAGCAATGGTTTTATCAGTGGTTGAGGTAGAGAGTGTACTCCAAACATTAACCACTGATGCCCCTTTTTCTTGGTACTAGGGTCTTCTTCCTTCAACAGTTGACAACCTTTTGATGTTGCCAGTGGTCAGAATGAATCCACTGGTGGATGTCAGCGGTGTTATGGAAGGAATTGCCTCCAAGGAAGTCTTATTAATGTAACCACTGTCCAAGTGTAAACCAGTGGGTTCAACACTTGTAGTGGCTGCTTCACTTGGATTACCACCAAGAGTTACTTGGAACTCAAGGGGTGTAACCTCCTCAGGTTGTGTTGGTGGGTTAGCAAGGATTGATACATCAGGCCCAGTCTTTTGTTGAGGCATATTCTCATGAACAGGTGATTGAGAAGGACTGGTTTGTGCCTGGTTCAAATCAATTGCATCCAACAGAATTTTTGTATTTGGTGGAATTGTGGATGTGAGGGCAGGTGTAGAAAGAGAATTTGCCCCGGGCATTGGGCTGTGGATGATGGAAACAAGTGCTTCCAGAGTATCATGATGTGGTGTCCCTATTTGTACAACCTGTTCTTTTTGAGAAAAAGCAGGAGGAGTTTCAGCCATGGTTTGAGATATTTTTACCAACTGCTGTGAGGAAGTAGCAGCAGTGGTTTCTTGTCACTTTTGTTTTGGCACAGGCATTTGCTCTGGTATCTCATCCTCCAGAGTTGCCTTTTTGGTAGGTTTTGGGGGTTTTTGAGTTTTCTTTTTCTGTAGCTTTTTGGTGATTATAGGTGTGGGTTTCAAGGCAGTTGTTTTGCTACCTTGATCACCTTGAGCAGTGGGCTCAGTAGTAGATACCTGAGGAGCAGTGTTTGTTGCTAAATTCTGCTCAGGCACCTCTGCTTGTGTTTTGCAAGGTGTTGACATTCTTGTAAAAGTTTCAGCAGTTAAGCTGTGCATTTTGAAAAATTCACTTTGGTTTATTTCAGAAATGTTAGTGCAATAACGTCTGTAGCTTCCGTCAACATGTAGTCATATTTTGTATAGTTGTGTGTATGTTTTGTATGTGTGTATGTAAAGCAGGACAAAATCGGTGAAGTTTTTGTTAAAGTGTTGTTGATGCCAGCCGATCGGCTAGCCCAGCCGATCGAACAGCCCGGCCGATCGAGCAGGCTACTCGATCGGTTAGCATTGTCAGCCGATCGGCTAGCCCAGCCGATCGGCCAGCACTCTCTTATTCTGTCCTTGCCTATAAATAGCCGGTAGGTTAGTTTATTTAGCACCTTTTGACACTTTCACTTGTGACCTACCTTTTGTATGTCTGAGTTCTTTCTAGATCCTGTACATTTTCACATCATTGAATAGAATATCAGACGGTGATTCAAAGTAGAATGTTGTCTCTGTATATCTGCTATGTGATTACTTGAATTCCGCGCATTGATCACTTTACGATTTAACTACGTTTACGAACAGGAAGATCCCATCCGAGGGACCAACAAATGGTATCAGAGCTTAAGGAAGCTGAATCGAGACCTACAGAGACGAATTCACCGGAATTCAAGCCGTTCTTGTTGATTTAGAAACGAATTCACCGGAATTCAAGCCGTTCTTGTTGATTTAAAGACGAATTCACCGGAATTCAAGTCGTGTTTGCTGTGTCAGAAACAAATTTCACCGGAAATTTGTTATTTCTATCATTCCGACTCAAATTTTGCCGGAAATTTGACTGATTCTTCTATATTCTTCTCAGGTCTAGCTTTACTTTTCTCTTTTACATCAGAAAACCAGAAAAACTTAAAATTCAGTGAGATTTTATGGTTAAAAATTGACAAATTTGCTATCAATCGAATCGCAATCATTAGAATTACAATCCTACAAAGTTTCACAATCAAATTCAATCAAAAACTTATTCAAATTGATCAAAATCTATGGAAAACTGTTCATGTTTGCTGATGTTAGCCGGTCGAATGACCTAGCCGATTCTTGTACTTGCTGACGTCATCATTTCAGTTGCATAAACCGTTCAGATATTTTCAAGTGTTGCTGACATCATCAGTGTTAGCCGATCGAACGAGCAATTCAATCGGACAGCATTGTTGACATTTGATATTGTTGCTGACATCATATTGCTAGCCGATCGAATACGCCACTCGATCGGACAGTAATTGTGTACTGATTACATAGTTGTGTTTGTAAGCCGATCGAACGAGCCAGCCGATTGTAGGTGTGCTGTCGATCAAACGAGCCATTCGATCCAAGTGTCCTTGTGTTTACATCTTTGAAATTCAAATTTTTCTAAGTGTTTGATAAACATCTCAGGTACTTAACAATGGAAGAATTCATGAACCCGTTCAGTGAAATGTATGCGTTTGCTGGTAACAGTGGAGATGATTCAACAAACCGAACAAATGAGAATACTCCAAGTACGAGAAAGACATTGTCGGAAGCACTTAGTGTGGAGAGCGCTTATGGAACTTACAATAAGCCACCAAAGCTGTTAGCAATTGAAGATTATAACCGGTGGGCAAAACGATTCGAGGAATGGTTGAAAGCCTTCGCTTACCCCAGTTGGAAAAGCTTAAAAAATGGTTTTAACAATGGTAGAGAAGATTTCGAGAACATGTCAGAAAGTGAAGAAATTGAATATTTTGTGGCCGAACAAAAATGTCTAGCTTTGATTAACCAATCAGTGAGAGAAGATATTATCTCACTGATTGATTATTCAAATGCAAAAGATCTTTGTGATAAATTACAAAAGAAATGTGTCGGTACTGCAGAAATCATTAAAAACAAAAAGAAACTAGTAAAAAGGAATTTGATCTGTTTGGTTGTCTTAAAAATGAGTCTGTTCCAAAAATGATTGAACGTTTCGGGCATCTAAAGCTAGAGTTGGCCAGGCATGGAATTTTTTTTACTCAAGAGGAGCTTGTAGACAAGTTATTTGATTCTTTGCCAGACGAAATGGATTGGCAATACTTCGCAATGATGATCAAGAATACAATCCAGCCAAGTGTTTTGACAGTTGATTTGCTGATAGAGAAACTTGAGAGTCATGAGCTCGAAATAAAGAAAACACATAAAGTCAATCACTCATTATATCAACAAAATGTGGAACTTTATTATCCAAAGAACTTGATGCAAAAGACAGGTTCTCCGAAAACAGCCTTCACTGCAGAAAGTTCACAACCAAAGACTCAAGAAACTTCACACAGTGGTTTTCATGGAGGAATGTCTTCCAACACTACAAGTCAAGGACCATCTTCAAGCACTTCAAATCAACAGCAAACTGCACCAAAGAATGTCTTTCAATGTAACATTGCAGTTGACTTGAAAAATGGTCAGAATTTTAGTGAGGAGTCGGCGAAACAACAGATGATTTTCTTGGCATCTGTATTGGAGTCATATGAGGGGTTAGTTGGTGGAAAGATAGGTAACACCAACCTGACGAAGGAAGACTATGATCAAATAGATTCTGAAGAAATGGAGCTAATTGATATTCGTTGGGCTATGGCCAGTGCTGTTCGTCGAGCACAACGCTTCATGGAAATATCTGGCAGGAAAACAATTGGTGGTCCATCTACCAAATTGGGTTTCGATAAGTCAAAAGTGACATGCTTCAAATGCAAACAAAAAGGTCACTTTAAACGAGAATGCAGAAATGAGTATGCTGATGAATCGGCTAATCCGTTTCGAGAAGATTACTATAAGAAAGCCATTTATCATCAGAACAAATCGGAACCTCCAAGGCTGAAGCAGATTGAAGAAAAAGATAAGGAAAAGTCAAGAGCTCTAGCAGTCATTCATGATGATGAGGGACACGACTGGAGTGAGATATTGCCTGAAGAAGATGTAGTTGGTTACGCATTCGCAGCAGCAAAGATTGTTCTGTTCAAAGATACAAGAACAGAAGAAGAAAAGTTTGTGAATAGAAGAATGAAAGCCCAAACAAAAGTAAGCATAATCTATACCATTTACAAAGAAGCAAAAAGGGCTAAAAGGTGGGATCCAGACAGAGAATGCTATCTTGATCCTCAAGGTAATATCGCAATCGATCCAAGTTCACTTAGTGTTGATGCAATCATTCAGCAATATGCTGAAGAAGAGGAAGCTAGACAAAGAGAATGGTGGGGTGAAGGTGAAAAGAAAGTAGAAGAAAAAGAAGAAAAGGTGAAATCGGCAGAAAAGAAGATCGATGATGGGGTGATAGATACATTGCAGGAGCTCACAGCCGAAAATCTGATGAAGATGGCAGACAAAGTTCTAGCTGCAAAAGAACTGGAGGTAGATTCTAGTTCTGGAACTGAGTCAAACACCAAGGTCAGTCAGATAAACATGAATGTAGTGTCAGGTAAGAAAGACAAAAGTGAAAGTGACTGCAAGAATTGCATGAAAAATTGCAAAGATTGTAGTACTATCGCTTATCACAACAACAAAAAGGTTGAAGATCTGACTAAAAGAGTCAGAGAGGTTGAAAACCAAATCTTAAACCGAGATAAATTGCTAAAAGCTTCAAATGATCGTGCGAAAGAATTAACTGAAAAAATTGAAAGTGATAAAAGTAACATAGAAAGAACTAAGAAAGAAAATGAAAAACTCATTCTTGAAAATCGTCACATCACTGAAAATTTTGAGAAGCTTAAGCGAACGGTTAAAGATTCGGATGATCGAAATGGGAAAACAACAAAAGAAAATGTTCAACTGTCGGGTGTGTTAAGGGTGAAAGAGGAGTTAATAAACAAACAATTGGATGAAATTGCTAATCTGAAGCTTCAATTCCAAGAAGCAAAAATCGAAAATGAACGCATCCAATTAAAATTAACCAGTTACAACTCTGCGAGCTTTGTTCTGCAGCACATTGTTCCCAAACCCATCGGGAAAAACAAAGCTGGCGAAGATGTATTTTCGGACGGAACTGGAGTGGGATATCATCAAGTCCCACCACCTGTTTTAAACAATTTCTCAAAAAAAAAGTCCGGACTGGTTAATGATGATGAAAATTCAGATGAAATAAAACTTCCAGAGTCGATTGATGTTACATTCTCATCATCATCATCTGATGATAGTGTTCAGACTGATATTGTCAAAAGCATGGCAGAAAGTGTCTTAGAGTCTGATTCAAATGAAGATGATGGTTGTTTCTTGGATAAATACATTCCGAAACAAAAATTCAAGAACAACTTAAATGAAGAACCAAATCTTGTCATGTACAAGATGTTGGGTTCAGATAAGTTGTTTTCGGATATTGAGTTTCCGATTGAGAATGTAAATGTCAACAAATTGAAAAATGTTTACAAATTAATCGAAGTTGAGCTGACAGAAGTGAAGAGTTTGAACCAAACAAAAAGACAAATGAATTTTGAAAAAAAATAAAGCTTACTACAAGAAACCCGTTATTCCTCCACGTTTTTCTAATAACAATCGAAACAATTGGTCGGGTGGATATCAGGGGGGTAAGTCTTATCAGAAGAAAAATGTTCAAAACAAGAAATTTGTTGAAAAGAAAGTTTTTGTGAACAGTTCGAGTTCATTTTCTAATGAAGAACCTGAAATCTTTTCAAAATCGAACAAAGAGTTCTTTGAGGAAAAAGCTTCACAACCTCAGTCTGAAGGCACTAGTCGGGTTGTTGACACCCGAACATGTTTCAGATGCAATCAAGTTGGGCATATTGCACGAAAGTGTACCAACTTGAAGACTAAGACTGATGTTGTTGAAAATCAAAAGAAGAAAAATGATGAGAAAGAAAGGGCTCCATTGATTGTTGAGAAAAAGAGTTTGAAAAATGACAACACCAAAGTCAAAACTGAACCCGTAAAGAAGATGGAAATTAAAAATGGTAAATTTTACAAACGGGTCGCAACAACTCAACAAACATGGAAGCCAAAAGTTGCAGAAATGAAAGCAAGTGGTTCAAAATCAAAGGTTTCTGAAATGGAAAAACAATCATCTTCTACCACATCAGTAAAGATGAGTGTTCCTGGAAAGAAAAGGGTTCCATTATCTCAACAAGTTTGGAAACCAAAAAGTGAGAAGAAAATTTCAACTTCTGAGGTGAAAAAGTCTGAAGAATCAATTACGCTTGATTATGATGCAAATTTTCCACCTCTCAAGGCTGAAAATTTCAAAATTCAAATTGCAAGAGTCAAAGTTACACCTAAGGCTGATGAGGCCTGGGTGGACTCGATGTTTGACTGAACAATTTGAATTGCCAGAGCTTCCTTGATCGTGAAGCATGTATCGGCATCCTTTATTGAAATGTTTTAATCATGTTTGTTTATATGCAGGATCTTCCACAACTTGTTTCAAGATGGATCATGGACAGTGGAGCTTCCAGACATATGATAGGGAAGACTGCATTGTTGTACGATGTGAGGAATATAAATGGAGGATATGTTGGATTCGCGGGCAATCAAGGTGGTCGTATAATTGGTGAAGGAACGTTATCAAATGGGATTGTAACGGTTGAAAGAGTCAATTATATTGCTGAGCTGGAGAACAACCTACTAAGTATTTCTCAGATCTGTGACAGAAAGTACACCACTCATTTCACTGACAAAGAATGTTTGATTCTAAAACCGGGATTTGTTGTTCCTGAAGAGTGGGTCATCACGAGGGCACCAAGAGTCAACGACCTGTATGTACTGGATATGAGCATAGCAACGACAACAACGGGTCAGGCTCACTGTTTTGTGTCAAGAGCAACTGAGAAGGAGTCAAGATTGTGGCACTGAAAGATGGGGCATATACATCTTCGAAAAATGAATCACTTGGTGCATAATGATCTGGTTACAGGAGTTCACATCAAAGGTTTTCATCTAGAAGGGGAGTGTATAAGTTGCATTAAAGGTAAGCAGAAGAAAAAGTCGCACCCCAAAAAGCAAGTCAATTCAGTTTCACGACCTCTGGAAAGACTTCACATGGATTTATTTGGTCCTGTGAATGTCAAAAGCATTACAGGAGATTACTATTGCTTGGTCGTCACTGATGATTATTCTAGATTTTCTTGGGTATCTTTCTTGAAAACAAAGGATGAAACGTTTGACAGTCTGATGGCGTTATTCAAAAAGATTGAGAATTTGTACCAGAGGCATATCCGAAGAATTAGAAGTGATAATGGTACTGAATTCAAAAACCACAAGATGGAAGAATTTTGTGAAGAAAGAGGTATACTGCATGAATTTAGTGCTCCGTACACTCCGCAGCAGAATGGAGTAGCAGAACGCAAAAACCGGACACTAATCGAGACAGCCAGAACTATGCTCACAGATTCAAAACTTCCAATAAATTTTTGGGCTGAAGCTGTTTCTGCCGCATGGTATACTCTCAACAGAGTTCTCACCGTGAAGAAATTCAACAAAACATGTTTTGAATTGATCAATAACCGCAAGCCTAACTTGAAGTATCTTGAACCGTTCGGGTCACCTTGTACGGTGATAGTCCTCTGCGTCGTGTCTTCGTTCCAAGTGAAAAGCGGATTATTGAAGCTGCAAATGTTGAATGTCAAGGTAATACGATGCCACCGCAGAACCCAGGAGATTCATGGCGTTACCATTACGACACGTTGTGGGATTCCTTTGATGTAATGAAAGAACCCGAAGATGAAGAAGACTTCTTTGATGAGTTGGATATTCTTCGAGACTATGAGTCATCAGAAGAAAGATTTCCAGCACAGTATTCTAGGCAATCTCAGAAAACTTCAAATGATGATGAAGCCGGTCATAGTAATGCTGGGGAACAAAATGATACTCCTAAAACCCCAGAGAATCAGACAGCAACAAATGATGACACAACATCTGATATTGGTCCAACTTTTGATCATGGGGATTCTGAATCTGAGGGGGAGCAAATCCAGATCTTAGGTCAAGCAGATCCTATCAGTGAAGAAGGTGCAGATCAAAATGTCACTAATCTGGAAGGCAATGTAGATGTTCCGAGTGAAGTAATGCCCAGAACTCTTTCATATCATCCGGGGGAGCTGATCATCGGAGAACTTCAATCAGGAGTTCGCACCAGACATCAAATTGACCAAGGGCTTACTAGTTTTTATTCATCAGTAGCACCTCTACAAACTGAATTTTCACTATGTTGTTTTATCTCGCAGATTGAACCTCGAACGTATAAAGAGGCGTTTACTGAAGATTCTTGGGTCAACGCGATGCAAGAAGAGCTGAACCAGTTTGAGAAATTAGGTGTTTGTAAACTGGTAGATTTACCAGAGGGTCACAGAAAAATCAACACCAAATGGGTGTTCAAGTGTAAGAGGGACGACAGAGGTGTAGTGGTCAGAAACAAAGCTCGACTTGTTGTTCAGGGCTTCAGTCAACAGGAGGGAATTGACTTTACCGAAGTATACGCTCCTGTGGCACGACTAGAAGCAATCAGAATTTTCCTAGCATTTGCATCATGGAAAAACTTTAAAGTCTACCAGCTTGATGTGAAGTCGGCCTTTCTCTACGGCAAAGTGAAGGAGGAAGTGTATGTGGGACAGCCACCGGATTTTGTCGATCCACACCACAAGAATAAAGTGTATCTCTTGGATAAAGCGTTATATGGCTTACACCAGGCCCCGAGAGCCTGGTATGAGACGTTATCTCAGCATTTGCTAGCCAATCAGTTCATCCGGGGAACAATTGACGCCACCCTCTTCACAAAGATAGTTGACGGTCACCTGCTGATAGTACAAATTTATGTGGATGACATAATTTTTGGGTCAACAAACGAGGACTTGTGCAAAGACTTTGAACAAGTGATGAAGCAAAAGTTCGAAATGTCATCAATGGGGGAAATGAAATTCTTTTTGGGACTCCAAGTTGATCAACTTCCTGAAGGAATTTTCATACACCAGACAAAGTACGTTCATGATATTCTAGAGAAATTTGGAATGTCAGGTTCTACTCCTGCGGCAACCCCATTAGCAACAAATCATGGAATTCACCCAGATCTCACCGGAGATAAGGCAGATGAAACACTTTATCGTTCCATGATTGGTTCTTTGATGTATCTAACTGCTTCAAGACCCGACATTATGTATCCAACGTGCCTCGCAGCAAGATTCCAATCTAACCCGAGAGCCTCGCACTTGATCATTGTGAAAAGGATATTATGCTACCTGAAGGGAACTCCATCGTTGGGGTTGTGGTATCCTAGAATAGGCGATTTTACGCTTGAAGGGTATTCCGACTCGGATTTCGGATGCTGCAAAGTCAATGCCAAATCAATAACTGCAGGATGTCAGTTCTTTGGACCTCGCTTGGTCACCTGGCAGTGTAAGTAACAAACGTCTGTGGCGCTATCCACATGTGAAGCAGAGTACATTTCTGCCAGCAGTTGCTGTTCTCAGATCCTGTGGATACAGCAACAGATGCGCGATTACGGTTTGCAGTTTCTTAATACTCCTCTTTTTGTTGATAATGAGGCCGCAATAAATATAACAAAAAATCCAGTACATCACGCTAAAACCAAACATATAGAAGTTCGTCATCACTTTATCCGCGATTGTTTCGAGAAAAAGTTGATACGAATTGAGAAAATCCACACTGACGAGCAAAAAGCTGATTTACATACCAAGGCATTTGATAGAACACGTTTTAAATATCTTTTAAAACTAAATGGTATGATGCTCTTATCGGTGAAGGATGGAATCGTTGGCGTTGATGAGGATACCACTGTAGATGATGCTGATAATCTATCTGCAATGGTTTGTCGATTTTTTACATGTTTTGGTTTTTAGGGGGAGATAGGTATATTTGTATATACTTTTTAGAAAATCCAAAAACAATAAAAAAAATGAAAAAGAGCCTGTGTAAAAGGGAAAATGATAGTACATCAGCTAGACTGTTACGATATTCTAAAGATTTGTAAAATTTTTAAAAGGTTTAGACAGTCTCACTAATGATGTGTCGATAAGTTTTTGCACAGTTAATAGATTTGTTCAGGATATAAACTTAAAAATACAAAACGAGACTTAATTTGTGGGGAACACTATTTGAATATATAGGTAACCCCTGAAATCTCGTTTGATAGGTCCCTTATTCTGAAATACTAGGTCTTTATACTCAGTGATATCTGGGGTATTATTCTGGGACTTCTGCTGAATGGAAGTTCTGACCTAGTCCCCGAATAACACTTTACGCAAAATGCTTGAAACATAGCATCACCCTCAGCAAGCTGATGAAACAATAAAATTGATAGTCGCTGCTGTTGAAATTAAAAGATCCTCTAAAGGGGACACACCGAAAAGTCGAAGCCGACATCTCTCTGCGTATACGGAAGTATCGACCTGAGCTCTCACGGCCCTCGCATTTAACCCCTTACAGATATCATCTGTGGTATACTCACCTGTAAGACTGAATATTGGGAACTTGATACGGGAGTATACTCAAAGGGTGGGACACATAAATGAGTCAAGTTAATAAGACATCTAAATTGTATCCTGAATAAATTGAAATCTGTGAGAAAACTTAAAATGGATCAGTATATCGACAATCAAGGTGAATTGTTTAATCCTGAATATAAAATGAAGCTTAACGGTACATGTAACATGTCTAAAGAGCTGATATGATTTCCTGACATGCTCATCAAAAATATGTTTGTAAATAGATTTCTTTATTTACATTATGTCTTTCAGTATCAGTCATACTTTTATACTTTAGAATCTGCATTAAAAATTCAAAAAGATTTTGCACTTCTGCTTTATTTTTGACAAACCAAAGCGGAGGATTGATCTTCAGATTCACAGTCTGATGAAAGTTGCAGGAAGTTGTTCTGAGTTGAAAAACAAGTTGGGAGCTAATCTTGATACAAACAAAGAAAATAAAAGGTCAAAATGCAAGTTCATTAAATTGAAACTTGTAAAATTTTCAGAAAAATATTTAAAATATCAGTTTGTTTTTTGCTTCGGGTCAACCAAGGTCATTAAGTTGAACTTGGTCGACAAATTAAGTACCTAGGGTCATTAACTTGGACCTAGATACTTAAGTGGATTTCTCGAACACTGATAATGTGGAAAAGGACAAAAAGTCAAATCGGTTTGAAAGTCAAAGTGCCTTGAATCGAACAGGCCAGCCGATCGGCTGGACCAGCCGATCGAACTGCCTAGCCGGTTCATTGACACACTACAAATAGGAGTTCATGCTTCATTTGTTCTTTTTCGCAGTTCGATCGAACCAAAAACACTCTCAGCCGATTCACTGATTACACTGATTTCATTTGATCTTCATCTCTCTTTGCATCAATATACTTGATTTGTTGGCTTACTCATCATCTCAAATGGCAAAGGTATGTTTTTCCAACATCAAAATCCTTGAAATCCTTAGTGTTCTTCATGTTCATATCTGTCGGTTCCTTTAATCTCAGATTTAGGAAGATTTAAGATGTTTTGATGAAATCTAGGTATAGGGTTTTGTTTGCAATGCAAAGATCTTTAAGTTTACCGGTTCAATTTCAGAAAAATCATGCTAAAACTTGATAGATCTAAGATTAAAGCATTACGGCAGTCGGCATGTTCTTTGTTAAATTAAACTCTGTTTAGGACGAATTAGACAAGAATGAACGTAGGGTTTTGATCGCGACAACATTAGGAACATAGATCTGTGCTCAATTTGTTATAATTAGCAAAATTTTTTTGAATCATATGTTTATGTTCTTCAAACTGTTCTTCATCGAAGATGCCAGCCGATCGGCTAGCCCAGCCGATCGGACAGCAATCATAATGTGCCTTAGTTGTTGTTGAATAAGGTAGTTCATATCTTGAAAAATGTGCATTGTTTGTGCTGAGTGCTTGGGATGTGGTTTTGTATCGTGCTAGCCGATCGGCTAGACCAGCCGATCGAGTAGCAATGAAGATCATGTGTTTGTGATGAGATATTAGATAAATGCTGATGCTTTGAAATGTGCGCTAAATCTTTGCTATGAAATCTATGTGTTTGAATCCTTTGAAGAATATTTTTTTATCATAATATTACCAGCCGATCGGCTAGACCAGCCGATCGAACAACAATGACAACATTGTCAGCCAATCGGCTAGACCAGCCGATCGAACAGCAATGTGCCAGCCGATCGGCTAGGCCAGCCGATCGAACAAGAATTGCTCTTCTATTGAAAAGCTTTTGTTAGTCAATAGGGCAGCATTACTTGTTGAAAGGATAGTATTATTCACATACTTAGATTTCTGTGCATAAGTTTTCCAGCCGATCGAAGAGCATTTGCTAGCCGATCGGACACCATATGAACTTCTTTATCACATTTTGTCAGCCGATCGGCTGAACCAGCCGATCGACCAGACACTTCCACTATATTCATTCTCAGCCGATCGAACAGTAATGCTCTTCGATCGACCAGACCAGTCGATTCTGTAGTGTTGTCACATAGAAATGTCAAAGTGTTACAAAAATTTTCAGAATTTTCATGTTCTTGTTTGATTAATTTTCACTGAATAATTTTTACAGAGACAAGGAAAAGAGAAAGACAAGAGTCATAACATACCTTGTGAAATTGATTCTGAATCAACCACTGGTACTGTGGTAGAAAAGATGGCAACGTTTTTGAGAGAGAGCAGAATAGCTAAAGCTATGTCTGATAAAACTGTGATTTATGAATCACATGTTAGAACATTCTGGAACACTGCTAGATATAAAGATTCAGACAAGATGATACATGTAGTATTGAGAAAGAAGGATCAAGCTAGAAAGGATATAGATGTGGAGTTTAAGTTTGATGTAGGAGATGTGAGGAGAGTTCTAGACTTACAAGATTCTGACAATGATCCAACAATCATGTCTGAACGTCTTGTAAAAGGTTTGTGGTGTAGAATGGGATTTACTGGGTTCATTAATGGAAAGATGTACAAAAGATGCATCTCCAAAGCATATAGGTACTTAATACACTGCATGATACACTCAATGGGACATAGAAAGGGAGCATATGATGAGGTTGCTGATTACATCATGAATATGATAACAAGCTTGGTGCTAAACAGAAGGTACAACATTTCACAAGTGATCTTTGAATACATGAAGGAGAATTGTGAAGCTGGAGCAGATAAGTACATCATGTATCCTAGATTCATCATGATGTTACTAAATGACAAAATCAAAGATCTTCCGAAGGATTGTGAGGATGTGATGGAGATGAGTGTTGTAAATAAGACAACAATTGGAAGAATTACAAAAGAGAAGGATGAGAAAACCAAGCAGATGATTTGCAGAATAAAAGATAAAGCATATGTTGCTCCTGAAAACGATAAATGGAGGCATGATGACAGTAATTCTGACAATGAAGATTTAAAGATGAGTGAGATGGTTGAGAAAAAGACTAGGTGGTGGCATGTTAGAGATGGAAAAAGGAAAAGGACACCTAAGTCATCCCCTGCGGTTGTTATTCCTAAAGAAGGAGAAAAGGGTATAGTGAAAGGGGGAGCATTAAGACAGTTAGATCACATATGATTTAAATGTTACTAATCTTGTTGTCTATGTTTGTCTTGTAGGGTCTTCTGGAGAGCCACAGCAGAAGTTAATTGATGAGACAGTTCTAGAGCCATCTGTGGTGATTGAACAAGGTGCTGATTTATTAAATCAATCTTTAGAAAGCTATTTGAAAAAGAACGAGGAGGTTGCAGCACAACAAGCTCAAAGAACAAGTGTCCATGCTGAAAATATTACAAGAGTTCAACCGGATACAGAAGCTTTAAGGAGTTCAAGTGATGGAGATTCTGAAGTTACTCAATCTGAATCTGAATTAATTCCTGAAACTGTTGGTATAGGAAAAGTTCAGTTGAAGAAAAGACCTGCAAAGAAACAAAAAGGTTCAGATGATGAGGATTCTCCTTATGATCTTGAAAAGTCAAAGAAACAAAGAAAGAAACGAAAAGCAGCTCCAGTTGGTGTAATTCCCAGAAATGTCAGATCAAAGAAATCAGGAGCTGAGTCACAAAAAGATAAAGAAGGAAAGGCAGCTCAACATGTTCAGAAAGAAAAATCACCAAGTGTTGATGTTCCAAAAGAACCGGAGGTGAAAACAAAAGAAGTTCCAGTTGTGGAAACATAAAAGAAGACAGGTGATGATGATTATGTAGAGATCACTAGATTCAGAGCTGCTAGTCCAAAACCTGCTCAACAAGAGATTCCTCAGTCATCACAACAGAAAGTAGAAGACTTTAACTTTGATTTTGATAATATTGGTTCGGCTACTGGTATTTTCTCTGAAGATATGCCTGAAGGTGAAAGTGATATGTTCAATGATCAGGCGGTTAAAGATCTAACTAAGAAAGTTAAAGAACTGGAAAAAGAGAAAGCAAAAGCTGAGGAAGAACGTAATATGCTGAGAAGTCAAATTGATGAATTGATGGAAGCTCACAATAAAATAGTTGCAGCATTGGTTGAAAAGGAGAAAAGAATGAATCAAATGAAGGATGAGGCCGAGGGTAATTCTAAAGTGTTTGAGTCGTTAACACAAGAGATATCTTCTTTGAATGCCAAGATAAAGGATCTGGAGAATGTGAATCAAACGTTAAATCAGCTTCTTAATGAGATGAGTGAAGCTTCGTCTAATGAAATGAAGGCAATGAAATTAGAGATGGAGGCTATGAAAGCTGATAAAGTAATGAAAGATCAACAACTTCAGATGCTGGTTGCTGTGTTTGAAAGTCATTTAAAGATGAACATTCATGCTGCGTTTGATGAAATTGATGTGATAAGAGTTAACGAAAGAAGAATGGAGCGTGAACGTCAAATGGCTGAAGAAGCAAACCTAAAGAACAAAGGAATAGTTGAAGAGGTTGAGATAGTTGATGCATCTTCAAGTAAACCAGAGGTTGGAGGTTCTTCTTCGCAACCTGATATTGAAATGATTGAAGAGGTTGAGGTTCAAGAACAAGAAGTTGTTGAAAATGATCAAGAGATGGTTGAAGCTGAAGCTGAAGAGCCTCATGAACCAGAATACTTGATTATTGGTGAGCCTATTGAGCCTATTATTGCTGAAAATGTCCTTCGAAGAGTTGAAATTATTCAAAGAAGAAGAAGAGCAAGGGAGTACTACTGCTGGAGTATACAACTGACAAATTTGTGTTAGTTGGAAATGCTTACCCTGTGCCATATAATTCAAAAGAAGTGGCAAAGTTGTTAAAGTTTATGGATCTAAAAAGAAAAGGAAGGATAGCAAGTGGAGAGATTGTGGATGAAGATTCTGATAGAGAGTCGTTTGGAGATGATGAAGAAGAAGATAAAGATGATTCTGATGATAAAGATGATAAAACTGATGATAAGTCTGATAAAGATGACAAAGGCGATGACGACAATGATCAAGGTGCTTCGGGTTTATTAATCAGTGAACCATGTGTTCAAGAAAGAGTGAATGAGCTGATGAATAATGAAATAAATGAGCAGGAGGATGAAGTTGATCATGAAGCATCGTCGTCTGGAAAACAACCTGTTGATCAGGTACTTCTTTCTAACCCTACTGTCATTTACTTATCTGGTAAACAACAAGGAGAGGTAGAGGTTAAAAGAACAAGGGCTGAAATGTTGGAGGAATTGGGTTTGGAAGATGGAAAATTTAAATTTGATATTGAAGATGAAATTCCTCACTCACCTGTAAAAGATTTTGAGCCTATATACCCTCATGAAGCTGATCATTATGATGAAGTGATTGTTGAAAGCGCGTCTGATTCAGAAGAAGATAGGGTGGATTTTCATTATGAAGGTGAAGATGTTGCATTCCCTACTTTCACAGAGTTGTTTCAAGAAAAGAATGAAGATGAATTGAGAAGAAAGATTGAAGAAAGGGTTGCTACAGCAGATATTCCTGAACCGGTTTCTAGAGAGATAACAGCTGAAGAAAGAAAACGATGGTTCAAAAATATGCCAAAAGAAAGAAAGACTCTCAGGGCTCTTCAATATTTCACTCATAACAAAGATCTTTCTTGGGGAGATATTCTATCTTGGGGATATCTGGAAGATTTGAAAGTTTATGCAATCAGAAGGGAACAGGGTGTACAGTATTTTGAATTCTTAGCTGATATAGCTACTTTACCCTGCTGGGACGTAGATGAGTTGGTGGTTACAAAGAATATCAAACAATATTACTACGGTCCAGAAGTTCGAGAACGTGATCAGGATTTGTGGAATTACATCAAATGGCAAGCAAAGAATAATTATCCAGATTGGAAACCACAATATCCGAAGCAGATTGTTACTTACTTGGAGAATGGAGAAAAAGACATTACGTTGGATGTGAAGCCTCCAAGATGTTTAAAGAATATACCACTCAGAGCCATTGAACAAGATTTCTACGATCTATTTCAAGCTTAGCTATATAATCCCTCTACAGCTGAAGCAGTTATTTCTTTGTATGACAAGTCCATTGGAGAAGGTCGAAGAATAAGTATCCTGGACCCTATGTGGTTGGTCAACTGTTCGAAGAAAGATATAGATTGTCTGTTTGTCAACAAGATAATCTATGATAAGAAAGACAAAGAGATAGCCATGCAGTATCAAGGAGTGATAGATGTTTGCTTCGCAAAAGAAATCAATTCAGGGAAAAATTGGAAGACAAAATGGAGAGATCTTGAAGTTGATGAATTCCTAAAGGTGTACAAGAGAAGTCAAAGACAGAAAGAGATAGCTAGAAAAGCTGCAGAGAGGGGAAGAAGAAATCTCGGGTATGTGCCACCTACTGATCAAACGCCTATTAAATCAGAAGAGAACAAAATTCCAAAGTGGGATCAAAAGCGTGATGGCGACCCAGAATACCGAAAATGGTCGATAAATGAGGGAAGGCCTAAAAGAAGAAGGATGTTAGAGGAACGAGCTGAACAGAGAAGACAAAAGGCTAAAGAGAGGAGACGCAACAGGAGGAAATAAAGACTATGTTGGAAGGAACTACAGCTACATCCGAGGGGGAGTCTGTTAGTGCAATAACGTCTGCAGCTTCCATCAACATGTAGTCATATTTTGTATAGTTGTGTGTATGTTTTGTATGTGTATATGTAAAGCAGGACAGAATCGGTGAAGTTTTTGTTAAAGTGCTGTTGATGCCAGCCGATCGGCTAGCCCAGCCGATCGAACAGCCCGGCCGATCGAGCAGGCTACTCGATCGGTTAACATTGTCAGCCGATCGGCTAGCCCAGCCAATCGGCGAGCACTCTCTTATTCTGTCCTTGCCTATAAATAGCCGGTAGGTTAGTTTATTTAGCACCTTTTGACACTTTCACTTGTGACCTACCTTTTGTATGTCTGAGTTCTTTCTGGATCATGTACATTTTCACATCATTGAATAGAATATAAGATGGTGATTCAAAGTAGAATGTTGTCTCTGTATATCTGCTATGTGATTACATGAATTCCGCGCATTGATCACTTTACGATTCAACTACGTTTACGAACAGGAAGATCCCATCCGAGGGACCAACAAGAAATGTCATCCTTACTGAATTTCTTTTCAAAATAGTAACTTAGAAATCTTGGAAATAGTAAGAATGACTTATTTTCAACATTTTTAACTAAATCATTAAAGATTTCCTGGGAATAATTGTTAGTGCAGAATGTCTATCGCCTTCGTCAATCGGAACCGTAGCTGAAATAGAAGTAAAATAGGCTTTATATTGTAATTTGTAAACAATAGGCAAGGTGGCATTATTGTAAATAAGGGGAAATCCCTTATAATCTTGTGCCTATATATAGGAGCCTTAGGGTTTAGATTTAGAACTTTTGCCAATTTAGAGCTTGGAGAACTAGGTGCTTAGAGAGAGAAACTAGAGAGAGAAAGTGGCAAAACGTGATTCACGGAGCTTGTATTCGTCACATCATAAATAGAATCACCGATTAGTGTACATTATTGTGTGTTCGGTCACGCACGTTCACGGATTCCGCACGTCGAACGTTCGTTACGCAATCAAACAGTGTCGAAACCGATCCTACAAGTGGTATCAGAGCTAGGAGCTCGATTGCACGATCAAACGCATTGATTCGTACCAGATTTCAGCCAAAACAGATCCGAATTTCATCATCTCTTCATCTTCTACCCATTTTCACGTTTTATTTACTGAAATTCGTCAAATTGAACGTGATTTTACGGTCCGAATCGTCTGAATTTTTGATATATTGTGCGAAAATACCTGATCTATAAGCTTACCAGGTTTCAGATCCAAATTCGTAACCGTTTAGGAGAAATCTAAGATTTTCAGTTCGAATTCGCGTCATAGTTGCAGGTTCGCTTTTTCGAACAACATAGGTTCGCTTATTCGGTCAACAATCAGGTCCGCTCATAGTGACATAGTCAGTAAGGTTCGCTTAATAAGAGGTCCGCTCATAGGGTTTGCTTATTGTGGTCTTGTATGGTTCGCTTATTCAGTCTAGGTTTGCTTATTTGACACCATAAGGTCCGCTTATTCGAACATTTTCAGTAGGTTCGCTCATACGGTCAAATAGTAAGGATCGCTTATTTGTCATCGTCATCATTGTGTCTGAAGTGTTGTCGGCCCATGTGCATTCACGTGTTAAGACATAAAAAGGATCAACATCAATTGTCAGTTTAGTGGTTAATACGGCCCAATTATATTGATGCATGTGAAAAACTAAAGGCCCAATCATAATTTGTTTAAAATCTGCAATTGTCGGCCAGTTAAATCATTGTTTCTGTTCCATAATTGATCGGTCCAATCACAAAACAATTTTTGTTGAAAAATTAAAGTTATCATCTGCATCATATTGTTTTGTGTTTGTCATTTATCGGCTTGTGCATGTGATTCATATATCGGACAAAATTAATTGTCAACAGCACATTATTTTGAACGTCCCAATCAACTGAGTATGTTTGGAGTTTTGGTCTAATCAACAATTAGCAATTATTGTGTCAGCTCACTTGGGTGTTCGGCCTAATCAAGTAGTTTTGTTGGCCCAATCATCAAATTAATAATATTTTTGGCCTAATCAAAAATTAAATGAAGTAATGTTGTCGGTCAAGAAGTTAATTTGAAGTTGTGATTCACATAGTGTCTATCATTTACGGCCTAATCAGGTTAATTGAGTAAAAAGAGTTCATATAAGAGGCCCATGATTGTTGTCTGCTATTATAATCATGTGAACAACTGACATGTTTGACCATTTGATGGATATTGCGGCCCAATCACAGTTTGTTGAATATTAATTCAAGTCCAATTCATGCGATAGTTTGTGTTAGTTTGCATTAATATTGATGATGTCGGTCATTAGATTGTTCTAGTGTGAAAGAAATTTTTTTTGTGGGGATTGGATCAAAAGGTGATTGATTGAATTTTGAGTCTTAAATTGGTTTGTGTTTGAAAAGTGAATTGTTTGATTAGTGGGTCGCTAGCTTGTGGATTTTTTTGGTTACAAACATTTTGTGAGCTTCGTGGAGGTTAAAATTTGTGAATTTTGAACGAAAAACAATTTTTGAATCAAGTCACTTAACAAAGAAAGTGAGATCAAAATGTTTGATGAGAAGGAAAATGCTAATCTTGAAAATTTAAATAACTGGACTATGGAAGCTTGGTATGAGATGAGATATGATAAGGATGTTTATGTTAAAAGATACGAAAATTTCTTATGTTTGAAGAATGAATCAATGGAGATGTTAAAAGAAAAGTTTTATGAATTAATCATCAAGTTAGAAAAACATAAGATATATCATTCAAATGATGAAAGAATTTTGAAATTTGTTGATGCTTTACCTTTGGAGTGGGATAAATTCGTGAATGGACTGAAACGGGATTCTAGTTTATCACGCTTTGATTTAAGAAGTTTCATCAATACAATAACAGATCATAGGTCTCATGAAAATTCAAATAAAAGGGAATTATTGGATGAAATAAAAAAAGAATCAGGAAAGATAGAATTGAATGTAATCATTGAAATGAGAAAACGAATCGATGTGTGTCTTGCAGCAAAAAATAATATGAGATACGATATTAAGAGGGGTTGTTATATTGATGAAAGTTTGAATCCTCTTGATTTTGTTAAAATTTTTTGTGTAGGTACATACAAGATGGAAACAAAGAAAGAAGCTGAAGGTGGTAAGATGAATGGAAAATGCGAAAAATGCGAAAAATCAGAAACAGACAATATCAAACTTCTGAAGGATGTAGAGAGTTTGACATTGGAAAACAAAACTTTGAAGATCGAGAAGAAAGCTGATAATGAACAGATTCTTGAGTTACGCTTGAACTGTGAAAAGCTGAAATCTGAGAATGATAAACTGTTAAATGATTTGAGCAGTTTGACATCAGAAAACAAAATTTTGAAAGAAAATGAAAAAGATTTTGAAAGCAAAAGAAAATCTTCAGTAGATGAAGATTTTTGGATAAAACTGGAAAACAAAAATCTGAAAGAAAATGAAACAAGATTTCAAGAACAGTTAAAAGTTTTGGAAAATGAAAAATTTGTTCTTGAAAATCTTAAAATTGAAAATGAAAATTCAATCAAGTTCTATCTTGAAAGAATCTCTCAGCTTGAAAAAGAAGCTGAGAATGCAAGAAACAAGATTGATGAACTTGAAAAGAAATTGAAAGGTTTTGTGACTGCATCAGATAGTTTGAATTTTCCCTGTCCAAAACCGATCAATTCTATTCCAATAAGTGACAAGGTCACAAATTTTGACAAAGTCAAAATTGAAGATTGTGATGACAAATCTGATGATGAAAAAGAAAAGGAAGAAAAAAGAAAAACATTTTTGAAATTAAATGAAATGTTTAAAAATACTGTTTTACATTCTACTGAGAAAGGTGAATGCTCAACGCAAAAAACTATAAAGAAGAATATAAAACAGAAACAAAAAGATAAAAAATCGAAAAATTTTCAAAAAGAAAATAAAAGCTCATCAGATCAATCATCCAATCACAATAAAAAATCACAAAAATTTAAAAATCAAAACTAAAAAATAGTTGGTAATCAGTGGTGCAGGTTTGACCACAGTTCTCAAAAGCCAAATCCAGTTTATAGGAGAAGATGGGATGAAGATTCTTCAAGGACAAATCATTACAATGATAGAAAACAGAGAAATGGTGATTACCACAAGGCAACTCAATGCTATGATTTAAGTGTGTGGTATGAAAATGGTATACGATATGAAAGAGAGAAGAGGTATGATAACAGAGTGTGTTACTCTTGTGGCTATCAAGGACACATTGTTATTAACTGCCAAAGCCAGAGATTTGAAACAAGAAGGTGTTATGAATGTCATATCAGAGGACACATTGCCAAAGATTGCCCAAGGAGATCGATGGGAAGATCGAGGGTTGAATCTCAGAGAATAGTAAAGAAACCAGTCAACGTCAAGCCCAAAGAACAGAAGGTTCAAGAACCTAAAGTTCAGGAAACAAAAGTAAAGCTTTCTCAGGGGCAAAAAGACAGACTGCGAAAGAAGAGGAAGAAGGCCAGAGAGTATCTGGAAAGGATTTTGTCCTCGGATACAACAAGAAAACCAGAAAAGAGTTCTGATAATCCAGTTTGCTCATCAAAGACTGACAAATCAAGCAAACTGAGTTCATCAGATACAAATCTGAGGACAGACAGGTTAAATAAGAAAGAAAAAGTTTCTAGCAAGGAATTTGTTTCTTCGGAAACAAAGGAGCCACATGTTGGTGATGAATCTGACTCATCAAAGTCAGACAAGCCACATTCAGGCAATGATTTTGGTTCGTCAAAACCAGAAGAGCCTTTTGTTGAGGTAAAAACCGTCAAACCCAAGGCTGGTCAGGCTTGGGTGAATCTTTTCAAATGAAAAACCTGACTTGCCGGAGTTCCCAGGTTGGTAAGTATGGAACAGGTATCGGCATTTTTCTTGAGAAATTCACAAGTTGGTAACTGTGATATTTCGAATTACAGAAGACTAATCAAGGACATTAAATTGTACTTGATTTTTCTTTCCGTCAAGTAATTAAAGGAAAACAATGTGATGAAAGAACCCCGAATTTGTGAAATGACACACAAAACTAATTTTCCAGAAAAACCATTTTGATTAAAACAAACTTAAGTGTTTTGAAATCTAAATGGGAAAATAGTTTGTTGTCAGGGGGAGTTCTGATTGTTTATGCCAAATGAATGGCGAATTGAAGTGATTTGATATCAGTTTGTCATTTTATTTGTACAGTTTGTTTCAAATTTTCCTTGAAAATCAAAATTGAAACATATTTTGATTTTAGGGGGAGAAAAAGTTTTAAAAATATTAGAAAATTTGAAAATGTCAAAAACATTGAAAAAACAAAAATGAGTTTTGTAGAGAAAAGAGGAAATGATAGAAAATCAGTGGACTATCACAACATGCTAAGGAAATGAATTGTCAAATGTGATAAACGGTCTCACTGATGATGTGTCGATAGGTTTTCACACATTTAGTAGATTTATTCAGGATATAAACCTAAAATTTCAAACTTGCGAAATTCATGGGGAACACTACTTGGATATATAGGTAACCCCTGAAATCTCGTTTGAAAGGTCTCTTATTCTGATATACTAGGTTTTTATACTCGATGATGTTTGGGGTATTATTCCGGGACTTCTGCTGAACGGAAGTTCTGACCTAGTCCTTGGATAATGCTTTGCCTTAAATGCTTGAAACACAGCATTAGCCCTCAGCTGATTAGACAATAAAATTGATAATCATTGCTGTTGTAGCTAAAAGATCCTCTAAAGGGGACATACTGCAAAGTCGAAACTGATATCTCTCTGCGCATACGGAAGTATCGACCTGAGATCCCTCAGTCCTCGCATACCTAATTTATGTACAGATATCATTGTAGTATACTCACCTGTATGACTGAATATTGAGATTCTGGATACGGGAGTATATTCAAGAGGTGGGACACATGAATGAGTTAATTTCCTAAAACATCTAAATCGTATCCTGAATAGATTGAAAATTGTGTGAAAATTTAAGAGGACAACTATATCGTCAATCTATGTGAATCGTTTAGAACTTAAAATGAAATAAGCTTAACGGTGCTAGTGATTTGTCTCATGAACTGATATGATCCTCTTACACAAACTCACAAAAATATTGTCTGTAAATATTTGTTTACTGCATTTCATTCAAAAACAAAAATCCAAAAAGATTTTCGGAATGTTTTAGCATAAAATTTTGAAAAGACAAAAAGATTTTCGACAACTGATGTTGAAGAGCTGATATTCAAAATTTGAGTGCTAAACATGATGAACAGGTTTGGGAGAATATGTTGAAAACTTTGAATATCATATACAAATGTTTTGTAAGATTGTATGCTTAGTTAATCAAGGTCATTCATTTGAACTTGATGTAACTATACAGGTTAATGAATTAATGATTTCTACCAGTAAGTTTCTTAAATCTAACTGTTATAAATTTGTGAAACTTATGTTGAGGTAGAGGATGTGCAGGTTAACCAGGTTTCAAATCCTGAGCAGATGCAGAACAAAGCCAGGAATTGATCCTGAAATTGTGAATCGATGAAAGCCAGACTACGATCCCGACAGCTGAGTCTAAGGAGGAGTCTGAAGACGAGCTCAACGCAAACGGAAGCGTGTAAGGAGCCAAGTATCGTTCCTGGAAGAGCTTGTATCTGGAAAGCCAGGTGTCGATCCCAAAAGCACGGAAGCTTGAAGAAAGGGGGAGCCTGATGAAGAAAAAGAGTCTAAGCGAGAGGGGGAGCAACGGAAGCTCGTAAACAGATCCACGGGGATTCTGTTTGAGAAAGAGGGAGTCTATGGTTGCTGAAACCGTCAAACCTTCAAGAAGACTCAGAGAGAGAGAGAAAGTCAAGTTGCTACGAGTTTGACTACAGATTGACTGTGGCAATATCCAAGGGGGGAGTCTGTTAGTGCAGAATGTCTATCGCCTTCGTCAATCGGAACCGTAGCTGAAATAGAAGTAAAATAGGCTTTATATTGTAATTTGTAAACAATAGGCAAGGTGGCATTATTGTAAATAAGGGGAAATCCCTTATAATCTTGTGCCTATAAATAGGAGCCTTAGGGTTTAGATTTAGAACTTTTGCCACATTAGAGCTTGGAGAGCTAGGTGCTTAGAGAGAGAAACTAGAGAGAGAAAGTGGCAAAACGTGATTCACGGAGCTTGTATTCGTCACATCATAAATAGAATCACCGATTAGTGTACGTTATTGTGTGTTCGGTCACGCACGTTCACGGATTCCGCACGTCGAACGTTCGTTACGCAATCGAACGGTGTCAAAACCGGTCCTACAATAATTAAAATTTTCTTCTTGAAGAATAGCATATCCCAGATTTTGAATCTTTAATAGTATTTCATTAAAAGAGGTGGTTTTATTTGAAACACACATTAGGAGGGTATGAAATAAAAATCTTATTGCAGGAGGGAAGAAACCTTTTTGTAAGGTATCCCTCTTCATCATTGTGTCTGCATACCCTCTTTCAATAAAGTCAATTTTAACTCATTTTGTGGAAAAGAATTTTTACCTTCCTGATCCTTGAGTTTAAAGACTTCTGAGATGGATTGTGGTGTGATTTGGACGGCTTTACCCTTTAGAGAAGAGTTAATGGTAGTAACAGTCTCACCTTGTTTTTCAAGGGTTGCATTTCTCCAAAACTCTCTTTGGGTGGCCAAGTAAATTGGTGCATCTGTTGTTAACAAAGTTTTGTACTTTGAAGCAGAGATGGTATCAATGATGGAGTCGAAAGCATCGCTGGTGCCTGGTTTTGTGAGAAGACCCAAAAGATTGTGAGATGTTTTATGCGAGATTTCGATGGGTTTAGCCTTTTGAAAGGCTTCTTTGGAAGATGATTTTGAGGTGGATTTTGCAGAGGGCTTCGATTTGGTCATTTTTTGAAGAAGACGATCGAAGAAATTTGTGAAGGAATTTGATGTAATGTGAAGAAAACTGTTTTGAGAAGAGAATTTTTAAGAATTCAATTCGACAGTAAAACCCTGTTTGGGGTTTTGAAAGGGGGTTTTATAGAGAAAAAGTGAGTGCTGACGTGGCAGCGGTTACAAAAGGTCTGATCACAATGTATTGTCCATGTGCCATCCCCTGATGAAGCGAAGGACAGTACTTTTGTGAAAACTACTGGTGAAGGCAGTGGTTGCAACGGTAAAGAGGACAGTGGATGCTTTTTACTATCAGTGGATAGCACATCAGTGGATACAACACTGATTTTGAACATCAGTGCTTATCAAAGGAATATGAGAACAGGGGATGACTTTCAGCAGTGGACAGACTTTTGAAGTAGAACAGACTTTTGAACTCATCAGTGGTTATGGCAGACTTTTAAGGATTTTAATGAAAAATTCATTTTTAGCTATTTTTAAGGATGGATTTTTGATTTTCTGAAAACATTTTAATGCTTTTATTCATAGAAACACAGGATTTTGCCTGTTATTCCATGTTTAGCATGCCAATCCTAGAGATCAAGCTTTCAAAGGTGGATGTGTCTAATGCTTTGGTTAGCACATCTGCCAGCTGGTCCTTAGTTGGAACATGATGCAGAGAAATCAAACCTTTTTCATAGCAATCCCTCATAAAGGGATGTCTGATGTCGATGTGTTTGGTGGTTGAATGAGAAACTGGATTTTTGATGATATTTTCTGCTGCCTGGCTGTCCAACATGAGTGGTGTCTTCAAGGCAGTGATACCAAAATCCAGCAACTGATTTTGAAGCCAGAGCAGTTGGGCTGTACAGCTTGCAGCAGCTATATATTCTACCTCAGCAGTGGATGTGGAAACAACTGCTTGCTTTTTGCTTTGCCAAGACACTAAGCAATTGCCTAGGAATTGGCACCCTCCTGAAGTGGACTTCCTTGTCTTGTCACATCCAGCAAAGTCACTATCTGAGAAACCTGAAAGCTCAATTTTACCATCAGCAGGATACCAGATACCAAGTGTGGGAGCACCTTTTAGGTATCTGAATCTCCTTTTTACAGCAATAAGGTTTGACTTTCTAGGGGCTGATTGGGATCTTGCACAGACACATGTTGCAAACATGATATCTAGTCTAGATGCAGTTAGGTACAATAAAGACCCAATCATGCTTCTATATAAGGTCTGATCAACCAAATCATCCTTTTCATCAGACATGACTAGTTTATTGGTTGCAATGGGTGTACTGCATGGCTTACAATCATCCATGTCAAATTTCTTTAAAAGTTCTTAGGCATATTTGCCTTGATGGATAAAAGTGCCATTTTGCAGCTGGCTTACTTGGAGACCAAGAAAGCACTGGAGTTCACCCATTGCACTCATTTCAAACTCATCTGTCATGAGTTGCCTGAACTCTTCACACATTTTATTACATGTGCTTCCAAAAATGATGTCATCCACATAACTTGGACAATCATCAAATCCTTTCCTCTCCATTTTAAAAAATAGTGTTTTATCAATTCTGCCTCTGGTGAAACCAATGGAAAGTAGAAAGGTGGAAAGAGTTTCATACCATGCCCTTGGTGCTTGTTTCAGACCATACAAAGCTTTATTCAACTTGTAGACATGATTTGGATTAAATGGATCCTCAAAACCTGGAGGTTGACAAACATATACCTCTTCTTGAATCTTACCATAGAGGAATGCACATTTAATATCCATTTGGTACACCTTGATGTTGTGGTTGACAGCAAAGGCTAGAAATAATCTGATAGCTTCAAGTCTTGCTACAGGGGCAAATGTTTCATCATAGTCAATGCCCTCTGCTTGTCTGAAGCCTTGAACCACAAGCCTGGCTTTATTCTTGACAACAATTTTTAGTGCACTACATCTGTCGACTTCGTCTTGTATCGAGTCTTAGTTTTAGATTGTTAGATCAGGGCATGTTTTATGAGAAAATAGGATAGCATATAGGTTTAACCTGGTAGGTCCGCTTATGTGTCACTAGGAGGTCCGCTTATGTGTCAGGTCCGCTTATGTGTACATGTCCGTATGTGGGAACCTACCTGGTCCGCTTATGTGTACATGTCCGTATGTGGGAACCACCTGGTTCGCTTATGTGTACATGTCCATATGTGGGAACCTACCAACACTATAAATACCACATGAGCGAACTCATTTGTAACTTTCTAGAATTCCATGCCGAAGTGCTGCCGGTGTGAAGAACGAGCTGTAAACATTGTCAAATCAATAAAATCAGTAGATTAAGTGAATTGCAAGTTGTCTCTACTTTCGTTTCTTGTTATTCCGCACCTGAAACGTAGTTGAACGCCTTTGAACGACTCATTCGGGTCAGATCACGATCCTACAAGTGGTATCAGAGCTTCAGGAGGAGGAGTTCTGCAGAGAATAGCTGGATTTCATCTAAAACTCTTACTTCTACACCTTTTTTCTTCATCAGAACGAGATTTAACGGTCGGAATTCGCTCAAAATTTCACCGGTTGTAGGTAATTGATCATAGTTAAATCCTTGAAAATTTGACACTGAAATTTGGACTAAAAATGGGTCAAATTTGTCTTCGAATAGGTTCCGCTTTTTCGAACAAATAGTAGATCCGCTCCAAAAATCATTCAAGTCCGCTTATTTAACCATTCAAGTTCGCTTATTTGGACATATTCTGAGTAGATCCGCTCCAAAGATCATTCAAGTTCGCTTATTTGACCAATAAGGTTTGCTTATTTGGACATGTTTTGAGTAGGTCCGCTCCAAATTGCATGAAAGGTCCGCTCCAAAGACACGTTATCAATAGTTCCGCTCATCCGGTCAACCTGGTCCGCTTTTAGTGACAAAGATCAGTAGGTTCGCTTGAATATACCGACTGCTTGAATTGTATTTCAGGTGATACAGGTGTGAAACATGGATACCGAGTTCTACAACGCATTTACAACACCCTCTAGTCCAGCAGCAGTTGTTCAAGCTATGAATTTAGAAAATGAGACGGGAACCACCCAGAAACCCCCGAAACTGATGAGTATAGAAGAATACTACGGGTGGAAAGATCGATTCGAGAATTGGGTTCAGGAAAACCATCTTAGGTCATGGGAATGCATACTGAAGAAATACGTGTTGCCTCGAACAGATTTGCAGATTCTTAAAGAGTTATCTGAGTTCACGGATCAGGAAAGGGTTATGTACAAAGCGGAGAAAATGATGATCAGTCTGTTGCAACAAGCAATCAAAGAGGATATATTCATTCTGCTACAGCATGATAAAACTGCAAAGTCAATTTGGGATGCACTTAAAGTCAAATTCAAGGGTAGCGAGAATATGATAAAGAGCAAAAAGGCACTACTAAAGAAAGAGTTTGATCTGTTCAGCAGCTTACCGGGAGAGGATACAAAGAAGCTGATTGAACGTTATTGTCACCTTGTACGATCAATGTCGATGTTGAGTATTAATAAAGATCGTGAAGAGTGGGTAGATAAACTTGCTGATGCGTTACCACAGAAGGAGTGGGGAACATATCTGATGATTCTGAAAAACACGGGTGTTTATGATGGGTTAACGATTTCTCAGTTTATCGAAAAGATCGAGAGTCAGGATTTGGAACAGCAAAAGATCGCGAGGATGAATAGTACGAGTGGTCAACAGGATGTGAAGATGTACTATAAAGGTAGTATTCCAGTTCCTGAAGCTGAGAGAAGTCCGAAAATTCAAACTGCGTTCAGTGCTGGGGATTCATCAGAAAAGGCTGATCAGGGTTCTGGCAAAAGCAGCAGTGGATTCTCATCATTTCCGAGTGTTAATCCTAAAGAGTCAAATTCAAGTTTTCAGTCACAAAGCACAAAAACGGGAAATGGATATGTGATTCAGTGTAACATCGCGCTAAATCTTCCAGAAGGCCAAAGCTTTTCAGAAGACACTGCTAAAGACCACATGGCTCTACTTGGTTCTGTATTGTTATCTTATGAGGGTCTAGTAGCTGGTCGGATCGGAAATCCCATGCTCACCAAAGAGGATTACGACCAAATAAACGCCGAAGAAATGGAATTAATGGATATCAAATGGTGTCTTGCAAGTGTTCTTCGACGTGCTGAAAAGTTCAAAACAATCACCGGGAGAAATGACTTTCTTGATGCTCATGTATCTACTTTAGGTTTTGATAAATCTAAAGTTACTTGTTTTCGATGCAGGGAGAAAGGCCATTTCAAACGGGAATGCAAGAATAGAGAAGCTAGCGGTGCTCAGAATCCATTTGGTAAAGATGATTACTACCGGAAAGCCATTTATCAGCAGGTTGGTCAATCACAAGATTCACAGACGGCTCATGGTAGAAGGATTGAAGATTCTAAGAGAGCGTGTTTGGTAAACTTCAACTGGAGCAACTACATATCTCCTGATAGCAAAGCGTGTATAGTTGATCAAGATGATGAAAGATTGCCTGAAGGATTCAGCTGGGATATGTTCGTTGATGAAAAGGGAGAATACAAAGCCTTCATCGCCAAGATTGTCAGAGAGCCAGACATGTTTGCTACCTGGATAAAGTCTATTGGAGTGAATGTGAAGAGTGAGGATGAAAAGTCTGTTACTTCTGATGAAAGCTCAGAAAGTTCTGATGAAAAGTCACAGATTTCATATGAGAGTGAACAAAATGTTGTTAATTCAGAAAAAGAAGTTGTATTTGATCAAACACCGTCAGATTCTTGTTTATCAGATGCTGATTCAGAAAAATCTGTACAGTTTGATCAGTCACCAATTGTTAGTAGCAATGATGATGAGGAAGAAAAACATATCAATATTGCAAAATCTCATCTTTCTTCTGAAAGTTTTCATTTTTATTTTGCAGAACGCTTGGAGAAACTGAAGGAGAAAAGAGATGCTAAAGAACAACAAAAGAAATCTGAAGATGATGTTCAAAATGTTGAAAGTATTGCTGAGAAGATTACTGAAGTTGAGAAAGTAATTGAAGCTGAGAAGGTGAAAGAAGAAGAAAAGGTGATTGAAGTTGTGAAAACAATCGAGGTTGAGAAGATTGTTGAAGTCGTCAAGCCTTGCACAAAGTGTTTGGAAGCTTGCAAGGAATGTGCAGCAAAAGATGACATAATAGCCGAGTACGAGAAGAAGAAGGAGCAGTTACTGTTCAATCTTAACTATGTAAAAGAATCATATGATGTCTTGAACAAAACAGTAACTGGTCTCCAAAAGACAAACTCAGAGAGAGAACAAGCACTAACGATGATGAATGCAGTCATGATGACAAAGCAGAAAACTATCAACTTTTATATCGAAGAAAGTGCTAAGTGGAAGCAAGAGTTGGAGACAGAAAAGATCGAGAATGAGAGAATTAGACGTTTGTTACAAAGTTATTCTAGTTCTGACTATCTCATTGATCGTATTTACCCAACTATTGCAGGAATGGAAGCTTTTCAAGACGAGAAGCCAAAGAAGAAGAAAGATTGTGGTAAGAAACCGACTATTAGCAATAACAAGTGTTCGCCTCCAATTTGGGAAGGGTATTCTCCTAGAAAACCAAACGAGGAGCAACTTGAGAAAGCAGTCAATATAAAGCTAAAAACCGACACAACTGACGTTTAACCAGATAACATTGATGTCACGTTTACCTCGTCCGATACCGATCATGAGTCTGAGTTAATTAAAAAGGTGGTCGATCAGGTGTTAGATACTGATGAGGAGTCCGAGTCAAAATCTGAGTCTGGAGGGTCAAATTCGTCTGTCAACAGTCAAAATTCGTCGGTTAAACGGTCTTACAGTAAAGAATTTTTATTATCGAAAGCAAATTTGGATGATGAAACATTTGAAGTTGTATACACTTTAAATGATTCGGACAAATTATACTATGACAACGAATTTCCAATAAGAAGTGTTCGTTTCGACTTGATCAAAAGGGTTTTCAAATTGACAGAAATTAATATTTCTGAAATAAAAGATTTAGATCTTACTAAAAAACCTAAAAAGTACACTTCAAGAGTTCAACAACGTCTAAACAAGAAAAAGGGTTACAATTCTGGTTCTGGTTTTCAAAAGAAACCTAATCAAAATCGTAGCTACAAAAAGAAAGGTTTAGGTTTTGTTCCACCAGAAAATCATAAAAATGAGAAAAATTCTAAAACAAAAACAGAATTTGTGTCAGGTGGAAGCTCAGAAGATGAACAAAAGAAACCATTCTGGAGACAGTCAAATCAAGAGTTTCTTGCTGAAAGAAAGAAGAATGGAACTGAAGTGTTTTATCAAAGAGAGACTCGAACCTGTTACAAGTGCAATGAAGCTGGTCACATTGCATGGAACTGTTCGACAAATGCAAAAACAAAACAGGGAGTTTCTCAGAAATTAAAAGAAAAAGTTGTTGATGTTGAACCACCAACCAATAGACTTAAAATTTTTGAAAATTCAAAATATGAGGTTGGTGAGTGTTCGAAGAAGAATTTTTACAAAAAGAAAGAAAAAGACAACCAAGTGTGGGTTGTTAAAAAGAATGATGAAAATGTCGGCGATGAATCTGGTTCCACAAAGCCAGAAGAGCCACAGTTTGAGGAGAAAATTTCAGTGAATGATGATGAATTTCCATCATTGAAATTTGAAGAAGTTAAAAAGAAAATTGGAAAAGTTGATATTTCAAAACAGTTTTACACTGAGAAAAAAGAATTTGATGTCGAGAAAACATTTAATGGAAGTGTAAAGAAAATATTTGGGAAAATGTTGAATGGGAAAGCAAAGGGGGTTAAAGATTTTTATGCAACTAAAAAGGCAACATACAACCCCACTACGCAAAAGTTGAAAGCCATCAAGTCTGAAAAGACTTGGATGGAAGTTTGTTTTCCATGAAGTCTTAGGACTTTGCCGGAGATCCCGAGTTTATATCGAGGATCAGGAATCGGCATCATTCTAGTTTTTAAAAATTTGTTGAAAATATGTTTGAATAAAATTTGAATGTTTGCAGGTTGAAGGACTACGCCGGAGCTTCCATGTTGGTAATTGAGAAGCAGGAATCGACATCTTTCTGCATAATCTTACAAGTGGTAAAGAGGTTTTTGTAGATGTCTCATTCCTACAGAAAAACCTACTAATGGTATCTTTGGGTTTACTTACAAGTGGTATTTGATTGTTATACTTTGAAGAGATTATGTTCACAAGTGATACAGAGGTTTCTGAACTGCAAATAGTAAATCAGGGACATTAAGTTGTACTTGATTTACTATACATATGAGATTGATAAACAAGATGATGAACCATATCCCCATGCTTCACAAGTGGTAAACTTAAAAGTGGTAAAAACAAACTCATTTTCCGGAAAAATCATTTTGATTAAAACAAACTTAAGTGTTTTGAGATCTAAATGAGAAAATGGTTTGTGATAGGGGGAGTTCAGATTGTTTATGCCGAGTGAATGGCAATTTGATGTGATTCGATGTCAGTTGTCAAGTTTCTGTATAGTTTGTTTTACATTTTAGTTTTCAAGTGGGTCAAGAGTCTAGTAGTTTTCAAATTTCCTTTGAAATGTGTTTGCATTTTAGGAGGAGTAGGGAAATTTCAGAAAATCCAAAAACATTTGAAAATTTGAAAAAGACAAAAACATGATAAAATTCAAAAATGAGTTTTGTTGTGAAAAAAGGAAATGATAGTACATCAATAGGCTGTCACAACATGCTAAAGAAATGTAAAGATAAAATTTGAAAAACAATCACTGAGGATGTGCCAGTAGGTTTTTACACACTTAGTAAATTGCGACGAGATATAAACTAAATTTCAAACTTGCTTGTTCTGTGGGTTAACACAAACTTGGATATATAGGTGTCACACCCCGATTTCCACGTGTCACCGGTGGGCCCGGTGTGGGGTACGTGACGTAGTTGGCGTCGTCATAGACAAACCACACAATATAATAATGCACAGCGGAAGCAGAATAGATACATTTCAACTTTAAATAAAGTGCAATAATAAATATCACAGTAGTTGAAATGGATCCACAGGCGGATCAAATAAATAAGATAAAATAGTTCAACAGATATAATGTCGTCCGAGTTTGCGAGACTATTGTGGACGCTCTTTAGGAAACAGCCAGCCTATTTCGTATAGTACCTGCACTTAACCTTTTGGGAAAAATACGTCAGTTTACACTGGTAAATACAAATCAACCGACTCATTTTGAAAATGATTTAAAATTTATTTAAATGCACAAGGCATAAATATTTTATTAACTTGGGATAATTATATAATATAAACTTGTGAACGAATTACATGCACTTATATCTCTGGTGGCTCGGGATCTACTGTCCGGGCTAGAGATTTAATGACACACCACATTAAAGAGTTATACACGTCGGGTGTACGCCTACACCCCGTGCTCTGGTCGTGGCCATCTCGTAAGATAATGCCAAGGATATCCGGGACACGGTCAATAACCCCCCAAAGCCTTTAAGTAAGACAAAACTGTTTAAACGAAGTCGCACAAGCTATTCAAGACTGTACACCTATAAGGCGCAGGACTTGTGCGCCCGATCAAGCGGTATTTTAAATACCGTACCCCAAGCCCGTATAGGGAAAATAAGTCAAAATGTATTTACCTGAGCAAGTATAAGTCACAAATGATAAGTGTTGGTAGCTTTTACCGGGCCTCCTAATCTGGAACAAGGTTTATAATTAACCTATTAGATTCCTAACGGCCTTTCATTTAAGCTTAAGCTTTGACCGGTTAGTTTTAGGAATGATACGGTTTACGCACGATTAAGCGAAAGACCGGATAGAATGTGATTTAGACCCGACAAGTTTGAATACTTGTATAATATGGGTATACTAAATACATTCTGGATTTTGAAATAAAAATGATATCGTTTGACCCGTTTCGGTCAATTTACGCAAACTAGTTACGTAAACCGAACCGAACGCGAAAAGGGCGATACGGGTAGACCAATGATTCAAATGCAAGTTCCCTGAGGTAATATGCTTAAAATATGATGTTATATCAGTAAGTTATGTTCTATATTGCCCGGAATAATTTTAAACCCAATTTATGCCTTAGAAGGGCATTTTGGTCATTTAAAAGTTAATAAAAGGGTAAAATTATAAATCTGGGTTTCGGGTCTGGTTCATACAGTAAATATACTTAATATAACATATTATATCAGTAGGGTATGACCCATATACCAAATTTATCATTTAAAACCAAACTATGCACCGTAGGGGTATTTTAGTAATTTCACAAGGGCTAAAAGTGCCAAAACTGGAAGTCTGAGTTCATATACTTATACTTACTGTTTTTATATGAAAATATGCTAAACACATCAGTAGGTATAGGTCTTATATGTTTAAAACGAGTATAACGCTCACTATGCGCTTAAAACGCTAAATATGCGATTTAAGGGCGTTTTCGGGTTTTCAAATTAAATCTGAGATTTTTATATTTCCAGAATACTTAAAATAATTTATTCATCATATAAAATCAGTAGAAAAAGGTTTCGGGTCAAAAGGATGTGTAAAACTCATTTTATGGCTAAAACGGTCAAAACCGACATAAGCCGAAATGACTAGGTGATCTAGGATCCGTTCAGCCAAAAATTAATTAAAAATCATCAAAATTCCCAGAATATTATATTACTTCTGTTGGTAAAGAGTTTCGTATCAAAACGTGGCCAGAAACGGGTTCTATGCGAAAAGGACCGTTTATGTAAATTTATAATATAGTTTTACGCTAATGGCCATAACTCACAATCTGGACCACCAACTGATCCGAAACTTTCGGTGCAAGTTCATATATTAGAAATAAAGATTTCTATCCTTTCATTTTTCCAAAAATCACGTTTTATATCAAAAAGGGCAAAATAGTCAACTTTATGCATAAATAGGAAACATGCATTCGAATCGGCTAAGCATAGACTTATGACATAAAATTTCCAGAAAGTTTAACTAAAATAAAAATAGTCAAAAATACTTTCCAATACAGATCTCGAACATGCATGTACGAATCCGAATCGATAGCCTACGAAATAATCGTTTTATAAGACTTTCGGTTCCGATTCGTGTCTATACTATAGATTGTCGAGTTGATGATGATAAAGCACATTCTTATATGTATTACAAGTTATTTATGATGATCAATCAGATTGCATGTCTAATATATTAACATTCAAGCTTATTTTTGCAAAAATCAATTCTGTTGACTTTTTAGAAACAGGTTTGACTCGACATTTAGCATGCATGTAGTGGGAATCAGAGAGTACCCTTTAGAGGGTTTGTTTCCCATAATATTACCAACATAAATCAGGTTTCAATTCGAGAAATAACTGATTGAAACCCATTTAATCAGAAATCAAAGCTTATGAACACACAGTTTGACTTTTAACAATAATCAAAGTAATAACGGATTAGAGAACGAATTGAAAGCTTACAAAGGTCCTAAAGATGTTTAGTGAACACTAGAATTCGTCCTTGATGATCAGATTATCTCCAGAAAGCTTGAGAGAGTTCCTGAATGTAGAGAGCTCCTTGTTCACAACTTCAAGTGCCAAGAACAATGATCTTTGATCTGATTTATGGTGTAATCAGATGGTTGGAGTAGGCTACTGTTGATGTAGGCATGCAAGGGCACATATTGGAGCATTTGGGAGGCAAGACCAGCTGTAATGCACTTGAATTCGGACTCAAAATGACCCAAATACGATTTTCTGTCGCTGGGCAACCCACGCGGCCCGCTTGGGCTTTCCCAGGCGGGTCGCCTGACCCCTGGTTCAGCCAAACAACTTTCAATTGTTGACAGCTTTGACCCCTGAACTTGTACGCGATGTTTCGGCTATTTTTCTCGACCCGTAAACCCCCAAACTTGGTTTTTAAGAACCTTAGGACTTTTACCAACATGGCAATGCCCTCGGATAACTTTGCGCTCAACCGAAAAGCCCTGAAATTCGACGTTGACGCTTTTAGTCCCTTAAGTACGGTTTTGGCCATAACTTTCTCATACGTTAACGAAACTTCATGAAATTTTTACCACATATTCTAGTGAGTATATTTTAGCTATACAAAGCTTCAGGTCTGCCGAAAGTTCACTCAGAGGTATAAATTAAACATGTTGACACTTTTGGCCCCTATAGTTTGAAATACTTCACTTTTGTGCAATTTCCGCGTCGTATGATCCATGAACCATCCGTTTAAGGTTATAAACATTATGTAGGGTTATCATAGAGTCTATTTATCCATTGTTGACACTTTGGACCCTTACGTTCCATAGTTTTCACTGTTTGTCACTTTTAGTCCCTCTAAAGTATGTTTTCACATAACGGAACCTTATGACACGTGTCAAGACATTATTGGACGAAATTTTTCGAGGTGTTACATCCTCACCCCCTTAAAAGAAATCTCGACCCCGAGATTTATTCAAACAAATGGGGATATTTTTCTTTCATCGTGGATTCCACTTCCCACGTGTATTCGGGACCTCTACGGGCATCCCACTTGACCTTAACAATAGGCACGTGCTTCCTTCGAAGCTTCTTTACCTGTCGATCCTCAATCGACAAAGGTTTTTCCACAAATTTTAGACTTTCGTCTATGTGTATATCTGTATGCGGTATAACTAGTGAATCGTCAGCGAAACACTTCTTCAAATTACAGATATGGAACACATTATGAATAGCACTAAGCTCTTTAGGCAAGTTTAACTTGTAAGCGACTGACCCGACACGTTCGATTATCTCGAAAGGTCCTATATATCTCGGGCTTAGCTTGCCTTTCTTTCCAAATCGCATTACACCTTTCCAAGGTGATACCTTAAGCAACACTTTTTCACCCACATCAAAGTGAAAATCTTTGCGCTTAGGATCCGCATAACTTTTCTGCCTATCCCTGGCAGCTTTCAAACGATCACGGATCTGAACGATTTTGTCTGTCGTCTCAAAGACGATATCTGGTCCAGACAACTGGACATCTCCAACTTCTGCCCAACAAATGGGCGATCTACACTTTCTACCGTATAGGGCCTCAAAAGGCGCAGCCTTTATGCTGGAATGGTAGCTATTGTTGTAGGAGAATTCAATCAGTGGTAAGTTCTTATCCCAACTACCACCTAAGTCGATCGCACATGCACGAAGCATGTCTTCCAAAGTTTGAATAGTACGCTCACTCTGACCATCAGTCTGAGGATGGTAAGCCGTACTAAAATTCAAACGAGTGCCCAACGACTGTTGGAAACTTTTCCAAAAATGTGACGTATATCTAGTATCTCTATCGGAGATAATAGATATAGGTATACCATGTAGCGCTACTATCTTATCGACGTATAATTGAGCCAACATATCTGAGCTATACGTCTCCTTGATGGGTAAAAATGAGCTGACTTAGTCAGTCTATCTACTATGACCCATATGGTATCATTTCCCTTTTTCGTTTTCGGCAACTTGGTGATAAAATCCATTGTCACCATCTCCCACTTCCATTTGGGAATTTCAGGTTGTTGAAGCAAACCTGACGGCTTCTGATGCTCAGCCTTGACTTGCGCACAAGTCAAACATTTGGCCACATACTCGGCCACGGACTTTTTCAAACCAATCCACCAGTAGTTTGATTTCAAATCCTGGTACATCTTATCAGCTCCAGGATGAACGGAATATTTAGAGCTGTGGGCCTCCTGGAGGATAACATCCCGAAGTCCTCCATATACTGGAACCCATATTCGTCCGTTTAGTCGTAGCATTCCATCTTTGTCGTGGGATAACTGTTCCTCAGTCACTCCCAACTTTTCTGCAGGATAGTTAGCTTCCAGCACAGCTTCCTTCTGTGCAGCTAACACCCTTTCACTCAAGTTATTTCTTACCTCAATGCGCTTGGCATTGATTCTGATCGGTTTAACCCTTTCCTTTCTGCTTAAGGCGTCGGCAACCACATTTGCCTTGCCTGGATGGTATCTTATCTCACAGTCATAATCATTGAGAGTTTCCATCCATCGCCTTTGACGCATGTTCAATTCCTTCTGATTGAACAGATGCTGAAGACTCTTGTGATCCGAATAAATTATGCACTTGGTTCCATACAAGTAATGTCTCCATAGCTTCAATGCAAATACAACCGCACCCAATTCCAAATCGTGGGTGGTGTAGTTCTTCTCGTGCACCTTTAGCTGGCGAGAAGCGTAGGCAATGACTTTGCCTTTCTGCATGAGTACGCAACCCATGCCAGTATGTGATGCATCACAATACACCACAAATTCATCTATACCATCGGGCAATGTCAACACTGGCGCATTGCTCAGCTTCTGCTTCAGAATGTCAAAGGATTCCTGCTGCTTAGGGCCCCAATCAAACTTAATCTTCTTACGGGTCAATGAGGTTAGGGGCGCAGCAATCCTTGAGAAGTTCTCGATGAATCTTCTATAGTATCCTGCCAATCCGAGGAAACTGCGAATCTCGGTAGGAGTCTTCGGCTCCTGCCAGTTCATGACTGCTTCGACTTTAGCGGGATCTACTTGGATACCACGCTCGCTTACAACATGTCCAAGGAATTGGACTTCTCGAAGCCAAAATTCACACTTCGAAAATTTGGCATAAAGCTTCTCTTGATTCAAAAGTTTGAGAATACAACGAAGGTGTTTCTCATGGTCAGCTTGGCTCTTCGAATAGATAAGGATGTCGTCAATAAAGACGATAACGAACTTATCTAAATAAGGTTTGCAGACGCGATTCATGAGATCCATGAATGCGGCTGGTGCGTTAGTGAGCCCAAACGGCATCACTAGGAACTCGTAATGTCCATAACGAGTCCTAAACGCGGTCTTGTGTACGTCTTCCTCCTTGACCTTCAACTGATGATAACCTGACCTCAGGTCAATCTTGGAGAAATAACTTGCTCCTTGCAACTGATCGAACAGATCGTCGATCCTGGGTAACGGATACCGATTCTTGATAGTGACCTTGTTAAGCTCACGGTAATCGATGCACAGACGCATCGAACCATCCTTTTTCTTAACGAATAAGATTGGCGCTCCCCAAGGAGATGAGCTAGGTCTAATAAAACCTTTAGCTAATAAATCATCCAACTGCGTCCTCAACTCCTTCATCTCCGTTGGTGCCAATCTATATGGTGCTCTTGCTACAGGTGCTGCACCTGGAATAATGTCTATCCGGAACTCCACTTGTCTATCCGGTGGCAACCCGGGTAGCTCTTCAGGGAAAACTTCAGGATATTCCAAGATAACAGGAATATCTTCAATCTTCGGCTTCGGCTCATCAATGGTAACTTGTGCCATATAAATAACACATCCTTTCTGCAGGCATCTGGATGCCTTGAGCATGGACACTTGCTCCGGCAATCCATGCTGGGTATCTCCTTGAATAGTAAGTGACTCACCGGACGGAGTCTTAACTATTACTTGCTTTCTATTGCACAGAATCTGGGCTTGGTTACTCGACAACCAATCCATGCCTATCACTATGTCGAATCCAGCTAACTTAAAGGGAAGCAAGGATAACGGGAAAGAATGATTCCTAATGGATATAACACATCCATCTAGAACAGTCGAGGCGGTTTCTAAGGTTCCATCGGCTAATTCCACCTCATATTTCACACTTAAGGTTTTAACAGGAAGGTTCAACAGTTTACAAAACTTATCATCTACAAACGACTTATCAGCTCCTGAATCAAACAAGACTCTAGCAAAAACATCATTTATAAGAAACGTACCGGTAATGACGTTATCGTCAAGGACTGCTTCCTTTGCGTCCATTCGGAAGACTCTCGCATTAGTCTTCTTCCCTTCCTCGGCCTTCTTTGCAAACTTTGGACAGTTGGGCCGAATGTGCCCCTTCTCGTTGCAACCAAAACACGTTGCATCCTTCATCTTCTTGCAATCCACAGTTTTATGATCTGTGGACTTGCAGATTCCACATCGTTTCTCCGAAGACTGGGATTTCGTCTCCAAACGACATCTCCCAAAGTGATGTCTCCTGCAGATTTTGCATCTGGGTTTCTCACCCGTCTGATGATCACTTTTCCTAGACCCCGACCCTTTCCTGTGGTCGTTGTTCCCTCTATGTCGCTTTTCGGATCTTCGTGAGGTGTCATCCTCACGTTTCCGTTTGTTCTCCTCAGAGCTCTTCATGGCTCTCAATCTAACCACGTCTTGAGTGAGGGAGAGGGATAGATCCGCTACGGATCGAAATGTTGTAGGTCTTGAAGCTTTAACACTCGCCTTTATTTCCGGTGCCAGACCCCCGATAAATCGAGCAATCCTACGCGGCTCCGGGGTCACCAAGTAAGGCACTAAACGGGACAACGTGTTGAACGTAGTAAGATACGCTTGACAATCGAGGTTCTTCATAACCAAGGATACAAAATCCGATTCGATTCGCTCGACCTCGTGCTGCGGACAGAAGTTCTCTTTAATCAGGGCCACAAACTGTTCCCATGACAAACCGTACAGTGTGGCCTTACCGGCAGCTTGTAGGAGTGACTTCCACCATGCTAACGCATCTCCTTTGAATGACTGGGACACGTACTTCACGACGTCCCTATCAGCACACCCGCTGATATCAACTACAGTGTCCATCTCGTCAATCCACGTCATGCAGTCGACGGCTCCTTTTTCCCCAGTGAAATCTCTGGGCTTGCAAGATACAAAGTATTTGTACGTACAGGACCTGCTGCACGTGTCACGTTTCAGTTCAATCTCCTGCTTTGGGACGCTGCTGTGGTTGGAGGAATGATTATCATCCTCAGCTTTCTTCGGCTCACTCTTTTTAGAAGGAGGCTTACTATGAGCCCCAGAATGAGTCTTAGCCTTGACATGCGTCACTGAGCGGGTTCTACTCTGAGTACCACTAGATTCTTTGAACTGCCTATCCATAGCCTTGGCGACAGCATTATCTATCAGTGCTTGCAATTCTGCACCGGTAACGTGAATCTTTGCATTATCTGAGCGTTCCCCAGAATGACTGTTGGTTTCTTCCGATTTGGCCATCGTAGCTTTAAGCTACAATAAAGGACAAGGTCTTATTTAGAACCTAACAGTATTATCGTTCTAGACGATTTATTAACCATGGTATCAAAAACCTTAGCAGTTAATTTAATAAATTTCATTCAGGCTCTTTTTAGCAATCAAGGAATGAAAATATATATATATATTGGCACCATAGGCCTAGTCACATGGACATTTACTAAATTATAAATTTAGATTTTTATAGGACTATAAATTGTATAATTAAACAAATAATCCTTTACTAGACAGAGAGTCATAAACCACAACTGTCATTATATAACATAGTTATAACCCGTAGGTATCAAGCCATTAATAGACTTGTGTACAGATAAAATCTGTAGATATTTCTTTACTAGGCAGGGAGTCATAAACCACAACTGCCACTATATGACATAGTCATAACCCGAAGGTATCAAGTCATTAATAGACTTGTATACAGATAAAAATCTGTAGATAATTTATTAAAAAGGGTGACATGTGTGATTTTACGAATCACGCTTAGTCAAGAATGTTAACATGTTCTCAGATGTTAACAGGGAGTTGAATCTTTTCAACCAGGTTTTACCATCAGGGCCAGGCCTGTTAATAAGGCATTCAGGCTAGGTTATACCTTACTAAGATTCTTATAAAATGGCAAATCAAATAAAAATTGATATTTTCCATTATTTTAATATTATTCATGCATATAAATAAAATGATAAATTCAAATTAACCATTTAAATTTCCAATAAAATACCAGTACATATTTGCCCTAAACGGGACTTTGAAATAACATGGATAACATGAATAACAGGCCCGCGCAGGGGCTAAACAAGTAACAACAATAACAAAACAAAATAAAGCAAACCCACGCAGGGGTCAACAGAATAGCATACCCACGCAGGGGTAGAATAAGATAGATATACCCACGCAGGGGTAGAGTACTGGAATAAATGTCCACGCAGGGACATGAGTACATGAAATGATAATCGAAGGATTCAACGATCCTTCTTGCTCTTACCCTTGAGCAAATCGAATACCTTCTGGAACATGCCACGGTTGTGACGGCGATCATTTTGCATCTCCCGTCGCATGCTATCAATCCCATGCAGGATCTCCTGAACCTGCGGCGGCGACATCATAGGCGCCGGTGGTGGTGGCTGGTAGTGCTGCGGCTGCGGCGGCTGGTAAGGCTGCGGCTGCGGTGGCTGCTGGTAACCCGGAGGGTAACCAAAGGTAGACTGCCCAGCAGTCCAAGTGTCTCCCAATGGACCGCTAGGAGGGAGTGAGCTGTAGTTCACAGCTTGCCAATAAGGGTCTCCCGTGTAATCATAACCCTGAGGGAATACATGCTCGAACGGGTTGAACTGAGCGGCACTAGCATAAGCCGGAATCGGCTCTCCAAAATTCTGCGGCGGCAGAGGCGGGATCGGAACAGAAGTAACCTCCGATACGGGATGCTGAGACTCCCCTGTCTCGGACTCCCCGGGTAGAGACGTGTAGCGGCTGCTACTAACACGTGGAGGGGTGCCTATGCGAATCCCTCCGCGCGTAGACATGCGCGCATTCCTCCTAGGCCTCTGGGGCGGAGGAGGTAAAACTGGTGGCGGCGGTGGTGACGGAGTGATCACGTCACGCCACAGGGCCTCAGATAGGTCCTGCGGTAGAGGCGGCTGCTGCTGAAGCTGCTGCGAGTGCACCGGTGAAACCTGGTGAGACTGGAGCATCGGAGAGTTGTGGCTGGGGGTGAAATACCAATCATGCTGCTTAAATCTCTCCTGAAAGCTGTCCCCACCATTGTAGGGTGATCCCCTAAATGGCGACCCATCCGATATCTCAATCGGATGGTTAGGCGTACCTGATGGCGGTAGCGAGGGGTCCGTATCCTCGTCGACGTCCATCTCGTGACCACCAGAAAAGTGGTCCTCCGGTCCAAGTGGGTTATGACCCACTGGCTCATCCACAAAAGCATCAGGGTTATATAAACCCTGGTAGACTGGCGCTGGATACTGGTGCGGTGACTGATGCAAAGGTATGTAGGATCCATGCGAACCATGGGGCCCATTCTCTGAGTGGGGCCCAAACGAGTGGGGTAAAGACGGTGAAGTGCTGGCGGATACCGAGTGTCTAGCAGGCTCGGCGAAAGACCTCCAAAGGTCGTTGGCGGCTGTGTTGTGCGTGGCGGAGGGTGCTCGCCTATGTGAGGGCCCTGCCTCATGGTCGTGAGACGTAGCAAATCCTCCTCGACCTCTCATTCGTGGCGGCATAGTGATCCTGTCAAAAGTCAAACAAGTTGCACAACAAATATATAAGACAAAGCTAAATAATAAAAATAAATTAAACGAAATGTTGAACATTTCCTAGGTTCTTTGTCTAGACTCGAAAATCGAGGAATGTGCAATTGTGTAACTGAGATTAAACACGTTAGGATAGTGTTCAATTCACTCAGCGTTGGCTCTGATACCAACCTGTCACACCCCGATTTCCACGTGTCACCGGTGGGCCCGGTGTGGGGTACGTGACGTAGTTGGCGTCGTCATAGACAAACCACACAATATAATAATGCACAGCGGAAGCAGAATAGATACATTTCAACTTTAAATAAAGTGCAATAATAAATATCACAGTAGTTGAAATGGATCCACAGGCGGATCAAATAAATAAGATAAAATAGTTCAACAGATATAATGTCGTCCGAGTTTGCGAGACTATTGTGGACGCTCTTTAGGAAACAACCAGCCTATTTCGTATAGTACCTGCACTTAACCTTTTGGGAAAAATACGTCAGTTTACACTGGTAAATACAAATCAACCGACTCATTTTGAAAATGATTTAAAATTTATTTAAATGCACAAGGCATAAATATTTTATTAACTTGGGATAATTATATAATATAAACTTGTGAACGAATTACATGCACTTATATCTCTGGTGGCCCGGGATCTACTGTCCGGGCTAGAGATTTAATGACACACCACATTAAAGAGTTATACACGTCGGGTGTACGCCTACACCCCGTGCTCTGGTCGTGGCCATCTCGTAAGATAATGCCAAGGATATCCGGGACACGGTCAATAACCCCCCAAAGCCTTTAAGTAAGACAAAACTGTTTAAACGAAGTCGCACAAGCTATTCAAGACTGTACACCTATAAGGCGCAGGACTTGTGCGCCCGATCAAGCGGTATTTTAAATACCGTACCCCAAGCCCGTATAGGGAAAATAAGTCAAAATGTATTTACCTGAGCAAGTATAAGTCACAAATGATAAGTGTTGGTAGCTTTTACCGGGCCTCCTAATCTGGAACAAGGTTTATAATTAACCTATTAGATTCCTAACGGCCTTTCATTTAAGCTTAAGCTTTGACCGGTTAGTTTTAGGAATGATACGGTTTACGCACGATTAAGCGAAAGACCGGATAGAATGTGATTTAGACCCGACAAGTTTGAATACTTGTATAATATGGGTATACTAAATACATTCTGGATTTTGAAATAAAAATGATATCGTTTGACCCGTTTCGGTCAATTTACGCAAACTAGTTACGTAAACCGAACCGAACGCGAAAAGGGCGATACGGGTAGACCAATGATTCAAATGCAAGTTCCCTGAGGTAATATGCTTAAAATATGATGTTATATCAGTAAGTTATGTTCTATATTGCCCGGAATAATTTTAAACCCAATTTATGCCTTAGAAGGGCATTTTGGTCATTTAAAAGTTAATAAAAGGGTAAAATTATAAATCTGGGTTTCGGGTCTGGTTCATACAGTAAATATACTTAATATAACATATTATATCAGTAGGGTATGACCCATATACCAAATTTATCATTTAAAACCAAACTATGCACTGTAGGGGTATTTTAGTAATTTCACAAGGGCTAAAAGTGCCAAAACTGGAAGTCTGAGTTCATATACTTATACTTACTGTTTTTATATGAAAATATGCTAAACACATCAGTAGGTATAGGTCTTATATGTTTAAAACGAGTATAACGCTCACTATGCGCTTAAAACGCTAAATATGCGATTTAAGGGCGTTTTCGGGTTTTCAAATTAAATCTGAGATTTTTATATTTCCAGAATACTTAAAATAATTTATTCATCATATAAAATCAGTAGAAAAAGGTTTCGGGTCAAAAGGATGTGTAAAACTCATTTTATGGCTAAAACGGTCAAAACCGACATAAGCCGAAATGACTAGGTGATCTAGGATCCGTTCAGCCAAAAATTAATTAAAAATCATCAAAATTCCCAGAATATTATATTACTTCTGTTGGTAAAGAGTTTCGTATCAAAACGTGGCCAGAAACGGGTTCTATGCGAAAAGGACCGTTTATGTAAATTTATAATATAGTTTTACGCTAATGGCCATAACTCACAATCTGGACCACCAACTGATCCGAAACTTTCGGTGCAAGTTCATATATTAGAAATAAAGATTTCTATCCTTTCATTTTTCCAAAAATCACGTTTTATATCAAAAAGGGCAAAATAGTCAACTTTATGCATAAATAGGAAACATGCATTCGAATCGGCTAAGCATAGACTTATGACATAAAATTTCCAGAAAGTTTAACTAAAATAAAAATAGTCAAAAATACTTTCCAATACAGATCTCGAACATGCATGTACGAATCCGAATCGATAGCCTACGAAATAATCGTTTTATAAGACTTTCGGTTCCGATTCGTGTCTATACTATAGATTGTCGAGTTGATGATGATAAAGCACATTCTTATATGTATTACAAGTTATTTATGATGATCAATCAGATTGCATGTCTAATATATTAACATTCAAGCTTATTTTTGCAAAAATCAATTCTGTTGACTTTTTAGAAACAGGTTTGACTCGACATTTAGCATGCATGTAGTGGGAATCAGAGAGTACCCTTTAGAGGGTTTGTTTCCCATAATATTACCAACATAAATCAGGTTTCAATTCGAGAAATAACTGATTGAAACCCATTTAATCAGAAAGTCAAAGCTTATGAACACACAGTTTGACTTTTAACAATAATCAAAGTAATAACGGATTAGAGAACGAATTGAAAGCTTACAAAGGTCCTAAAGATGTTTAGTGAACACTAGAATTCGTCCTTGATGATCAGATTAACTCCAGAAAGCTTGAGAGAGTTCTTGAATGTAGAGAGCTCCTTGTTCACAACTTCAAGTGCCAAGAACAATGATCTTTGATCTGATTTATGGTGTAATCAGATGGTTGGAGTAGGCTACTGTTGATGTAGGCATGCAAGGGCACGTATTGGAGCATTTGGGAGGCAAGACCAGCTGTAATGCACTTGAATTCGGACTCAAAATGACCCAAATACGATTTTCTGTCGCTGGGCAACCCACGCGGCCCGCTTGGGCTTTCCCAGGCGGGTCGCCTGACCCCTGGTTCAGCCAAACAACTTTCAATTGTTGACAGCTTTGACCCCTGAACTTGTACGCGATGTTTCGGCTATTTTTCTCGACCCGTAAACCCCCAAACTTGGTTTTTAAGAACCTTAGGACTTTTACCAACATGGCAATGCCCTCGGATAACTTTGCGCTCAACCGAAAAGCCCTGAAATTCGACGTTGACGCTTTTAGTCCCTTAAGTACGGTTTTGGCCATAACTTTCTCATACGTTAACGAAACTTCATGAAATTTTTACCACATATTCTAGTGAGTATATTTTAGCTATACAAAGCTTCGGGTCTGCCGAAAGTTCACTCAGAGGTATAAATTAAACATGTTGACACTTTTGGCCCCTATAGTTTGAAATACTTCACTTTTGTGCAATTTCCGCGTCGTATGATCCATGAACCATCCGTTTAAGGTTATAAACATTATGTAGGGTTATCATAGAGTCTATTTATCCATTGTTGACACTTTGGACCCTTACGTTCCATAGTTTTCACTGTTTGTCACTTTTAGTCCCTCTAAAGTATGTTTTCACATAACGGAACCTTATGACACGTGTCAAGACATTATT